>NC_141549.1:42938863-43256590 GCF_021556685.1 Rattus norvegicus
AATATGCGTACTTCTAAAGATTTATCAAAATTTGGTGTGCCGAATCTGAGTAACATGGTGAATTCGATTAGTTCCCACTAGGCCGCAGTAGTAATAAGTGGATTGTTCGGGACATAGAAAAATTTTCACGAATGGACTCAAAATTTCTAGGCGAATTCAGTGAGTTCCCAATGGGACATGCTTGTATGAGTGTGCTTTTCAATATGTAACAACATTTTAAGGAACGGACTCTAAGTATCATGGTGAATTCAGTAGGTTCCCAATAGGATTCGCATGTGAAAGCTTGTTATTCAAGATAGAGCAACGTTTTAAGGAACGGAAACACTATTTCTCTGTGAATTCAGTTAGTTCCCTGTAGCAGGCTCTTGTAATATGCGTACTTCTAAAGATTTATCAAAATTTGGTGTGCCGAATCTGAGTAAATGGTGAATTCGGTTAGTTCCCAATAGGCCTCAGTAGTAATAATTGGACTGTTCGGGATATAGAAAAATTTTCACGAATGGAATCAAAATTTCTAGGCGAATTCAGTGAGTTCCCAATGGGACATGCTTGTATGAGTGTGCTTTTCAATATGTAACAACATTTTAAGGAACGGACTCTAAGTATCATGGTGAATTCAGTAGGTTCCCAATAGGATTCGCATGTAATAAGCTTGTTATTCAAGATAGAGCAACGTTTTAAGGAACGGAAACACTGTTTCTCTGTGAATTCAGTTAGTTCCCAGTAGCAGGCTCTTGTAATATGCGTACTTCTAAAGATTTATCAAAATTTGGTGTGCCGAATCTGAGTAACATGGTGAATTCGGTTAGTTCCCACTAGGCCGCAGTAGTAATAAGTGGACTGTTCGGGATTCAGAAAAATTTTCACGAATGGAATCAAAATTTCTAGGCGAATTCAGTGAGTTCCCAAAGGGACATGCTTGTGTGAGTGTGCTTTTCAATATGTAACAACATTTTAAGGAACGGACTCTAAGTATCATGGTGAATTCAGTAGGTTCCCAATAGGATTCGCATGTGAAAGCTTGTTATTCAAGATAGAGCAACGTTTTAAGGAACGGAAACACTGTTTCTCTGTGAATTCAGTTAGTTCCCAGTAGCAGGCTCTTGCAATATGCGTACTTCTAAAGATTTCTCAAAATTTGGTGTGCCGAATCTGAGTAACATGGTGAATTCGGTTAGTTCCCAATAGGCCGCAGTAGTAATAAGTGGACTGTTCGGGATATAGAAAAATTTTCACGAATGTAATCAAAATTTCTCAGCGAATTCAGTGAGTTCCCAATGGGTCATGCTTGTATGAGTGTGCTTTTCAATATGTAACAACATTTTAAGGAACGGACTCTAAGTATCATGGTGAATTCAGTAGGTTCCCAATAGGATACGCATGTGATAAGCTTGTTATTCAAGATAGAGCAACGTTTTAAGGAACGGAAACACTGTTTCTCTGTGAATTCAGTTAGTTCCCAGGAGCAGGCTCTTGTAATATGCGTACTTCTAAAGATTTATCAAAATTTGGTGTGCCGAATCTGAGTAACATGGTGAATTCGGTTAGTTTCCAATAGGCTGCAATAGTAATAAGTGGACTGTTCGGGATACAGAAAAAATTTCACGAATGGAATCAAAATTTCTAGGCGAATTCAGTGAGTTCCCAAAGGGACATGCTTGTGTGAGTGTGCTTTTCAATATGTAACAACATTTTAAGGAACGGACTCTAAGTATCATGGTGAATTCAGTAGGTTCCCAATAGGATTCGCATGTAATAAGCTTGTTATTCAAGATAGAGCAACGTTTTAAGGAACAGAAACACTGTTTCTCTGTGAATTCAGTTAGTTCCCAGTAGCAGGCTCTTGTAATATGCGTACTTCTAAAGATTTATCAAAATTTGGTGTGCCGAATCTGAGTAACATGGTGAATTCGATTAGTTCCCACTAGGCCGCAGTAGTAATAAGTGGATTGTTCGGGACATAGAAAAATTTTCACGAATGGACTCAAAATTTCTAGGCGAATTCAGTGAGTTCCCAATGGGACATGCTTGTATGAGTGTGCTTTTCAATATGTAACAACATTTTAAGGAACGGACTCTAAGTATCATGGTGAATTCAGTAGGTTCCCAATAGGATTCGCATGTGAAAGCTTGTTATTCAAGATAGAGCAACGTTTTAAGGAACGGAAACACTATTTCTCTGTGAATTCAGTTAGTTCCCTGTAGCAGGCTCTTGTAATATGCGTACTTCTAAAGATTTATCAAAATTTGGTGTGCCGAATCTGAGTAAATGGTGAATTCGGTTAGTTCTCAATAGGCCTCAGTAGTAATAATTGGACTGTTCGGGATATAGAAAAATTTTCACGAATGGAATCAAAATTTCTAGGCGAATTCAGTGAGTTCCCAATGGGACATGCTTGTATGAGTGTGCTTTTCAATATGTAACAACATTTTAAGGAACGGACTCTAAGTATCATGGTGAATTCAGTAGGTTCCCAATAGGATTCGCATGTAATAAGCTTGTTATTCAAGATAGAGCAACGTTTTAAGGAACGGAAACACTGTTTCTCTGTGAATTCAGTTAGTTCCCAGTAGCAGGCTCTTGTAATATGCGTACTTCTAAAGATTTATCAAAATTTGGTGTGCCGAATCTGAGTAACATGGTGAATTCGGTTAGTTCCCACTAGGCCGCAGTAGTAATAAGTGGACTGTTCGGGATTCAGAAAAATTTTCACGAATGGAATCAAAATTTCTAGGCGAATTCAGTGAGTTCCCAAAGGGACATGCTTGTGTGAGTGTGCTTTTCAATATGTAACAACATTTTAAGGAACGGACTCTAAGTATCATGGTGAATTCAGTAGGTTCCCAATAGGATTCGCATGTGAAAGCTTGTTATTCAAGATAGAGCAACGTTTTAAGGAACGGAAACACTGTTTCTCTGTGAATTCAGTTAGTTCCCAGTAGCAGGCTCTTGCAATATGCGTACTTCTAAAGATTTCTCAAAATTTGGTGTGCCGAATCTGAGTAACATGGTGAATTCGGTTAGTTCCCAATAGGCCGCAGTAGTAATAAGTGGACTGTTCGGGATATAGAAAAATTTTCACGAATGTAATCAAAATTTCTCAGCGAATTCAGTGAGTTCCCAATGGGTCATGCTTGTATGAGTGTGCTTTTCAATATGTAACAACATTTTAAGGAACGGACTCTAAGTATCATGGTGAATTCAGTAGGTTCCCAATAGGATACGCATGTGATAAGCTTGTTATTCAAGATAGAGCAACGTTTTAAGGAACGGAAACACTGTTTCTCTGTGAATTCAGTTAGTTCCCAGGAGCAGGCTCTTGTAATATGCGTACTTCTAAAGATTTATCAAAATTTGGTGTGCCGAATCTGAGTAACATGGTGAATTCGGTTAGTTTCCAATAGGCTGCAATAGTAATAAGTGGACTGTTCGGGATACAGAAAAAATTTCACGAATGGAATCAAAATTTCTAGGCGAATTCAGTGAGTTCCCAAAGGGACATGCTTGTGTGAGTGTGCTTTTCAATATGTAACAACATTTTAAGGAACGGACTCTAAGTATCATGGTGAATTCAGTAGGTTCCCAATAGGATTCGCATGTAATAAGCTTGTTATTCAAGATAGAGCAACGTTTTAAGGAACGGAAACACTGTTTCTCTGTGAATTCAGTTAGTTCCCAGTAGCAGGCTCTTGTAATATGCGTACTTCTTAAGATTTCTCAAAATTTGGTGTGCCGAATCTGAGTAACATGGTGAATTCGGTTAGTTCCCAATAGGCCGCAGTAGTAATAAGTGGACTGTTCGGGATATAGAAAAATTTTCACGGTTGGAATCAAAATATCTAGGCGAATTCAGTCAGTTCCCAATGGGACATGCTTGTATGAGTGTGCTTTTCAATATGTACGAAAATTTTAAGGAACGGAATCTAAGTATCTTGGTGAATTCAGTAGGTTCCCAATAGGATTCGCATGTAATAAGCTTGTTATTCAAGATAGAGCAACGTTTTAAGGAACGGAAACACTGTTTCTCTGTGAATTCAGTTAGTTCCCAGTATCAGGCTCTTGTAATATGCGTACTTCTAAAGATTTATCAAAATTTGGTGTGCCGAATCTGAGTAACATGGTGAATTCGGTTAGTTCCCACTAGGCCGCAGTAGTAATAAGTGGACTGTTCGGGATATAGAAAAATTTTCACGAATGGACTCAAAATTTCTAGGCGAATTCAGTGAGTTCCCAATGGGACATGCTTGCATGAGTGTGCTTTTCAATATGTAACAACATTTAAGAACTGACTCTAAGTATTATGGTGAATTCAGTAGGTTCCCAATAGGATTCGTATGTAATAAGCTTGTTATTCAAGATAGAGCAACGTTTTAAGGAACGGAAACACTATTTCTCTGAGAATTCAGTTAGTTCCCAGTAGCAGGCTCTTGTAATATGCGTACTTCTAAAGATTTATCAAAATTTGGTGTGCCGAATCTGAGTAACATGGTGAATTCGGTTAGTTCCCACTAGGCCGCAGTAGTAATAAGTGGACTGTTCGGGATATAGAAAAATTTTCACGAATGGAATCAAAATTTCTAGGCGAATTCAGTGAGTTCCCAATGGGACATGCTTGCATGAGTGTGCTTTTCAATGTGTAACAACATTTTAAGGAACGGAATCTAAGTATCATGGTGAATTCAGTAGGTTCCCAATAGGATTCGCATGTAATAAGCTTGTTATTCAAGATAGAGCAACGTTTTAAGGAACGGAAACACTGTTTCTCTGTGAATTCAGTTAGTTCCCAGTAGCAGGCTCTTGTAATATGCGTACTTCTAAAGATTTATCAAAATTTGGTGAGCCGAATCTGAGTAACATGGTGAATTCGGTTAGTTTCCAATAGGCCGCAATAGTAATAAGTGGACTGTTCGGGATATAGAAAAATTTTCACGAATGGAATCAAAATTTCTAGGCGAATTCAGTGAGTTCCCAATGGGACATGCTTGTGTGAGTGTGCTTTTCAATATGTAACAACATTTTAAGGAACGGACTCTAAGTATCATGGTGAATTCAGTAGGTTCCCAATAGGATTCGCATGTGAAAGCTTGTTCTTCAAGATAGAGCAACGTTTTAAGGAACGGAAACACTGTTTCTCTGTGAATTCAGTTAGTTCCCAGTAGCAGGCTCTTATAATATGCGTACGTCTAAAGATTTATCAAAATTTGGTGTGCCGAATCTGAGTAACATGGTGAATTCGGTTAGTTCCCACTAGGCCGCAGTAGTAATAAGTGGACTGTTCGGGATATAGAAAAATTTTCACGAATGGAATCAAAATTTCTAGGCGAATTCAGTGAGTTCCCAATGGGACATGCTTGTATGAGTGTGCTTTTCAATATGTAAGAACATTTTAAGGAACGGACTCTAAGTATCATGGTGAATTCAGTAGGTTCCCAATAGGATTCGCATGTAATAAGCTTGTTATTCAAGATAGAGCACCGTTTTAAGGAACGGAAACACTGTTTCTCTGTGAATTCAGTTAGTTCCCAGTAGCAGGCTCTTGTAATATGCGTACTTCTAAAGATTTTTCAAAATTTGGTGTGCCGAATCTGAGTAACATGGTGAATTCGTTTAGTTCCCAAGGGCCGCAGTAGTAATAAGTGGACTGTTCGGGATATAGAAAAATTTTCACGAATGGACTCAAAATTTCTAGGCGAATTCAGTGAGTTCCCAATGGGACATGCTTGTATGAGTGTGATTTTCAAAATGTAACAATATTTTAAGGAACGGACTCTAGGTATCATGGTGAATTCAGTAGGTTCCCAATAGGATTCGCATGTAATAAGCTTGTTATTCAAGATAGAGCAACGTTTTAAGGAACGGAAACACTGTTTCTCTGTCAATTCAGTTAGTTCCCAGTAGCAGGCTCTTGTAATATGCGTACTTCTAAAGATTTATCAAAATTTGGTGTGCCGAATCTGAGTAACATGGTGAATTCGGTTAGTTCCCAATAGGCCGCAGTAGTAATAAGTGGACTGTTCGGGATATAGAAAAATTTTCACGAATGGAATCAAAATTTCTAGGCGAATTCAGTGAGTTCCCAATGGGACATGCTTGTATGAGTGTGCTTTTCAATATGTAACAACATTTTAAGAACGGACTCTAAGTATCATGGTGAATTCAGTAGGTTCCCAATAGGATTCGCATGTAATAAGCTTGTTATTCAAGATAGAGCAACGTTTTAAGGAACGGAAACACTGTTTCTCTGTGAATTCAGTTAGTTCCCAGTAGCAGGCTCTTGTAATATGCGTACGTCTAAAGATTTATCAAAATTTGGTGTGCCGAATCTGAGTAACATGGTGAATTCGGTTAGTTCCCAATAGGCCGCAGTAGTAATAAGTGGACTGTTCGGGATATAGAAAAATTTTCACGAATGGACTCAAAATTTCTAGGCGAATTCAGTGAGTTCCCAATGGGACATGCTTGTATGAGTGTGCTTTTCAATATGTAACAACATTATAAGGAACGGACTCTAAGTATCATGGTGACTTCAGTAGGTTCCCAATAGGATTCGCATGTAATAAGCTTGTTATTCAAGATAGAGCAACGTTTTAAGGAATGGAAACACTGTTTCTCTGTGAATTCAGTTAGTTCCCAGTAGCAGGCTCTTGTAATATGCGTACTTCTAAAGATTTATCAAAATTTGGTGTGCCGAATCTGAGTAACATGGTGAATTCGGTTAGTTTCCAATAGGCCGCAATAGTAATAAGTGGAATGTTCGGGATATAGAAAAATTTTCACGAATGGAATCAAAATTTCTAGGCGAATTCAGTGAGTTCCCAAAGGGACATGCTTGTGTGAGTGTGCTTTTCAATATGTAACAACATTTTAAGGAACGGACTCTAAGTATCATGGTGAATTCAGTAGGTTCCCAATAGGATTCGCATGTAATAAGCTTGTTATTCAAGATAGAGCAACGTTTTAAGGAACGGAAACACTGTTTCTCTGTGAATTCAGTTAGTTCCCAGTAGCAGGCTCTTGTAATATGCGTACTTCTAAAGATTTATCAAAATTTGGTGTGCCGAATCTGAGTAACATGGTGAATTCGGTTAGTTTCCAATAGGCCGCAATAGTAATAAGTGGACTGTTCGGGATATAGAAAAATTTTCACGAATGGAATCAAAATTTCTAGGCGAATTCAGTGAGTTCCCAATGGGACATGCTTGTGTGAGTGTGCTTTTCAATATGTAACAACATTTTAAGGAACGGACTCTAAGTATCATGGTGAATTCAGTAGGTTCCCAATAGGATTCGCATGTGAAAGCTTGTTCTTCAAGATAGAGCAACGTTTTAAGGAACGGAAACACTGTTTCTCTGTGAATTCAGTTAGTTCCCAGTAGCAGGCTCTTATAATATGCGTACGTCTAAAGATTTATCAAAATTTGGTGTGCCGAATCTGAGTAACATGGTGAATTCGGTTAGTTCCCACTAGGCCGCAGTAGTAATAAGTGGACTGTTCGGGATATAGAAAAATTTTCACGAATGGAATCAAAATTTCTAGGCGAATTCAGTGAGTTCCCAATGGGACATGCTAGTATGAGTGTGCTTTTCAATATGTAAGAACATTTTAAGGAACGGACTCTAAGTATCATGGTGAATTCAGTAGGTTCCCAATAGGATTCGCATGTAATAAGCTTGTTATTCAAGATAGAGCACCGTTTTAAGGAACGGAAACACTGTTTCTCTGTGAATTCAGTTAGTTCCCAGTAGCAGGCTCTTGTAATATGCGTACTTCTAAAGATTTTTCAAAATTTGGTGTGCCGAATCTGAGTAACATGGTGAATTCGTTTAGTTCCCAAGGGCCGCAGTAGTAATAAGTGGACTGTTCGGGATATAGAAAAATTTTCACGAATGGACTCAAAATTTCTAGGCGAATTCAGTGAGTTCCCAATGGGACATGCTTGTATGAGTGTGATTTTCAAAATGTAACAACATTTTAAGGAACGGACTCTAGGTATCATGGTGAATTCAGTAGGTTCCCAATAGGATTCGCATGTAATAAGCTTGTTATTCAAGATAGAGCAACGTTTTAAGGAACGGAAACACTGTTTCTCTGTCAATTCAGTTAGTTCCCAGTAGCAGGCTCTTGTAATATGCGTACTTCTAAAGATTTATCAAAATTTGGTGTGCCGAATCTGAGTAACATGGTGAATTCGGTTAGTTCCCAATAGGCCGCAGTAGTAATAAGTGGACTGTTCGGGATATAGAAAAATTTTCACGAATGGAATCAAAATTTCTAGGCGAATTCAGTGAGTTCCCAATGGGACATGCTTGTATGAGTGTGCTTTTCAATATGTAACAACATTTTAAGAACGGACTCTAAGTATCATGGTGAATTCAGTAGGTTCCCAATAGGATTCGCATGTAATAAGCTTGTTATTCAAGATAGAGCAACGTTTTAAGGAACGGAAACACTGTTTCTCTGTGAATTCAGTTAGTTCCCAGTAGCAGGCTCTTGTAATATGCGTACGTCTAAAGATTTATCAAAATTTGGTGTGCCGAATCTGAGTAACATGGTGAATTCGGTTAGTTCCCAATAGGCCGCAGTAGTAATAAGTGGACTGTTCGGGATATAGAAAAATTTTCACGAATGGAATCAAAATTTCTAGGCGAATTCAGTGAGTTCCCAATGGGACATGCTTGTATGAGTGTGCTTTTCAATATGTAACAACATTATAAGGAACGGACTCTAAGTATCATGGTGACTTCAGTAGGTTCCCAATAGGATTCGCATGTAATAAGCTTGTTATTCAAGATAGAGCAACGTTTTAAGGAATGGAAACACTGTTTCTCTGTGAATTCAGTTAGTTCCCAGTAGCAGGCTCTTGTAATATGCGTACTTCTAAAGATTTATCAAAATTTGGTGTGCCGAATCTGAGTAACATGGTGAATTCGGTTAGTTTCCAATAGGCCGCAATAGTAATAAGTGGAATGTTCGGGATATAGAAAAATTTTCACGAATGGAATCAAAATTTCTAGGCGAATTCAGTGAGTTCCCAAAGGGACATGCTTGTGTGAGTGTGCTTACAATATGTAACAACATTTTAAGGAACGGACTCTAAGTATCATGGTGAATTCAGTAGGTTCCCAATAGGATTCGCATGTAATAAGCTTGTTATTCAAGATAGAGCAACGTTTTAAGGAACGGAAACACTGTTTCTCTGTGAATTCAGTTAGTTCCCAGTAGCAGGCTCTTGTAATATGCGTACTTCTAAAGATTTATCAAAATTTGGTGTGCCGAATCTGAGTAACATGGTGAATTCGGTTAGTTCCCAATAGGCCGCAGTAGTAATAAGTGGACTGTTCGGGATATAGAAAAATTTTCACGAATGGAATCAAAATTTCTAGGCGAATTCAGAGAGTTACCAAAGGGACATGCTTGTGTGAGTGTGCTTTTCAATATGTAACAATATTTTAAAGAACGGACTCTAAGTATCATGGTGAATTCAGTAGGTTCCCAATAGGATTCGCATGTAATAAGCTTGTTATTCAAGATAGAGCAACGTTTTAAGGAACGGAAACACTGTTTCTCTGTGAATTCAGTTAGTTCCAAGTAGCAGGCTCTTGTAATATGCGTACTTCTTAAGATTTATCAAAATTTGGTGTGCCGAACTGAGTAACATGGTGAATTCGGTTAGTTCCCAATAGGCCGCAGTAGTAATAAGTGGACTGTTCGGGGATAGAAAAATTTTCTCGAATGGACTCAAAATTTCTAGGCGAATTCAGTGAGTTCCCAATGGGACATGCTTGTATGAGTGTGCTTTTCAATATGTAACAACATTTTAAGGCACGGACTCTAAGTATCATGGTGAATTCAGTAGGTTCCCAATAGGATTCGCATGTAATAAGCTTGTTATTCATAATAGAGCAACGTTTTAAGGAACGGAAACACTGTTTCTCTGTGAATTCAGTTAGTTCCAAGTAGCAGGCTCTTGTAATATGCGTACTTCTAAAGATTTATCAAAATTTGGTGTGCCGAATCTGAGTAACATGGTGAATTCGGTTAGTTCCCACTAGGACGCAGTAGTAATAAGTGGACTGTTCGGGATATAGAAAAATTTTCACGAATGGACTCAAAATTTCTAGGCGAATTCAGTGAGTTCCCAATGGGACATGCTTGTATGAGTGTGCTTTTCAATATGTAACCACATTTTAAGAATGGACTCTAAGTATCATGGGGAATTCAGTAATTTCCCAATAGGATTCGTATGTAATAAGCTTGTTATTCAAGATAGAGCAACGTTTTAAGGAACGGAAACACTGTTTCTCTTTGAATTCAGTTAGTTCCCAGTAGCAGGCTCTTGTAATATGCGTACTTCTAAAGATTTATCAAAATTTGGTGTGCCGAATCTGAGTAACATGGTGAATTCGGTTAGTTCCCAATAGGCCGCAGTAGTAATAAGTGGAGTGTTCGGGATATAGAAAAATTTTCACGAATGTACTCAAAATTTCTAGGCGAATTCAGTGAGTTCCCAATGGGACATGCTTGTATGAGTGTGCTTTTCAATATGTAACAACATTTTAAGGAACGGACTCTAAGTATCATGGTGAAGTCAGTAGGTTCCCAATAGGATTCGCATGTAATAAGCTTGTTATTCAAGATAGAGCAACGTTTTAAGGAACGGAAACACTGTTTCTCTGTGAATTCAGTTAGTTCCCAGTAGCAGGCTCTTGTAATATGCGTACTTCTAAAGATTTATCAAAATTTGGTGTGCCGAATCTGAGTAACATGGTGAATTCGGTTAGTTCCCAATAGGCCGCAGTAGTAATAAGTGGACTGTTCGGGATATAGAAAAATTTTCACGAATGGAATCAAAATTTCTAGGCGAATTCAGTGAGTTCCCAAAGGGACATGTTTGTGAGAGTGTGCTTTTCAATATGTAACAACATTTTAAGGAACGGACTCTAAGTATCATGGTGAATTCAGTAGGTTCCCAATAGGATTCGCATGTAATAAGCTTGTTATTCAAGATAGAGCAACGTTTTAAGGAACGGAAACACTGTTTCTCTGTGAATTCAGTTAGTTCCAAGTAGCAGGCTCTTGTAATATGCGTACTTCTTAAGATTTATCAAAATTTGGTGTGCCGAACTGAGTAACATGTTGAATTCGGTTAGTTCCCAATAGGCCGCAGTAGTAATAAGTGGACTGTTCGGGATATAGAAAAATTTTCACGAATGGAATCAAAATTTCTAGGCGAATTCAGTGAGTTCCCAATGGGACATGCTTGTATGAGTGTGCTTTTCAATATGTAACAACATTTTAAGGAACGGACTCTAAGTATCATGGTGAAGTCAGTAGGTTCCCAATAGGATTCGCATGTAATAAGCTTGTTATTCAAGATAGAGCAACATTTTAAGGAACGGAAACACTGTTTCTCTGTGAAATCAGTTAGTTCCCAGTAGCAGGCTCTTGTAATATGCGTACTTCTAAAGATTTATCAAAATTTGGTGTGCCGAATCTGAGTAACATGGTGAATTCGGTTAGTTCCCAATAGGCCGCAGTAGTAATAATTGGACTGTTCGGGATATAGAAAAATTTTCACGAAGGAATCAAAATTTCTAGGCGAATTCAGTGAGTTCCCAATGGGACATGCTTGTATGAGTGTGCTTTTCAATATGTAACAACATTTTAAGGAACGGACTCTAAGTATCATGGTGAATTCAGTAGGTTCCCAATAGGATTCGCATGTAATAAGCTTGTTATTCAAGATAGAGCAACGTTTTAAGGAACAGAAACACTGTTTCTCTGTGAATTCAGTTAGTTCCCAGTAGCAGGCTCTTGTAATATGCGTACTTCTAAAGATTTATCAAAATTTGGTGTGCCGAATCTGAGTAACATGGTGAATTCGGTTAGTTTCCAATAGGCTGCAATAGTAATAAGTGGACTGTTCGGGATACAGAAAAATTTTCACGAATGGAATCAAAATTTCTAGGCGAATTCAGTGAGTTCCCAAAGGGACATGCTTGTGTGAGTGTGCTTTTCAATATGTAACAACATTTTAAGGAACGGACTCTAAGTATCATGGTGAATTCAGTAGGTTCCCAATAGGATTCGCATGTAATAAGCTTGTTATTCAAGATAGAGCAACGTTTTAAGGAACGGAAACACTGTTTCTCTGTGAATTCAGTTAGTTCCAAGTAGCAGGCTCTTGTAATATGCGTACTTCTAAAGATTTATCAAAATTTGGTGTGCCGAATCTGAGTAACATGGTGAATTCGTTTAGTTCCCAATAGGCCGCAGTAGTAATAAGTGGACTGTTCGGGATATAGAAAAATTTTCACGAATGGACTCAAAATTTCTAGGCGAATTCAGTGAGTTCCCAATGGGACGTGCTTGTATGAGTGTGATTTTCAATATGTAACAACATTTTAAGGAACGGACTCTAAGTATCATGGTGAATTCAGTAGGTTCCCAATAGGATTCGCATGTAATAAGCTTGTTATTCAAGATAGAGCAACGTTTTAAGGAACGGAAACACTGTTTCTCTGTCAATTCAGTTAGATCCCAGTAGCAGGCTCATGTAATATGCGTACTTCTAAAGATTTATCAAAATTTGGTGTGCCGAATCTGAGTAACATGGTGAATTCGGTTAGTTCCCAATAGGCCGCAGTAGTAATAAGTGGACTGTTCGGGATTAGAAAAATTTTCACGAATGGAATCAAAATTTCTAGGCGAATTCAGTGAGTTCCCAATGGGACATGCTTGTATGAGTGTGCTTTTCAATATGTAAAAACATTTTAAGAACGGACTCTAAGTATCATGGTGAATTCAGTAGGTTCCCAATAGGATTCGCATGTAATAAGCTTGTTATTCAAGATAGAGCAACGTTTTAAGGAACGGAAACACTGTTTCTCTGTGAATTCAGTTAGTTCCCAGTAGCAGGCTCTTGTAATACCCGTACTTCTAAAGATTTATCAAAATTTGGTGTGCCGAATCTGAGTAACATGGTGAATTCGGTTAGTTCCCACTAGGCCGCAGTAGTAATAAGTGGACCGTTCGGGATTCAGAAAAATTTTCACGAATGGAATCAAAATTTCTAGGCGAATTCAGTGAGTTCCCAAAGGGACATGCTTGTGTGAGTGTGCTTTTCAATATG
This sequence comes from Rattus norvegicus, assembly GCF_021556685.1. NCBI lineage: Eukaryota > Metazoa > Chordata > Mammalia > Rodentia > Muridae > Rattus > Rattus norvegicus. The sequence continues at coordinate 42,951,998 of NC_141549.1, forward strand.
TAACAACATTTTAAGGAACGGACTCTAAGTATCATGGTGAATTCAGTAGGTTCCCAATAGGATTCGCATGTGAAAGCTTGTTATTCAAGATAGAGCAACGTTTTAAGGAACGGAAACACTGTTTCTCTGTGAATTCAGTTAGTTCCCAGTAGCAGGCTCTTGTAATATGCGTACTTCTAAAGATTTCTCAAAATTTGGTGTGCCGAATCTGAGTAACATGGTGAATTCGGTTAGTTCCCAATAGGCCGCAGTAGTAATAAGTGGACTGTTCGGGATATAGAAAAATTTTCACGAATGTAATCAAAATTTCTCAGCGAATTCAGTGAGTTCCCAATGGGTCATGCTTGTATGAGTGTGCTTTTCAATATGTAACAACATTTTAAGGAACGGACTCTAAGTATCATGGTGAATTCAGTAGGTTCCCAATAGGATACGCATGTGATAAGCTTGTTATTCAAGATAGAGCAACGTTTTAAGGAACGGAAACCCTGTTTCTCTGTGAATTCAGTTAGTTCCCAGGAGCAGGCTCTTGTAATATGCGTACTTCTAAAGATTTATCAAAATTTGGTGTGCCGAATCTGAGTAACATGGTGAATTCGGTTAGTTTCCAATAGGCTGCAATAGTAATAAGTGGACTGTTCGGGATACAGAAAAAATTTCACGAATGGAATCAAAATTTCTAGGCGAATTCAGTGAGTTCCCAAAGGGACATGCTTGTGTGAGTGTGCTTTTCAATATGTAACAACATTTTAAGGAACGGACTCTAAGTATCATGGTGAATTCAGTAGGTTCCCAATAGGATTCGCATGTAATAAGCTTGTTATTCAAGATAGAGCAACGTTTTAAGGAACGGAAACACTGTTTCTCTGTGAATTCAGTTAGTTCCCAGTAGCAGGCTCTTGTAATATGCGTACTTCTTAAGATTTATCAAAATTTGGTGTGCCGAATCTGAGTAACATGGTGAATTCGGTTAGTTCCCAATAGGCCGCAGTAGTAATAAGTGGACTGTTCGGGATATAGAAAAATTTTCACGGTTGGAATCAAAATATCTAGGCGAATTCAGTCAGTTCCCAATGGGACATGCTTGTATGAGTGTGCTTTTCAATATGTACGAAAATTTTAAGGAACGGAATCTAAGTATCTTGGTGAATTCAGTAGGTTCCCAATAGGATTCGCATGTAATAAGCTTGTTATTCAAGATAGAGCAACGTTTTAAGGAACGGAAACACTGTTTCTCTGTGAATTCAGTTAGTTCCCAGTAGCAGGCTCTTGTAATATGCGTACTTCTAAAGATTTATCAAAATTTGGTGTGCCGAATCTGAGTAACATGGTGAATTCGGTTAGTTCCCACTAGGCCGCAGTAGTAATAAGTGGACTGTTCGGGATATAGAAAAATTTTCACGAATGGACTCAAAATTTCTAGGCGAATTCAGTGAGTTCCCAATGGGACATGCTTGTATGAGTGTGCTTTTCAATATGTAACAACATTTAAGAACTGACTCTAAGTATTATGGTGAATTCAGTAGGTTCCCAATAGGATTCGTATGTAATAAGCTTGTTATTCAAGATAGAGCAACGTTTTAAGGAACGGAAACACTATTTCTCTGAGAATTCAGTTAGTTCCCAGTAGCAGGCTCTTGTAATATGCGTACTTCTAAAGATTTATCAAAATTTGGTGTGCCGAATCTGAATAACATGGTGAATTCGGTTAGTTCCCACTAGGCCGCAGTAGTAATAAGTGGACTGTTCGGGATATAGAAAAATTTTCACGAATGGAATCAAAATTTCTAGGCGAATTCAGTGAGTTCCCAATGGGACATGCTTGCATGAGTGTGCTTTTCTTGTGTAACAACATTTTAAGGAACGGAATCTAAGTATCATGGTGAATTCAGTAGGTTCCCAATAGGATTCGCATGTAATAAGCTTGTTATTCAAGATAGAGCAACGTTTTAAGGAACGGAAACACTGTTTCTCTGTGAATTCAGTTAGTTCCCAGTAGCAGGCTCTTGTAATATGCGTACTTCTAAAGATTTATCAAAATTTGGTGTGCCGAATCTGAGTAACATGGTGAATTCGGTTAGTTTCCAATAGGCCGCAATAGTAATAAGTGGACTGTTCGGGATATAGAAAAATTTTCACGAATGGAATCAAAATTTCTAGGCGAATTCAGTGAGTTCCCAATGGGACATGCTTGTGTGAGTGTGCTTTTCAATATGTAACAACATTTTAAGGAACGGACTCTAAGTATCATGGTGAATTCAGTAGGTTCCCAATAGGATTCGCATGTGAAAGCTTGTTCTTCAAGATAGAGCAACGTTTTAAGGAACGGAAACACTGTTTCTCTGTGAATTCAGTTAGTTCCCAGTAGCAGGCTCTTATAATATGCGTACTTCTAAAGATTTATCAAAATTTGGTGTGCCGAGTCTGAGTAACATGGTGAATTCGGTTAGTTCCCAATAGGCCGCAGTAGTAATAAGTGGACTGTTCGGGATATAGAAAAATTTTCACGAATGTAATCAAAATTTCTCAGCGAATTCAGTGAGTTCCCAATGGGTCATGCTTGTATGAGTGTGCTTTTCAATATGTAACAACATTTTAAGGAACGGACTCTAAGTATCATGGTGAATTCAGTAGGTTCCCAATAGGATACGCATGTGATAAGCTTGTTATTCAAGATAGAGCAACGTTTTAAGGAACGGAAACCCTGTTTCTCTGTGAATTCAGTTAGTTCCCAGGAGCAGGCTCTTGTAATATGCGTACTTCTAAAGATTTATCAAAATTTGGTGTGCCGAATCTGAGTAACATGGTGAATTCGGTTAGTTTCCAATAGGCTGCAATAGTAATAAGTGGACTGTTCGGGATACAGAAAAAATTTCACGAATGGAATCAAAATTTCTAGGCGAATTCAGTGAGTTCCCAAAGGGACATGCTTGTGTGAGTGTGCTTTTCAATATGTAACAACATTTTAAGGAACGGACTCTAAGTATCATGGTGAATTCAGTAGGTTCCCAATAGGATTCGCATGTAATAAGCTTGTTATTCAAGATAGAGCAACGTTTTAAGGAACGGAAACACTGTTTCTCTGTGAATTCAGTTAGTTCCCAGTAGCAGGCTCTTGTAATATGCGTACTTCTTAAGATTTATCAAAATTTGGTGTGCCGAATCTGAGTAACATGGTGAATTCGGTTAGTTCCCAATAGGCCGCAGTAGTAATAAGTGGACTGTTCGGGATATAGAAAAATTTTCACGGTTGGAATCAAAATATCTAGGCGAATTCAGTCAGTTCCCAATGGGACATGCTTGTATGAGTGTGCTTTTCAATATGTACGAAAATTTTAAGGAACGGAATCTAAGTATCTTGGTGAATTCAGTAGGTTCCCAATAGGATTCGCATGTAATAAGCTTGTTATTCAAGATAGAGCAACGTTTTAAGGAACGGAAACACTGTTTCTCTGTGAATTCAGTTAGTTCCCAGTAGCAGGCTCTTGTAATATGCGTACTTCTAAAGATTTATCAAAATTTGGTGTGCCGAATCTGAGTAACATGGTGAATTCGGTTAGTTCCCACTAGGCCGCAGTAGTAATAAGTGGACTGTTCGGGATATAGAAAAATTTTCACGAATGGACTCAAAATTTCTAGGCGAATTCAGTGAGTTCCCAATGGGACATGCTTGTATGAGTGTGCTTTTCAATATGTAACAACATTTAAGAACTGACTCTAAGTATTATGGTGAATTCAGTAGGTTCCCAATAGGATTCGTATGTAATAAGCTTGTTATTCAAGATAGAGCAACGTTTTAAGGAACGGAAACACTATTTCTCTGAGAATTCAGTTAGTTCCCAGTAGCAGGCTCTTGTAATATGCGTACTTCTAAAGATTTATCAAAATTTGGTGTGCCGAATCTGAATAACATGGTGAATTCGGTTAGTTCCCACTAGGCCGCAGTAGTAATAAGTGGACTGTTCGGGATATAGAAAAATTTTCACGAATGGAATCAAAATTTCTAGGCGAATTCAGTGAGTTCCCAATGGGACATGCTTGCATGAGTGTGCTTTTCAATGTGTAACAACATTTTAAGGAACGGAATCTAAGTATCATGGTGAATTCAGTAGGTTCCCAATAGGATTCGCATGTAATAAGCTTGTTATTCAAGATAGAGCAACGTTTTAAGGAACGGAAACACTGTTTCTCTGTGAATTCAGTTAGTTCCCAGTAGCAGGCTCTTGTAATATGCGTACTTCTAAAGATTTATCAAAATTTGGTGTGCCGAATCTGAGTAACATGGTGAATTCGGTTAGTTTCCAATAGGCCGCAATAGTAATAAGTGGACTGTTCGGGATATAGAAAAATTTTCACGAATGGAATCAAAATTTCTAGGCGAATTCAGTGAGTTCCCAATGGGACATGCTTGTGTGAGTGTGCTTTTCAATATGTAACAACATTTTAAGGAACGGACTCTAAGTATCATGGTGAATTCAGTAGGTTCCCAATAGGATTCGCATGTGAAAGCTTGTTCTTCAAGATAGAGCAACGTTTTAAGGAACGGAAACACTGTTTCTCTGTGAATTCAGTTAGTTCCCAGTAGCAGGCTCTTATAATATGCGTACTTCTAAAGATTTATCAAAATTTGGTGTGCCGAGTCTGAGTAACATGGTGAATTCGGTTAGTTCCCAATAGGCCGCAGTAGTAAGAGGGGACTGTTCGGGATATAGAAAAATTTTCACGAATGGAATCAAAATTTCTAGGCGAATTCAGTGAGTTCCCAATGGGACATGCTTGTGTGAGTGTGCTTTTCAATATGTAACAACATTTTAAGGAACGGACTCTAAGTATCATGGTGAATTCAGTAGGTTCCCAATAGGATTCGCATGTGAAAGCTTGTTCTTCAAGATAGAGCAACGTTTTAAGGAACGGAAACACTGTTTCTCTGTGAATTCAGTTAGTTCCCAGTAGCAGGCTCTTATAATATGCGTACGTCTAAAGATTTATCAAAATTTGGTGTGCCGAATCTGAGTAACATGGTGAATTCGGTTAGTTCCCACTAGGCCGCAGTAGTAATAAGTGGACTGTTCGGGATATAGAAAAATTTTCACGAATGGAATCAAAATTTCTAGGCGAATTCAGTGAGTTCCCAATGGGACATGCTTGTATGAGTGTGCTTTTCAATATGTAAGAACATTTTAAGGAACGGACTCTAAGTATCATGGTGAATTCAGTAGGTTCCCAATAGGATTCGCATGTAATAAGCTTGTTATTCAAGATAGAGCACCGTTTTAAGGAACGGAAACACTGTTTCTCTGTGAATTCAGTTAGTTCCCAGTAGCAGGCTCTTGTAATATGCGTACTTCTAAAGATTTTTCAAAATTTGGTGTGCCGAATCTGAGTAACATGGTGAATTCGTTTAGTTCCCAAGGGCCGCAGTAGTAATAAGTGGACTGTTCGGGATATAGAAAAATTTTCACGAATGGACTCAAAATTTCTAGGCGAATTCAGTGAGTTCCCAATGGGACATGCTTGTATGAGTGTGATTTTCAAAATGTAACAACATTTTAAGGAACGGACTCTAGGTATCATGGTGAATTCAGTAGGTTCCCAATAGGATTCGCATGTAATAAGCTTGTTATTCAAGATAGAGCAACGTTTTAAGGAACGGAAACACTGTTTCTCTGTCAATTCAGTTAGTTCCCAGTAGCAGGCTCTTGTAATATGCGTACTTCTAAAGATTTATCAAAATTTGGTGTGCCGAATCTGAGTAACATGGTGAATTCGGTTAGTTCCCAATAGGCCGCAGTAGTAATAAGTGGACTGTTCGGGATATAGAAAAATTTTCACGAATGGAATCAAAATTTCTAGGCGAATTCAGTGAGTTCCCAATGGGACATGCTTGTATGAGTGTGCTTTTCAATATGTAACAACATTTTAAGAACGGACTCTAAGTATCATGGTGAATTCAGTAGGTTCCCAATAGGATTCGCATGTAATAAGCTTGTTATTCAAGATAGAGCAACGTTTTAAGGAATGGAAACACTGTTTCTCTGTGAATTCAGTTAGTTCCCAGTAGCAGGCTCTTGTAATATGCGTACTTCTAAAGATTTATCAAAATTTGGTGTGCCGAATCTGAGTAACATGGTGAATTCGGTTAGTTTCCAATAGGCCGCAATAGTAATAAGTGGAATGTTCGGGATATAGAAAAATTTTCACGAATGGAATCAAAATTTCTAGGCGAATTCAGTGAGTTCCCAAAGGGACATGCTTGTGTGAGTGTGCTTTTCAATATGTAACAACATTTTAAGGAACGGACTCTAAGTATCATGGTGAATTCAGTAGGTTCCCAATAGGATTCGCATGTAATAAGCTTGTTATTCAAGATAGAGCAACGTTTTAAGGAACGGAAACACTGTTTCTCTGTGAATTCAGTTAGTTCCCAGTAGCAGGCTCTTGTAATATGCGTACTTCTAAAGATTTATCAAAATTTGGTGTGCCGAATCTGAGTAACATGGTGAATTCGGTTAGTTTCCAATAGGCCGCAATAGTAATAAGTGGACTGTTCGGGATATAGAAAAATTTTCACGAATGGAATCAAAATTTCTAGGCGAATTCAGTGAGTTCCCAATGGGACATGCTTGTGTGAGTGTGCTTTTCAATATGTAACAACATTTTAAGGAACGGACTCTAAGTATCATGGTGAATTCAGTAGGTTCCCAATAGGATTCGCATGTGAAAGCTTGTTCTTCAAGATAGAGCAACGTTTTAAGGAACGGAAACACTGTTTCTCTGTGAATTCAGTTAGTTCCCAGTAGCAGGCTCTTATAATATGCGTACGTCTAAAGATTTATCAAAATTTGGCGTGCCGAATCTGAGTAACATGGTGAATTCGGTTAGTTCCCACTAGGCCGCAGTAGTAATAAGTGGACTGTTCGGGATATAGAAAAATTTTCACGAATGGAATCAAAATTTCTAGGCGAATTCAGTGAGTTCCCAATGGGACATGCTAGTATGAGTGTGCTTTTCAATATGTAAGAACATTTTAAGGAACGGACTCTAAGTATCATGGTGAATTCAGTAGGTTCCCAATAGGATTCGCATGTAATAAGCTTGTTATTCAAGATAGAGCACCGTTTTAAGGAACGGAAACACTGTTTCTCTGTGAATTCAGTTAGTTCCCAGTAGCAGGCTCTTGTAATATGCGTACTTCTAAAGATTTTTCAAAATTTGGTGTGCCGAATCTGAGTAACATGGTGAATTCGTTTAGTTCCCAAGGGCCGCAGTAGTAATAAGTGGACTGTTCGGGATATAGAAAAATTTTCACGAATGGACTCAAAATTTCTAGGCGAATTCAGTGAGTTCCCAATGGGACATGCTTGTATGAGTGTGATTTTCAAAATGTAACAACATTTTAAGGAACGGACTCTAGGTATCATGGTGAATTCAGTAGGTTCCCAATAGGGTTCGCATGTAATAAGCTTGTTATTCAAGATAGAGCAACGTTTTAAGGAACGGAAACACTGTTTCTCTGTCAATTCAGTTAGTTCCCAGTAGCAGGCTCTTGTAATATGCGTACTTCTAAAGATTTATCAAAATTTGGTGTGCCGAATCTGAGTAACATGGTGAATTCGGTTAGTTCCCAATAGGCCGCAGTAGTAATAAGTGGACTGTTCGGGATATAGAAAAATTTTCACGAATGGAATCAAAATTTCTAGGCGAATTCAGTGAGTTCCCAATGGGACATGCTTGTATGAGTGTGCTTTTCAATATGTAACAACATTTTAAGAACGGACTCTAAGTATCATGGTGAATTCAGTAGGTTCCCAATAGGATTCGCATGTAATAAGCTTGTTATTCAAGATAGAGCAACGTTTTAAGGAACGGAAACACTGTTTCTCTGTGAATTCAGTTAGTTCCCAGTAGCAGGCTCTTGTAATATGCGTACGTCTAAAGATTTATCAAAATTTGGTGTGCCGAATCTGAGTAACATGGTGAATTCGGTTAGTTCCCAATAGGCCGCAGTAGTAATAAGTGGACTGTTCGGGATATAGAAAAATTTTCACGAATGGAATCAAAATTTCTAGGCGAATTCAGTGAGTTCCCAATGGGACATGCTTGTATGAGTGTGCTTTTCAATATGTAACAACATTATAAGGAACGGACTCTAAGTATCATGGTGACTTCAGTAGGTTCCCAATAGGATTCGCATGTAATAAGCTTGTTATTCAAGATAGAGCAACGTTTTAAGGAATGGAAACACTGTTTCTCTGTGAATTCAGTTAGTTCCCAGTAGCAGGCTCTTGTAATATGCGTACTTCTAAAGATTTATCAAAATTTGGTGTGCCGAATCTGAGTAACATGGTGAATTCGGTTAGTTTCCAATAGGCCGCAATAGTAATAAGTGGAATGTTCGGGATATAGAAAAATTTTCACGAATGGAATCAAAATTTCTAGGCGAATTCAGTGAGTTCCCAAAGGGACATGCTTGTGTGAGTGTGCTTACAATATGTAACAACATTTTAAGGAACGGACTCTAAGTATCATGGTGAATTCAGTAGGTTCCCAATAGGATTCGCATGTAATAAGCTTGTTATTCAAGATAGAGCAACGTTTTAAGGAACGGAAACACTGTTTCTCTGTGAATTCAGTTAGTTCCCAGTAGCAGGCTCTTGTAATATGCGTACTTCTTAAGATTTATCAAAATTTGGTGTGCCGAACTGAGTAACATGGTGAATTCGGTTAGTTCCCAATAGGCCGCAGTAGTAATAAGTGGACTGTTCGGGGATAGAAAAATTTTCTCGAATGGACTCAAAATTTCTAGGCGAATTCAGTGAGTTCCCAATGGGACATGCTTGTATGAGTGTGCTTTTCAATATGTAACAACATTTTAAGGCACGGACTCTAAGTATCATGGTGAATTCAGTAGGTTCCCAATAGGATTCGCATGTAATAAGCTTGTTATTCATAATAGAGCAACGTTTTAAGGAACGGAAACACTGTTTCTCTGTGAATTCAGTTAGTTCCAAGTAGCAGGCTATTGTAATATGCGTACTTCTAAAGATTTATCAAAATTTGGTGTGCCGAATCTGAGTAACATGGTGAATTCGGTTAGTTCCCACTAGGACGCAGTAGTAATAAGTGGACTGTTCGGGATATAGAAAAATTTTCACGAATGGACTCAAAATTTCTAGGCGAATTCAGTGAGTTCCCAATGGGACATGCTTGTATGAGTGTGCTTTTCAATATGTAACAACATTTTAAGAATGGACTCTAAGTATCATGGTGAATTCAGTAATTTCCCAATAGGATTCGTATGTAATAAGCTTGTTATTCAAGATAGAGCAACGTTTTAAGGAACGGAAACACTGTTTCTCTTTGAATTCAGTTAGTTCCCAGTAGCAGGCTCTTGTAATATGCGTACTTCTAAAGATTTATCAAAATTTGGTGTGCCGAATCTGAGTAACATGGTGAATTCGGTTAGTTCCCAATAGGCCGCAGTAGTAATAAGTGGAGTGTTCGGGATATAGAAAAATTTTCACGAATGTACTCAAAATTTCTAGGCGAATTCAGTGAGTTCCCAATGGGACATGCTTGTATGAGTGTGCTTTTCAATATGTAACAACATTTTAAGGAACGGACTCTAAGTATCATGGTGAAGTCAGTAGGTTCCCAATAGGATTCGCATGTAATAAGCTTGTTATTCAAGATAGAGCAACGTTTTAAGGAACGGAAACACTGTTTCTCTGTGAATTCAGTTAGTTCCCAGTAGCAGGCTCTTGTAATATGCGTACTTCTAAAGATTTATCAAAATTTGGTGTGCCGAATCTGAGTAACATGGTGAATTCGGTTAGTTCCCAATAGGCCGCAGTAGTAATAAGTGGACTGTTCGGGATATAGAAAAATTTTCACGAATGGAATCAAAATTTCTAGGCGAATTCAGTGAGTTCCCAAAGGGACATGTTTGTGAGAGTGTGCTTTTCAATATGTAACAACATTTTAAGGAACGGACTCTAAGTATCATGGTGAATTCAGTAGGTTCCCAATAGGATTCGCATGTAATAAGCTTGTTATTCAAGATAGAGCAACGTTTTAAGGAACGGAAACACTGTTTCTCTGTGAATTCAGTTAGTTCCAAGTAGCAGGCTCTTGTAATATGCGTACTTCTTAAGATTTATCAAAATTTGGTGTGCCGAACTGAGTAACATGTTGAATTCGGTTAGTTCCCAATAGGCCGCAGTAGTAATAAGTGGACTGTTCGGGATATAGAAAAATTTTCACGAATGGAATCAAAATTTCTAGGCGAATTCAGTGAGTTCCCAATGGGACATGCTTGTATGAGTGTTTTTTTCAATATGTAACAACATTTTAAGGAACGGACTCTAAGTATCATGGTGAAGTCAGTAGGTTCCCAATAGGATTCGCATGTAATAAGCTTGTTATTCAAGATAGAGCAACATTTTAAGGAACGGAAACACTGTTTCTCTGTGAAATCAGTTAGTTCCCAGTAGCAGGCTCTTGTAATATGCGTACTTCTAAAGATTTATCAAAATTTGGTGTGCCGAATCTGAGTAACATGGTGAATTCGGTTAGTTCCCAATAGGCCGCAGTAGTAATAATTGGACTGTTCGGGATATAGAAAAATTTTCACGAAGGAATCAAAATTTCTAGGCGAATTCAGTGAGTTCCCAATGGGACATGCTTGTATGAGTGTGCTTTTCAATATGTAACAACATTTTAAGGAACGGACTCTAAGTATCATGGTGAATTCAGTAGGTTCCCAATAGGATTCGCATGTAATAAGCTTGTTATTCAAGATAGAGCAACGTTTTAAGGAACAGAAACACTGTTTCTCTGTGAATTCAGTTAGTTCCCAGTAGCAGGCTCTTGTAATATGCGTACTTCTAAAGATTTATCAAAATTTGGTGTGCCGAATCTGAGTAACATGGTGAATTCGGTTAGTTTCCAATAGGCTGCAATAGTAATAAGTGGACTGTTCGGGATACAGAAAAATTTTCACGAATGGAATCAAAATTTCTAGGCGAATTCAGTGAGTTCCCAAAGGGACATGCTTGTGTGAGTGTGCTTTTCAATATGTAACAACATTTTAAGGAACGGACTCTAAGTATCATGGTGAATTCAGTAGGTTCCCAATAGGATTCGCATGTAATAAGCTTGTTATTCAAGATAGAGCAACGTTTTAAGGAACGGAAACACTGTTTCTCTGTGAATTCAGTTAGTTCCAAGTAGCAGGCTCTTGTAATATGCGTACTTCTAAAGATTTATCAAAATTTGGTGTGCCGAATCTGAGTAACATGGTGAATTCGTTTAGTTCCCAATAGGCCGCAGTAGTAATAAGTGGACTGTTCGGGATATAGAAAAATTTTCACGAATGGACTCAAAATTTCTAGGCGAATTCAGTGAGTTCCCAATGGGACGTGCTTGTATGAGTGTGATTTTCAATATGTAACAACATTTTAAGGAACGGACTCTAAGTATCATGGTGAATTCAGTAGGTTCCCAATAGGATTCGCATGTAATAAGCTTGTTATTCAAGATAGAGCAACGTTTTAAGGAACGGAAACACTGTTTCTCTGTCAATTCAGTTAGATCCCAGTAGCAGGCTCATGTAATATGCGTACTTCTAAAGATTTATCAAAATTTGGTGTGCCGAATCTGAGTAACATGGTGAATTCGGTTAGTTCCCAATAGGCCGCAGTAGTAATAAGTGGACTGTTCGGGATATAGAAAAATTTTCACGAATGGAATCAAAATTTCTAGGCGAATTCAGTGAGTTCCCAATGGGACATGCTTGTATGAGTGTGCTTTTCAATATGTAAAAACATTTTAAGAACGGACTCTAAGTATCATGGTGAATTCAGTAGGTTCCCAATAGGATTCGCATGTAATAAGCTTGTTATTCAAGATAGAGCAACGTTTTAAGGAACGGAAACACTGTTTCTCTGTGAATTCAGTTAGTTCCCAGTAGCAGGCTCTTGTAATACCCGTACTTCTAAAGATTTATCAAAATTTGGTGTGCCGAATCTGAGTAACATGGTGAATTCGGTTAGTTCCCACTAGGCCGCAGTAGTAATAAGTGGACCGTTCGGGATTCAGAAAAATTTTCACGAATGGAATCAAAATTTCTAGGCGAATTCAGTGAGTTCCCAAAGGGACATGCTTGTGTGAGTGTGCTTTTCAATGTGTAACAACATTTTAAGGAACGGACTCTAAGTATCATGGTGAATTCAGTAGGTTCCCAATAGGATTCGCATGTGAAATCTTGTTATTCAAGATAGAGCAACGTTTTAAGGAACGGAAACACTGTTTCTCTGTGAATTCAGTTAGTTCCCAGTAGCAGGCTCTTGTAATATGCGTACTTCTAAAGATTTCTCAAAATTTGGTGTGCCGAATCTGAGTAACATGGTGAATTCGGTTAGTTCCCAATAGGCCGCAGTAGTAATAAGTGGACTGTTCGGGATATAGAAAAATTTTCACGAATGTAATCAAAATTTCTCAGCGAATTCAGTGAGTTCCCAATGGGTCATGCTTGTATGAGTGTGCTTTTCAATATGTAACAACATTTTAAGGAACGGACTCTAAGTATCATGGTGAATTCAGTAGGTTCCCAATAGGATACGCATGTGATAAGCTTGTTATTCAAGATAGAGCAACGTTTTAAGGAACGGAAACCCTGTTTCTCTGTGAATTCAGTTAGTTCCCAGGAGCAGGCTCTTGTAATATGCGTACTTCTAAAGATTTATCAAAATTTGGTGTGCCGAATCTGAGTAACATGGTGAATTCGGTTAGTTTCCAATAGGCTGCAATAGTAATAAGTGGACTGTTCGGGATACAGAAAAAATTTCACGAATGGAATCAAAATTTCTAGGCGAATTCAGTGAGTTCCCAAAGGGACATGCTTGTGTGAGTGTGCTTTTCAATATGTAACAACATTTTAAGGAACGGACTCTAAGTATCATGGTGAATTCAGTAGGTTCCCAATAGGATTCGCATGTAATAAGCTTGTTATTCAAGATAGAGCAACGTTTTAAGGAACGGAAACACTGTTTCTCTGTGAATTCAGTTAGTTCCCAGTAGCAGGCTCTTGTAATATGCGTACTTCTTAAGATTTATCAAAATTTGGTGTGCCGAATCTGAGTAACATGGTGAATTCGGTTAGTTCCCAATAGGCCGCAGTAGTAATAAGTGGACTGTTCGGGATATAGAAAAATTTTCACGGTTGGAATCAAAATATCTAGGCGAATTCAGTCAGTTCCCAATGGGACATGCTTGTATGAGTGTGCTTTTCAATATGTACGAAAATTTTAAGGAACGGAATCTAAGTATCTTGGTGAATTCAGTAGGTTCCCAATAGGATTCGCATGTAATAAGCTTGTTATTCAAGATAGAGCAACGTTTTAAGGAACGGAAACACTGTTTCTCTGTGAATTCAGTTAGTTCCCAGTAGCAGGCTCTTGTAATATGCGTACTTCTAAAGATTTATCAAAATTTGGTGTGCCGAATCTGAGTAACATGGTGAATTCGGTTAGTGCCCACTAGGCCGCAGTAGTAATAAGTGGACTGTTCGGGATATAGAAAAATTTTCACGAATGGACTCAAAATTTCTAGGCGAATTCAGTGAGTTCCCAATGGGACATGCTTGTATGAGTGTGCTTTTCAATATGTAACAACATTTAAGAACTGACTCTAAGTATTATGGTGAATTCAGTAGGTTCCCAATAGGATTCGTATGTAATAAGCTTGTTATTCAAGATAGAGCAACGTTTTAAGGAACGGAAACACTATTTCTCTGAGAATTCAGTTAGTTCCCAGTAGCAGGCTCTTGTAATATGCGTACTTCTAAAGATTTATCAAAATTTGGTGTGCCGAATCTGAGTAACATGGTGAATTCGGTTAGTTCCCACTAGGCCGCAGTAGTAATAAGTGGACTGTTCGGGATATAGAAAAATTTTCACGAATGGAATCAAAATTTCTAGGCGAATTCAGTGAGTTCCCAATGGGACATGCTTGCATGAGTGTGCTTTTCAATGTGTAACAACATTTTAAGGAACGGAATCTAAGTATCATGGTGAATTCAGTAGGTTCCCAATAGGATTCGCATGTAATAAGCTTGTTATTCAAGATAGAGCAACGTTTTAAGGAACGGAAACACTGTTTCTCTGTGAATTCAGTTAGTTCCCAGTAGCAGGCTCTTGTAATATGCGTACTTCTAAAGATTTATCAAAATTTGGTGTGCCGAATCTGAGTAACATGGTGAATTCGGTTAGTTTCCAATAGGCCGCAATAGTAATAAGTGGACTGTTCGGGATATAGAAAAATTTTCACGAATGGAATCAAAATTTCAAGGCGAATTCAGTGAGTTCCCAATGGGACATGCTTGTGTGAGTGTGCTTTTCAATATGTAACAACATTTTAAGGAACGGACTCTAAGTATCATGGTGAATTCAGTAGGTTCCCAATAGGATTCGCATGTGAAAGCTTGTTCTTCAAGATAGAGCAACGTTTTAAGGAACGGAAACACTGTTTCTCTGTGAATTCAGTTAGTTCCCAGTAGCAGGCTCTTATAATATGCGTACGTCTAAAGATTTATCAAAATTTGGTGTGCCGAATCTGAGTAACATGGTGAATTCGGTTAGTTCCCACTAGGCCGCAGTAGTAATAAGTGGACTGTTCGGGATATAGAAAAATTTTCACGAATGGAATCAAAATTTCTAGGCGAATTCAGTGAGTTCCCAATGGGACATGCTTGTATGAGTGTGCTTTTCAATATGTAAGAACATTTTAAGGAACGGACTCTAAGTATCATGGTGAATTCAGTAGGTTCCCAATAGGATTCGCATGTAATAAGCTTGTTATTCAAGATAGAGCACCGTTTTAAGGAACGGAAACACTGTTTCTCTGTGAATTCAGTTAGTTCCCAGTAGCAGGCTCTTGTAATATGCGTACTTCTAAAGATTTTTCAAAATTTGGTGTGCCGAATCTGAGTAACATGGTGAATTCGTTTAGTTCCCAAGGGCCGCAGTAGTAATAAGTGGACTGTTCGGGATATAGAAAAATTTTCACGAATGGACTCAAAATTTCTAGGCGAATTCAGTGAGTTCCCAATGGGACATGCTTGTATGAGTGTGATTTTCAAAATGTAACAACATTTTAAGGAACGGACTCTAGGTATCATGGTGAATTCAGTAGGTTCCCAATAGGATTCGCATGTAATAAGCTTGTTATTCAAGATAGAGCAACGTTTTAAGGAACGGAAACACTGTTTCTCTGTCAATTCAGTTAGTTCCCAGTAGCAGGCTCTTGTAATATGCGTACTTCTAAAGATTTATCAAAATTTGGTGTGCCGAATCTGAGTAACATGGTGAATTCGGTTAGTTCCCAATAGGCCGCAGTAGTAATAAGTGGACTGTTCGGGATATAGAAAAATTTTCACGAATGGAATCAAAATTTCTAGGCGAATTCAGTGAGTTCCCAATGGGACATGCTTGTATGAGTGTGCTTTTCAATATGTAACAACATTTTAAGAACGGACTCTAAGTATCATGGTGAATTCAGTAGGTTCCCAATAGGATTCGCATGTAATAAGCTTGTTATTCATAATAGAGCAACGTTTTAAGGAACGGAAACACTGTTTCTCTGTGAATTCAGTTAGTTCCAAGTAGCAGGCTCTTGTAATATGCGTACTTCTAAAGATTTATCAAAATTTGGTGTGCCGAATCTGAGTAACATGGTGAATTCGGTTAGTTCCCACTAGGACGCAGTAGTAATAAGTGGACTGTTCGGGATATAGAAAAATTTTCACGAATGGACTCAAAATTTCTAGGCGAATTCAGTGAGTTCCCAATGGGACATGCTTGTATGAGTGTGCTTTTCAATATGTAACAACATTTTAAGAATGGACTCTAAGTATCATGGTGAATTCAGTAATTTCCCAATAGGATTCGTATGTAATAAGCTTGTTATTCAAGATAGAGCAACGTTTTAAGGAACGGAAACACTGTTTCTCTTTGAATTCAGTTAGTTCCCAGTAGCAGGCTCTTGTAATATGCGTACTTCTAAAGATTTATCAAAATTTGGTGTGCCGAATCTGAGTAACATGGTGAATTCGGTTAGTTCCCAATAGGCCGCAGTAGTAATAAGTGGAGTGTTCGGGATATAGAAAAATTTTCACGAATGTACTCAAAATTTCTAGGCGAATTCAGTGAGTTCCCAATGGGACATGCTTGTATGAGTGTGCTTTTCAATATGTAACAACATTTTAAGGAACGGACTCTAAGTATCATGGTGAAGTCAGTAGGTTCCCAATAGGATTCGCATGTAATAAGCTTGTTATTCAAGATAGAGCAACGTTTTAAGGAACGGAAACACTGTTTCTCTGTGAATTCAGTTAGTTCCCAGTAGCAGGCTCTTGTAATATGCGTACTTCTAAAGATTTATCAAAATTTGGTGTGCCGAATCTGAGTAACATGGTGAATTCGGTTAGTTCCCAATAGGCCGCAGTAGTAATAAGTGGACTGTTCGGGATATAGAAAAATTTTCACGAATGGAATCAAAATTTCTAGGCGAATTCAGTGAGTTCCCAAAGGGACATGTTTGTGAGAGTGTGCTTTTCAATATGTAACAACATTTTAAGGAACGGACTCTAAGTATCATGGTTAATTCAGTAGGTTCCCAATAGGATTCGCATGTAATAAGCTTGTTATTCAAGATAGAGCAACGTTTTAAGGAACGGAAACACTGTTTCTCTGTGAATTCAGTTAGTTCCAAGTAGCAGGCTCTTGTAATATGCGTACTTCTTAAGATTTATCAAAATTTGGTGTGCCGAACTGAGTAACATGTTGAATTCGGTTAGTTCCCAATAGGCCGCAGTAGTAATAAGTGGACTGTTCGGGATATAGAAAAATTTTCACGAATGGAATCAAAATTTCTAGGCGAATTCAGTGAGTTCCCAATGGGACATGCTTGTATGAGTGTGCTTTTCAATATGTAACAACATTTTAAGAACGGACTCTAAGTATCATGGTGAATTCAGTAGGTTCCCAATAGGATTCGCATGTAATAAGCTTGTTATTCATAATAGAGCAACGTTTTAAGGAACGGAAACACTGTTTCTCTGTGAATTCAGTTAGTTCCAAGTAGCAGGCTCTTGTAATATGCGTACTTCTAAAGATTCATCAAAATTTGGTGTGCCGAATCTGAGTAACATGGTGAATTCGGTTAGTTCCCACTAGGACGCAGTAGTAATAAGTGGACTGTTCGGGATATAGAAAAATTTTCACGAATGGACTCAAAATTTCTAGGCGAATTCAGTGAGTTCCCAATGGGACATGCTTGTATGAGTGTGCTTTTCAATATGTAACAACATTTTAAGAATGGACTCTAAGTATCATGGTGAATTCAGTAATTTCCCAATAGGATTCGTATGTAATAAGCTTGTTATTCAAGATAGAGCAACGTTTTAAGGAACGGAAACACTGTTTCTCTTTGAATTCAGTTAGTTCCCAGTAGCAGGCTCTTGTAATATGCGTACTTCTAAAGATTTATCAAAATTTGGTGTGCCGAATCTGAGTAACATGGTGAATTCGGTTAGTTCCCAATAGGCCGCAGTAGTAATAAGTGGAGTGTTCGGGATATAGAAAAATTTTCACGAATGTACTCAAAATTTCTAGGCGAATTCAGTGAGTTCCCAATGGGACATGCTTGTATGAGTGTGCTTTTCAATATGTAACAACATTTTAAGGAACGGACTCTAAGTATCATGGTGAAGTCAGTAGGTTCCCAATAGGATTCGCATGTAATAAGCTTGTTATTCAAGATAGAGCAACGTTTTAAGGAACGGAAACACTGTTTCTCTGTGAATTCAGTTAGTTCCCAGTAGCAGGCTCTTGTAATATGCGTACTTCTAAAGATTTATCAAAATTTGGTGTGCCGAATCTGAGTAACATGGTGAATTCGGTTAGTTCCCAATAGGCCGCAGTAGTAATAAGTGGACTGTTCGGGATATAGAAAAATTTTCACGAATGGAATCAAAATTTCTAGGCGAATTCAGTGAGTTCCCAAAGGGACATGTTTGTGAGAGTGTGCTTTTCAATATGTAACAACATTTTAAGGAACGGACTCTAAGTATCATGGTGAATTCAGTAGGTTCCCAATAGGATTCGCATGTAATAAGCTTGTTATTCAAGATAGAGCAACGTTTTAAGGAACGGAAACACTGTTTCTCTGTGAATTCAGTTAGTTCCAAGTAGCAGGCTCTTGTAATATGCGTACTTCTTAAGATTTATCAAAATTTGGTGTGCCGAACTGAGTAACATGTTGAATTCGGTTAGTTCCCAATAGGCCGCAGTAGTAATAAGTGGACTGTTCGGGATATAGAAAAATTTTCACGAATGGAATCAAAATTTCTAGGCGAATTCAGTGAGTTCCCAATGGGACATGCTTGTATGAGTGTGCTTTTCAATATGTAACAACATTTTAAGGAACGGACTCTAAGTATCATGGTGAAGTCAGTAGGTTCCCAATAGGATTCGCATGTAATAAGCTTGTTATTCAAGATAGAGCAACATTTTAAGGAACGGAAACACTGTTTCTCTGTGAAATCAGTTAGTTCCCAGTAGCAGGCTCTTGTAATATGCGTACTTCTAAAGATTTATCAAAATTTGGTGTGCCGAATCTGAGTAACATGGTGAATTCGGTTAGTTCCCAATAGGCCGCAGTAGTAATAATTGGACTGTTCGGGATATAGAAAAATTTTCACGAAGGAATCAAAATTTCTAGGCGAATTCAGTGAGTTCCCAATGGGACATGCTTGTATGAGTGTGCTTTTCAATATGTAACAACATTTTAAGGAACGGACTCTAAGTATCATGGTGAATTCAGTAGGTTCCCAATAGGATTCGCATGTAATAAGCTTGTTATTCAAGATAGAGCAACGTTTTAAGGAACAGAAACACTGTTTCTCTGTGAATTCAGTTAGTTCCCAGTAGCAGGCTCTTGTAATATGCGTACTTCTAAAGATTTATCAAAATTTGGTGTGCCGAATCTGAGTAACATGGTGAATTCGGTTAGTTTCCAATAGGCTGCAATAGTAATAAGTGGACTGTTCGGGATACAGAAAAATTTTCACGAATGGAATCAAAATTTCTAGGCGAATTCAGTGAGTTCCCAAAGGGACATGCTTGTGTGAGTGTGCTTTTCAATATGTAACAACATTTTAAGGAACGGACTCTAAGTATCATGGTGAATTCAGTAGGTTCCCAATAGGATTCGCATGTAATAAGCTTGTTATTCGAGATAGAGCAACGTTTTAAGGAACGGAAACACTGTTTCTCTGTGAATTCAGTTAGTTCCAAGTAGCAGGCTCTTGTCATATGCGTACTTCTAAAGATTTATCAAAATTTGGTGTGCCGAATCTGAGTAACATGGTGAATTCGTTTAGTTCCCAATAGGCCGCAGTAGTAATAAGTGGACTGTTCGGGATATAGAAAAATTTTCACGAATGGACTCAAAATTTCTAGGCGAATTCAGTGAGTTCCCAATGGGACGTGCTTGTATGAGTGTGATTTTCAATATGTAACAACATTTTAAGGAACGGACTCTAAGTATCATGGTGAATTCAGTAGGTTCCCAATAGGATTCGCATGTAATAAGCTTGTTATTCAAGATAGAGCAACGTTTTAAGGAACGGAAACACTGTTTCTCTGTCAATTCAGTTAGATCCCAGTAGCAGGCTCATGTAATATGCGTACTTCTAAAGATTTATCAAAATTTGGTGTGCCGAATCTGAGTAACATGGTGAATTCGGTTAGTTCCCAATAGGCCGCAGTAGTAATAAGTGGACTGTTCGGGATATAGAAAAATTTTCACGAATGGAATCAAAATTTCTAGGCGAATTCAGTGAGTTCCCAATGGGACATGCTTGTATGAGTGTGCTTTTCAATATGTAAAAACATTTTAAGAACGGACTCTAAGTATCATGGTGAATTCAGTAGGTTCCCAATAGGATTCTCATGTAATAAGCTTGTTATTCAAGATAGAGCAACGTTTTAAGGAACAGAAACACTGTTTCTCTGTGAATTCAGTTAGTTCCCAGTAGCAGGCTCTTGTAATATGCGTACGTCTATAGATTTATCAAAATTTGGTGTGCCGAATCTGAGTAACATGGTGAATTCGGATAGTTCCCAATAGGCCGCAGTAGTAATAAGTGGACTGTTCGGGATATAGAAAAATTTTCACGAATGGAATAAAAATTTCTAGGCGTATTCAGTGAGTTCCCAATGGGACATGCTTGTATGAGTGTGCTTTTCAATATGTAACAACATTTTAAGGAACGGACTCTAAGTATCATGGTGAATTCAGTAGGTTCCCAATAGGATTCGCATGTAATAAGCTTGTTATTCAAGATAGAGCAACGTTTTAAGGAACGGAAACACTGTTTCTCTGTGAATTCAGTTAGTTCCCAGTAGCAGGCTCTTGTAATATGCGTACTTCTAAAGATTTATCAAAATTTGGTGTGCCGAATCTGAGTAACATGGTGAATTCGGTTAGTTCCCAATAGGCCGCAGTAGTAATAAGTGGACTGTTCGGGATATAGAAAAATTTTCACGCATGGACTCAAAATTTCTAGGCGAATTCAGTGAGTTCCCAATGGGACGTGCTTGTATGAGTGTGATTTTCAATATGTAACAACATTTTAAGGAACGGACTCTAAGTATCATGGTGAATTCAGTAGGTTCCCAATAGGATTCGCATGTAATAAGCTTGTTATTCAAGATAGAGCAACGTTTTAAGGAACGGAAACACTGTTTCTCTGTCAATTCAGTTAGATCCCAGTAGCAGGCTCATGTAATATGCGTACTTCTAAAGATTTATCAAAATTTGGTGTGCCGAATCTGAGTAACATGGTGAATTCGGTTAGTTCCCAATAGGCCGCAGTAGTAATAAGTGGACTGTTCGGGATATAGAAAAATTTTCACGAATGGAATCAAAATTTCTAGGCGAATTCAGTGAGTTCCCAATGGGACATGCTTGTATGAGTGTGCTTTTCAATATGTAAAAACATTTTAAGAACGGACTCTAAGTATCATGGTGAATTCAGTAGGTTCCCAATAGGATTCTCATGTAATAAGCTTGTTATTCAAGATAGAGCAACGTTTTAAGGAACAGAAACACTGTTTCTCTGTGAATTCAGTTAGTTCCCAGTAGCAGGCTCTTGTAATATGCGTACGTCTATAGATTTATCAAAATTTGGTGTGCCGAATCTGAGTAACATGGTGAATTCGGATAGTTCCCAATAGGCCGCAGTAGTAATAAGTGGACTGTTTGGGATATAGAAAAATTTTCACGAATGGAATAAAAATTTCTAGGCGTATTCAGTGAGTTCCCAATGGGACATGCTTGTATGAGTGTGCTTTTCAATATGTAACAACATTTTAAGGAACGGACTCTAAGTATCATGGTGAATTCAGTAGGTTCCCAATAGGATTCGCATGTAATAAGCTTGTTATTCAAGATAGAGCAACGTTTTAAGGAACGGAAACACTGTTTCTCTGTGAATTCAGTTAGTTCCCAGTAGCAGGCTCTTGTAATATGCGTACTTCTAAAGATTTATCAAAATTTGGTGTGCCGAATCTGAGTAACATGGTGAATTCGGTTAGTTTCCAATAGGCCGCAATAGTAATAAGTGGACTGTTCGGGATATAGAAAAATTTTCACGAATGGAATCAAAATTTCTAGGCGAATTCAGTGAGTTCCCAAAGGGACATGCTTGTGTGAGTGTGCTTTTCAATATGTAACAACATTTTAAGGAACGGACTCTAAGTATCATGGTGAATTCAGTAGGTTCCCAATAGGATTCGCATGTGAAAGCTTGTTATTCAAGATAGAGCAACGTTTTAAGGAACGGAAACACTGTTTCTCTGTGAATTCAGTTAGTTCCCAGTAGCAGGCTCTTGTAATATGCGTACTTCTAAAGATTTATCAAAATTTGGTGTGCCGAATCTGAGTAACATGGTGAATTCGGTTAGTTCCCAATAGGCCGCTGTAGTAATAAGTGGACTGTTCGGGATATAGAAAAATTTTCACGAATGGAATCAAAATTTCTAGGCGAATTCAGTGAGTTCCCAATGGGACATGCTTGTATGAGTGTGCTTTTCAATATGTAACAACATTTTAAGGAACGGACTCTATGTATCATGGTGAATTCAGTAGGTACCCAATAGGATTCGCATGTAATAAGCTTGTTATTCAAGATAGAGCAACGTTTTAAGGAACGGAAACACTGTTTCTCTGTGAATTCAGTTAGATCCCAGTAGCAGGCTCTTGTAATATGCGTACTTCTAAAGATTTATCAAAATTTGGTGTGCCGAATCTGAGTAACATGGTGAATTCGGTTAGTTTCCAATAGGCCGCGATAGTAATAATTGGACTGTTCGGGATATAGAAAATTTTTCACGAATGGAATCAAAATTTCTAGGCGAATTCAGTGAGTTCCCAAAGGGAAATGCTTGTGTGAGTGTGCTTTTCAATATATAACAACATTTTAAGGAACGGACTCTAAGTATCATGGTGAATTCAGTAGGTTCCCAATAGGATTCGCATGTAATAAGCTTGTTATTCAAGATAGAGCACCGTTTTAAGGAACGGAAACACTGTTTCTCTGTGAATTCAGTTAGTTCCCAGTAGCAGGCTCTTGTAATATGCGTACTTCTAAAGATTTATCAAAATTTGGTGTGCCGAATCTGAGTAACATGGTGAATTCGGTTAGTTCCCACTAGGCCGCAGTAGTAATAAGTGGATTGTTCGGGACATAGAAAAATTTTCACGAATGGACTCAAAATTTCTAGGCGAATTCAGTGAGTTCCCAATGGGACATGCTTGTATGAGTGTGCTTTTCAATATGTAACAACATTTTAAGGAACGGACTCTAAGTATCATGGTGAATTCAGTAGGTTCCCAATAGGATTCGCATGTGAAAGCTTGTTATTCAAGATAGAGCAACGTTTTAAGGAACGGAAACACTATTTCTCTGTGAATTCAGTTAGTTCCCAGTAGCAGGCTCTTGTAATATGCGTACTTCTAAAGATTTATCAAAATTTGGTGTGCCGAATCTGAGTAAATGGTGAATTCGGTTAGTTCCCAATAGGCCTCAGTAGTAATAATTGGACTGTTCGGGATATAGAAAAATTTTCACGAATGGAATCAAAATTTCTAGGCGAATTCAGTGAGTTCCCAATGGGACATGCTTGTATGAGTGTGCTTTTCAATATGTAACAACATTTTAAGGAACGGACTCTAAGTATCATGGTGAATTCAGTAGGTTCCCAATAGGATTCGCATGTAACAAGCTTGTTATTCAAGATAGAGCAACGTTTTAAGGAACGGAAACACTGTTTCTCTGTGAATTCAGTTAGTTCCCAGTAGCAGGCTCTTGTAATATTCGTACTTCTAAAGATTTATCAAAATTTGGTGTGCCGAATCTGAGTAACATGGTGAATTCGGTTAGTTCCCACTAGGCCGCAGTAGTAATAAGTGGATTGTTCGGGATATAGAAAAATTTTCACGAATGGACTCAAAATTTCTAGGCGAATTCAGTGAGTTCCCAATGGGACATGCTTGTATGAGTGTGCTTTTCAATATGTAACAACATTTTAAGGAACGGACTCTAAGTATCACGGTGAATTCAGTAGGTTCCCAATAGGATTCGATTGTAATAAGCTTGTTATTCAAGATAGAGCAACGTTTTAAGGAACGGAAACACTATTTCTCTGTGAATTCAGTTAGTTCCCAGTAGCAGGCTCTTGTAATATGCGTACTTTTAAGATTTATCAAAATTTGGTGTGCCGAATCTGAGTAAATGGTGAATTCGGTTAGTTCCCAATAGGCCGCAGTAGTAATAAGTGGACTGTTCGGGATATAGAAAAATTTTCACGAATGGAATCAAAATTTCTAGGCGAATTCAGTGAGTTCCCAAAGGGACATGCTTGTGTGAGTGTGCTTTTCAATATGTAACAACATTTTAAGGAACGGACTCTAAGTATCAGGGTGAATTCAGTAGGTTCCCAATAGGATTCGCATGTGAAAGCTTGTTATTCAAGATAGAGCAACGTTTTAAGGAACGGAAACACTGTTTCTCTGTGAATTCAGTTAGTTCACAGTAGCAGGCTCTTGTAATATGCGTACTTCTAAAGATTTATCAAAATTTGGTGTGCCGAATCTGAGTAACATGGTGAATTCGGTTAGTTCCCAATAGGCCGCAGTAGTAATAAGTGGACTGTTCGGGATATAGAAAAATTTTCACGAATGTAATCAAAATTTCTCAGCGAATTCAGTGAGTTCCCAATGGGTCATGCTTGTATGAGTGTGCTTTTCAATATGTAACAACATTTTAAGGAACGGACTCTAAGTATCATGGTGAATTCAGTAGGTTCCCAATAGGATACGCATGTGATAAGCTTGTTATTCAAGATAGAGCAACGTTTTAAGGAACGGAAACACTGTTTCTCTGTGAATTCAGTTAGTTCCCAGGAGCAGGCTCTTGTAATATGCGTACTTCTAAAGATTTATCAAAATTTGGTGTGCCGAATCTGAGTAACATGGTGAATTCGGTTAGTTTCCAATAGGCTGCAATAGTAATAAGTGGACTGTTCGGGATACAGAAAAAATTTCACGAATGGAATCAAAATTTCTAGGCGAATTCAGTGAGTTCCCAAAGGGACATGCTTGTGTGAGTGTGCTTTTCAATATGTAACAACATTTTAAGGAACGGACTCTAAGTATCATGGTGAATTCAGTAGGTTCCCAATAGGATTCGCATGTAATAAGCTTGTTATTCAAGATAGAGCAACGTTTTAAGGAACGGAAACACTGTTTCTCTGTGAATTCAGTTAGTTCCCAGTAGCAGGCTCTTGTAATATGCGTACTTCTTAAGATTTATCAAAATTTGGTGTGCCGAATCTGAGTAACATGGTGAATTCGGTTAGTTCCCAATAGGCCGCAGTAGTAATAAGTGGACTGTTCGGGATATAGAAAAATTTTCACGGTTGGAATCAAAATATCTAGGCGAATTCAGTCAGTTCCCAATGGGACATGCTTGTATGAGTGTGCTTTTCAATATGTAAGAAAATTTTAAGGAACGGAATCTAAGTATCTTGGTGAATTCAGTAGGTTCCCAATAGGATTCGCATGTAATAAGCTTGTTATTCAAGATAGAGCAACGTTTTAAGGAACGGAAACACTGTTTCTCTGTCAATTCAGTTAGTTCCCAGTAGCAGGCTCTTGTAATATGCGTACTTCTAAAGATTTATCAAAATTTGGTGTGCCGAATCTGAGTAACATGGTGAATTCGGTTAGTTCCCACTAGGCCGCAGTAGTAATAAGTGGACTGTTCGGGATATAGAAAAATTTTCACGAATGGACTCAAAATTTCTAGGCGAATTCAGTGAGTTCCCAATGGGACATGCTTGTATGAGTGTGCTTTTCAATATGTAACAACATTTAAGAACTGACTCTAAGTATTATGGTGAATTCAGTAGGTTCCCAATAGGATTCGTATGTAATAAGCTTGTTATTCAAGATAGAGCAACGTTTTAAGGAACGGAAACACTATTTCTCTGAGAATTCAGTTAGTTCCCAGTAGCAGGCTCTTGTAATATGCGTACTTCTAAAGATTTATCAAAATTTGGTGTGCCGAATCTGAGTAACATGGTGAATTCGGTTAGTTCCCACTAGGCCGCAGTAGTAATAAGTGGACTGTTCGGGATATAGAAAAATTTTCACGAATGGAATCAAAATTTCTAGGCGAATTCAGTGAGTTCCCAATGGGACATGCTTGCATGAGTGTGCTTTTCAATGTGTAACAACATTTTAAGGAACGGAATCTAAGTATCATGGTGAATTCAGTAGGTTCCCAATAGGATTCGCATGTAATAAGCTTGTTATTCAAGATAGAGCAACGTTTTAAGGAACGGAAACACTGTTTCTCTGTGAATTCAGTTAGTTCCCAGTAGCAGGCTCTTGTAATATGCGTACTTCTAAAGATTTATCAAAATTTGGTGTGCCGAATCTGAGTAACATGGTGAATTCGGTTAGTTTCCAATAGGCCGCAATAGTAATAAGTGGACTGTTCGGGATATAGAAAAATTTTCACGAATGGAATCAAAATTTCTAGGCGAATTCAGTGAGTTCCCAATGGGACATGCTTGTATGAGTGTGCTTTTCAATATGTAAGAACATTTTAAGGAACGGACTCTAAGTATCATGGTGAATTCAGTAGGTTCCCAATAGGATTCGCATGTAATAAGCTTGTTATTCAAGATAGAGCACCGTTTTAAGGAACGGAAACACTGTTTCTCTGTGAATTCAGTTAGTTCCCAGTAGCAGGCTCTTGTAATATGCGTACTTCTAAAGATTTATCAAAATTTGGTGTGCCGAATCTGAGTAACATGGTGAATTCGTTTAGTTCCCAAGGGCCGCAGTAGTAATAAGTGGACTGTTCGGGATATAGAAAAATTTTCACGAATGGACTCAAAATTTCTAGGCGAATTCAGTGAGTTCCCAATGGGACATGCTTGTATGAGTGTGATTTTCAAAATGTAACAACATTTTAAGGAACGGACTCTAGGTATCATGGTGAATTCAGTAGGTTCCCAATAGGATTCGCATGTAATAAGCTTGTTATTCAAGATAGAGCAACGTTTTAAGGAACGGAAACACTGTTTCTCTGTCAATTCAGTTAGTTCCCAGTAGCAGGCTCTTGTAATATGCGTACTTCTAAAGATTTATCAAAATTTGGTGTGCCGAATCTGAGTAACATGGTGAATTCGTTTAGTTCCCAAGGGCCGCAGTAGTAATAAGTGGACTGTTCGGGATATAGAAAAATTTTCACGAATGGACTCAAAATTTCTAGGCGAATTCAGTGAGTTCCCAATGGGACATGCTTGTATGAGTGTGATTTTCAAAATGTAACAACATTTTAAGGACGGACTCTAGGTATCATGGTGAATTCAGTAGGTTCCCAATAGGATTCGCATGTAATAAGCTTGTTATTCAAGATAGAGCAACGTTTTAAGGAACGGAAACACTGTTTCTCTGTCAATTCAGTTAGTTCCCAGTAGCAGGCTCTTGTAATATGCGTACTTCTAAAGATTTATCAAAATTTGGTGTGCCGAATCTGAGTAACATGGTGAATTCGGTTAGTTCCCAATAGGCCGCAGTAGTAATAAGTGGACTGTTCGGGATATAGAAAAATTTTCACGAATGGAATCAAAATTTCTAGGCGAATTCAGTGAGTTCCCAATGGGACATGCTTGTATGAGTGTGCTTTTCAATATGTAACAACATTTTAAGAACGGACTCTAAGTATCATGGTGAATTCAGTAGGTTCCCAATAGGATTCGCATGTAATAAGCTTGTTATTCAAGATAGAGCAACGTTTTAAGGAACGGAAACACTGTTTCTCTGTGAATTCAGTTAGTTCCCAGTAGCAGGCTCTTGTAATATGCGTATGTCTAAAGATTTATCAAAATTTGGTGTGCCGAATCTGAGTAAAATGGTGAATTCGGTTAGTTCCCAATAGGCCGCAGTAGTAATAAGTGGACTGTTCGGGATATAGAAAAATTTTCACGAATGGAATCAAAATTTCTAGGCGAATTCAGTGAGTTCCCAAAGGGACATGCTTGTGTGAGTGTGCTTTTCAATATGTAACAACATTTTAAGGAACGGACTCTAAGTATCATGGTGAATTCAGTAGGTTCCCAATAGGATTCGCATGTAATAAGCTTGTTATTCAAGATAGAGCAACGTTTTAAGGAACGGAAACACTGTTTCTCTGTGAATTCAGTTAGTTCCCAGTAGCAGGCTCTTGTAATATGCGTACTTCTTAAGATTTATCAAAATTTGGTGTGCCGAATCTGAGTAACATGGTGAATTCGGTTAGTTCCCAATAGGCCGCAGTAGTAATAAGTGGACTGTTCGGGATATAGAAAAATTTTCACGGTTGGAATCAAAATATCTAGGCGAATTCAGTCAGTTCCCAATGGGACATGCTTGTATGAGTGTGCTTTTCAATATGTAAGAAAATTTTAAGGAACGGAATCTAAGTATCTTGGTGAATTCAGTAGGTTCCCAATAGGATTCGCATGTAATAAGCTTGTTATTCAAGATAGAGCAACGTTTTAAGGAACGGAAACACTGTTTCTCTGTGAATTCAGTTAGTTCCCAGTATCAGGCTCTTGTAATATGCGTACTTCTAAAGATTTATCAAAATTTGGTGTGCCGAATCTGAGTAACATGGTGAATTCGGTTAGTTCCCACTAGGCCGCAGTAGTAATAAGTGGACTGTTCGGGATATAGAAAAATTTTCACGAATGGACTCAAAATTTCTAGGCGAATTCAGTGAGTTCCCAATGGGACATGCTTGTATGAGTGTGCTTTTCAATATGTAACAACATTTAAGAACTGACTCTAAGTATTATGGTGAATTCAGTAGGTTCCCAATAGGATTCGTATGTAATAAGCTTGTTATTCAAGATAGAGCAACGTTTTAAGGAACGGAAACACTATTTCTCTGAGAATTCAGTTAGTTCCCAGTAGCAGGCTCTTGTAATATGCGTACTTCTAAAGATTTATCAAAATTTGGTGTGCCGAATCTGAGTAACATGGTGAATTCGGTTAGTTCCCACTAGGCCGCAGTAGTAATAAGTGGACTGTTCGGGATATAGAAAAATTTTCACGAATGGACTCAAAATTTCTAGGCGAATTCAGTGAGTTCCCAATGGGACATGCTTGCATGAGTGTGCTTTTCAATGTGTAACAACATTTTAAGGAACGGAATCTAAGTATCATGGTGAATTCAGTAGGTTCCCAATAGGATTCGCATGTAATAAGCTTGTTATTCAAGATAGAGCAACGTTTTAAGGAACGGAAACACTGTTTCTCTGTGAATTCAGTTAGTTCCCAGTAGCAGGCTCTTGTAATATGCGTACTTCTAAAGATTTATCAAAATTTGGTGTGCCGAATCTGAGTAACATGGTGAATTCGGTTAGTTTCCAATAGGCCGCAATAGTAATAAGTGGACTGTTCGGGATATAGAAAAATTTTCACGAATGGAATCAAAATTTCTAGGCGAATTCAGTGAGTTCCCAATGGGACATGCTTGTGTGAGTGTGCTTTTCAATATGTAACAACATTATAAGGAACGGACTCTAAGTATCATGGTGAATTCAGTAGGTTCCCAATAGGATTCGCATGTGAAAGCTTGTTCTTCAAGATAGAGCAACGTTTTAAGGAACGGAAACACTGTTTCTCTGTGAATTCAGTTAGTTCCCAGTATCAGGCTCTTGTAATATGCGTACGTCTAAAGATTTATCAAAATTTGGTGTGCCGAATCTGAGTAACATGGTGAATTCGGTTAGTTCCCAATAGGCCGCAGTAGTAATAAGTGGACTGTTCGGGATATAGAAAAATTTTCACGAATGGAATCAAAATTTCTAGGCGAATTCAGTGAGTTCCCAATGGGACATGCTTGTATGAGTGTGCTTTTCAATATGTAAGAACATTTTAAGGAACGGACTCTAAGTATCATGGTGAATTCAGTAGGTTCCCAATAGGATTCGCATGTAATAAGCTTGTTATTCAAGATAGAGCACCGTTTTAAGGAACGGAAACACTGTTTCTCTGTGAATTCAGTTAGTTCCCAGTAGCAGGCTCTTGTAATATGCGTACTTCTAAAGATTTTTCAAAATTTGGTGTGCCGAATCTGAGTAACATGGTGAATTCGTTTAGTTCCCAAGTGCCGCAGTAGTAATAAGTGGACTGTTCGGGATATAGAAAAATTTTCACGAATGGACTCAAAATTTCTAGGCGAATTCAGTGAGTTCCCAATGGGACATGCTTGTATGAGTGTGATTTTCAAAATGTAACAATATTTTAAGGAACGGACTCTAGGTATCATGGTGAATTCAGTAGGTTCCCAATAGGATTCGCATGTAATAAGCTTGTTATTCAAGATAGAGCAACGTTTTAAGGAACGGAAACACTGTTTCTCTGTCAATTCAGTTAGTTCCCAGTAGCAGGCTCTTGTAATATGCGTACTTCTAAAGATTTATCAAAATTTGGTGTGCCGAATCTGAGTAACATGGTGAATTCGGTTAGTTCCCAATAGGCCGCAGTAGTAATAAGTGGACTGTTCGGGATATAGAAAAATTTTCACGAATGGAATCAAAATTTCTAGGCGAATTCAGTGAGTTCCCAATGGGACATGCTTGTATGAGTGTGCTTTTCAATATGTAACAACATTTTAAGAACGGACTCTAAGTATCATGGTGAATTCAGTAGGTTCCCAATAGGATTCGCATGTAATAAGCTTGTTATTCAAGATAGAGCAACGTTTTAAGGAACGGAAACACTGTTTCTCTGTCAATTCAGTTAGTTCCCAGTAGCAGGCTCTTGTAATATGCGTACGTCTAAAGATTTATCAAAATTTGGTGTGCCGAATCTGAGTAACATGGTGAATTCGGTTAGTTCCCAATAGGCCGCAGTAGTAATAAGTGGACTGTTCGGGATATAGAAAAATTTTCACGGTTGGAATCAAAATATCTAGGCGAATTCAGTCAGTTCCCAATGGGACATGCTTGTATGAGTGTGCTTTTCAATATGTAAGAAAATTTTAAGGAACGGAATCTAAGTATCTTGGTGAATTCAGTAGGTTCCCAATAGGATTCGCATGTAATAAGCTTGTTATTCAAGATAGAGCAACGTTTTAAGGAACGGAAACACTGTTTCTCTGTGAATTCAGTTAGTTCCCAGTATCAGGCTCTTGTAATATGCGTACTTCTAAAGATTTATCAAAATTTGGTGTGCCGAATCTGAGTAACATGGTGAATTCGGTTAGTTCCCACTAGGCCGCAGTAGTAATAAGTGGACTGTTCGGGATATAGAAAAATTTTCACGAATGGACTCAAAATTTCTAGGCGAATTCAGTGAGTTCCCAATGGGACATGCTTGTATGAGTGTGCTTTTCAATATGTAACAACATTTAAGAACTGACTCTAAGTATTATGGTGAATTCAGTAGGTTCCCAATAGGATTCGTATGTAATAAGCTTGTTATTCAAGATAGAGCAACGTTTTAAGGAACGGAAACACTATTTCTCTGAGAATTCAGTTAGTTCCCAGTAGCAGGCTCTTGTAATATGCGTACTTCTAAAGATTTATCAAAATTTGGTGTGCCGAATCTGAGTAACATGGTGAATTCGGTTAGTTCCCACTAGGCCGCAGTAGTAATAAGTGGACTGTTCGGGATATAGAAAAATTTTCACGAATGGAATCAAAATTTCTAGGCGAATTCAGTGAGTTCCCAATGGGACATGCTTGCATGAGTGTGCTTTTCAATGTGTAACAACATTTTAAGGAACGGAATCTAAGTATCATGGTGAATTCAGTAGGTTCCCAATAGGATTCGCATGTAATAAGCTTGTTATTCAAGATAGAGCAACGTTTTAAGGAACGGAAACACTGTTTCTCTGTGAATTCAGTTAGTTCCCAGTAGCAGGCTCTTGTAATATGCGTACTTCTAAAGATTTATCAAAATTTGGTGTGCCGAATCTGAGTAACATGGTGAATTCGGTTAGTTTCCAATAGGCCGCAATAGTAATAAGTGGACTGTTCGGGATATAGAAAAATTTTCACGAATGGAATCAAAATTTCTAGGCGAATTCAGTGAGTTCCCAATGGGACATGCTTGTATGAGTGTGCTTTTCAATATGTAAGAACATTTTAAGGAACGGACTCTAAGTATCATGGTGAATTCAGTAGGTTCCCAATAGGATTCGCATGTAATAAGCTTGTTATTCAAGATAGAGCACCGTTTTAAGGAACGGAAACACTGTTTCTCTGTGAATTCAGTTAGTTCCCAGTAGCAGGCTCTTGTAATATGCGTACTTCTAAAGATTTATCAAAATTTGGTGTGCCGAATCTGAGTAACATGGTGAATTCGTTTAGTTCCCAAGGGCCGCAGTAGTAATAAGTGGACTGTTCGGGATATAGAAAAATTTTCACGAATGGACTCAAAATTTCTAGGCGAATTCAGTGAGTTCCCAATGGGACATGCTTGTATGAGTGTGATTTTCAAAATGTAACAACATTTTAAGGAACGGACTCTAGGTATCATGGTGAATTCAGTAGGTTCCCAATAGGATTCGCATGTAATAAGCTTGTTATTCAAGATAGAGCAACGTTTTAAGGAACGGAAACACTGTTTCTCTGTCAATTCAGTTAGTTCCCAGTAGCAGGCTCTTGTAATATGCGTACTTCTAAAGATTTATCAAAATTTGGTGTGCCGAATCTGAGTAACATGGTGAATTCGTTTAGTTCCCAAGGGCCGCAGTAGTAATAAGTGGACTGTTCGGGATATAGAAAAATTTTCACGAATGGACTCAAAATTTCTAGGCGAATTCAGTGAGTTCCCAATGGGACATGCTTGTATGAGTGTGATTTTCAAAATGTAACAACATTTTAAGGACGGACTCTAGGTATCATGGTGAATTCAGTAGGTTCCCAATAGGATTCGCATGTAATAAGCTTGTTATTCAAGATAGAGCAACGTTTTAAGGAACGGAAACACTGTTTCTCTGTCAATTCAGTTAGTTCCCAGTAGCAGGCTCTTGTAATATGCGTACTTCTAAAGATTTATCAAAATTTGGTGTGCCGAATCTGAGTAACATGGTGAATTCGGTTAGTTCCCAATAGGCCGCAGTAGTAATAAGTGGACTGTTCGGGATATAGAAAAATTTTCACGAATGGAATAAAAATTTCTAGGCGAATTCAGTGAGTTCCCAATGGGACATGCTTGTATGAGTGTGCTTTTCAATATGTAACAACATTTTAAGAACGGACTCTAAGTATCATGGTGAATTCAGTAGGTTCCCAATAGGATTCGCATGTAATAAGCTTGTTATTCAAGATAGAGCAACGTTTTAAGGAACGGAAACACTGTTTCTCTGTGAATTCAGTTAGTTCCCAGTAGCAGGCTCTTGTAATATGCGTACGTCTAAAGATTTATCAAAATTTGGTGTGCCGAATCTGAGTAAAATGGTGAATTCGGTTAGTTCCCAATAGGCCGCAGTAGTAATAAGTGGACTGTTCGGGATATAGAAAAATTTTCACGAATGGAATCAAAATTTCTAGGCGAATTCAGTGAGTTCCCAAAGGGACATGCTTGTGTGAGTGTGCTTTTCAATATGTAACAACATTTTAAGGAACGGACTCTAAGTATCATGGTGAATTCAGTAGGTTCCCAATAGGATTCGCATGTAATAAGCTTGTTATTCAAGATAGAGCAACGTTTTAAGGAACGGAAACACTGTTTCTCTGTGAATTCAGTTAGTTCCCAGTAGCAGGCTCTTGTAATATGCGTACTTCTTAAGATTTATCAAAATTTGGTGTGCCGAATCTGAGTAACATGGTGAATTCGGTTAGTTCCCAATAGGCCGCAGTAGTAATAAGTGGACTGTTCGGGATATAGAAAAATTTTCACGGTTGGAATCAAAATATCTAGGCGAATTCAGTCAGTTCCCAATGGGACATGCTTGTATGAGTGTGCTTTTCAATATGTAAGAAAATTTTAAGGAACGGAATCTAAGTATCTTGGTGAATTCAGTAGGTTCCCAATAGGATTCGCATGTAATAAGCTTGTTATTCAAGATAGAGCAACGTTTTAAGGAACGGAAACACTGTTTCTCTGTGAATTCAGTTAGTTCCCAGTATCAGGCTCTTGTAATATGCGTACTTCTAAAGATTTATCAAAATTTGGTGTGCCGAATCTGAGTAACATGGTGAATTCGGTTAGTTCCCACTAGGCCGCAGTAGTAATAAGTGGACTGTTCGGGATATAGAAAAATTTTCACGAATGGACTCAAAATTTCTAGGCGAATTCAGTGAGTTCCCAATGGGACATGCTTGTATGAGTGTGCTTTTCAATATGTAACAACATTTAAGAACTGACTCTAAGTATTATGGTGAATTCAGTAGGTTCCCAATAGGATTCGTATGTAATAAGCTTGTTATTCAAGATAGAGCAACGTTTTAAGGAACGGAAACACTATTTCTCTGAGAATTCAGTTAGTTCCCAGTAGCAGGCTCTTGTAATATGCGTACTTCTAAAGATTTATCAAAATTTGGTGTGCCGAATCTGAGTAACATGGTGAATTCGGTTAGTTCCCACTAGGCCGCAGTAGTAATAAGTGGACTGTTCGGGATATAGAAAAATTTTCACGAATGGACTCAAAATTTCTAGGCGAATTCAGTGAGTTCCCAATGGGACATGCTTGCATGAGTGTGCTTTTCAATGTGTAACAACATTTTAAGGAACGGAATCTAAGTATCATGGTGAATTCAGTAGGTTCCCAATAGGATTCGCATGTAATAAGCTTGTTATTCAAGATAGAGCAACGTTTTAAGGAACGGAAACACTGTTTCTCTGTGAATTCAGTTAGTTCCCAGTAGCAGGCTCTTGTAATATGCGTACTTCTAAAGATTTATCAAAATTTGGTGTGCCGAATCTGAGTAACATGGTGAATTCGGTTAGTTTCCAATAGGCCGCAATAGTAATAAGTGGACTGTTCGGGATATAGAAAAATTTTCACGAATGGAATCAAAATTTCTAGGCGAATTCAGTGAGTTCCCAATGGGACATGCTTGTGTGAGTGTGCTTTTCAATATGTAACAACATTATAAGGAACGGACTCTAAGTATCATGGTGAATTCAGTAGGTTCCCAATAGGATTCGCATGTGAAAGCTTGTTCTTCAAGATAGAGCAACGTTTTAAGGAACGGAAACACTGTTTCTCTGTGAATTCAGTTAGTTCCCAGTATCAGGCTCTTATAATATGCGTACGTCTAAAGATTTATCAAAATTTGGTGTGCCGAATCTGAGTAACATGGTGAATTCGGTTAGTTCCCAATAGGCCGCAGTAGTAATAAGTGGACTGTTCGGGATATAGAAAAATTTTCACGAATGGAATCAAAATTTCTAGGCGAATTCAGTGAGTTCCCAATGGGACATGCTTGTATGAGTGTGCTTTTCAATATGTAAGAACATTTTAAGGAACGGACTCTAAGTATCATGGTGAATTCAGTAGGTTCCCAATAGGATTCGCATGTAATAAGCTTGTTATTCAAGATAGAGCACCGTTTTAAGGAACGGAAACACTGTTTCTCTGTGAATTCAGTTAGTTCCCAGTAGCAGGCTCTTGTAATATGCGTACTTCTAAAGATTTTTCAAAATTTGGTGTGCCGAATCTGAGTAACATGGTGAATTCGGTTAGTTTCCAATAGGCCGCAATAGTAATAAGTGGACTGTTCGGGATATAGAAAAATTTTCACGAATGGAATCAAAATTTCTAGGCGAATTCAGTGAGTTCCCAATGGGACATGCTTGTGTGAGTGTGCTTTTCAATATGTAACAACATTATAAGGAACGGACTCTAAGTATCATGGTGAATTCAGTAGGTTCCCAATAGGATTCGCATGTGAAAGCTTGTTCTTCAAGATAGAGCAACGTTTTAAGGAACGGAAACACTGTTTCTCTGTGAATTCAGTTAGTTCCCAGTATCAGGCTCTTATAATATGCGTACGTCTAAAGATTTATCAAAATTTGGTGTGCCGAATCTGAGTAACATGGTGAATTCGGTTAGTTCCCAATAGGCCGCAGTAGTAATAAGTGGACTGTTCGGGATATAGAAAAATTTTCACGAATGGAATCAAAATTTCTAGGCGAATTCAGTGAGTTCCCAATGGGACATGCTTGTATGAGTGTGCTTTTCAATATGTAAGAACATTTTAAGGAACGGACTCTAAGTATCATGGTGAATTCAGTAGGTTCCCAATAGGATTCGCATGTAATAAGCTTGTTATTCAAGATAGAGCACCGTTTTAAGGAACGGAAACACTGTTTCTCTGTGAATTCAGTTAGTTCCCAGTAGCAGGCTCTTGTAATATGCGTACTTCTAAAGATTTTTCAAAATTTGGTGTGCCGAATCTGAGTAACATGGTGAATTCGTTTAGTTCCCAAGTGCCGCAGTAGTAATAAGTGGACTGTTC
The DNA here is from genome assembly GCF_021556685.1 of Rattus norvegicus. Taxonomy (NCBI): domain Eukaryota; kingdom Metazoa; phylum Chordata; class Mammalia; order Rodentia; family Muridae; genus Rattus; species Rattus norvegicus. The sequence continues at coordinate 42,988,096 of NC_141549.1, forward strand.
GGGATATAGAAAAATTTTCACGAATGGACTCAAAATTTCTAGGCGAATTCAGTGAGTTCCCAATGGGACATGCTTGTATGAGTGTGATTTTCAAAATGTAACAATATTTTAAGGAACGGACTCTAGGTATCATGGTGAATTCAGTAGGTTCCCAATAGGATTCGCATGTAATAAGCTTGTTATTCAAGATAGAGCAACGTTTTAAGGAACGGAAACACTGTTTCTCTGTCAATTCAGTTAGTTCCCAGTAGCAGGCTCTTGTAATATGCGTACTTCTAAAGATTTATCAAAATTTGGTGTGCCGAATCTGAGTAACATGGTGAATTCAGTTAGTTCCCAATAGGCCGCAGTAGTAATAAGTGGACTGTTCGGGATATAGAAAAATTTTCACGAATGGAATCAAAATTTCTAGGCGAATTCAGTGAGTTCCCAATGGGACATGCTTGTATGAGTGTGCTTTTCAATATGTAACAACATTTTAAGAACGGACTCTAAGTATCATGGTGAATTCAGTAGGTTCCCAATAGGATTCGCATGTAATAAGCTTGTTATTCAAGATAGAGCAACGTTTTAAGGAACGGAAACACTGTTTCTCTGTCAATTCAGTTAGTTCCCAGTAGCAGGCTCTTGTAATATGCGTACGTCTAAAGATTTATCAAAATTTGGTGTGCCGAATCTGAGTAACATGGTGAATTCGGTTAGTTCCCAATAGGCCGCAGTAGTAATAAGTGGACTGTTCGGGATATAGAAAAATTTTCAAGAATGGAATAAAAATTTCTAGGCGAATTCAGTGAGTTCCCAATGGGACATGCTTGTATGAGTGTGCTTTTCAATATGTAACAACATTTTAAGGAACGGACTCTAAGTATCATGGTGACTTCAGTAGGTTCCCAATAGGATTCGCATGTAATAAGCTTGTTATTCAAGATAGAGCAACGTTTTAAGGAATGGAAACACTGTTTCTCTGTGAATTCAGTTAGTTCCCAGTAGCAGGCTCTTGTAATATGCGTACTTCTAAAGATTTATCAAAATTTGGTGTGCCGAATCTGAGTAACATGGTGAATTCGGTTAGTTTCCAATAGGCCGCAATAGTAATAAGTGGACTGTTCGGGATATAGAAAAATTTTCACGAATGGAATCAAAATTTCTAGGCGAATTCAGTGAGTTCCCAAAGGGACATGCTTGTGTGAGTGTGCTTTTCAATATGTAACAACATTTTAAGGAACGGACTCTAAGTATCATGATGAATTCAGTAGGTTCCCAATAGGATTCGCATGTAATAAGCTTGTTATTCAAGATAGAGCAACGTTTTAAGGAACGGAAACACTGTTTCTCTGTGAATTCAGTTAGTTCCCAGTATCAGGCTCTTGTAATATGCGTACTTCTAAAGATTTATCAAAATTTGGTGTGCCGAATCTGAGTAACATGGTGAATTCGGTTAGTTCCCAATAGGCCGCAGTAGTAATAAGTGGACTGTTCGGGATATAGTAAAATTTTCACGAATGGACTCAAAATTTCTAGGCGAATTCAGTGAGTTCCCAATGGGACATGCTTGTATGAGTGTGCTTTTCAATATGTAACAACATTTAAGAACGGACTCTAAGTATCATGGTGAATTCAGTAGGTTCCCAATAGGATTCGTATGTAATAAGCTTGTTATTCAAGATAGAGCAACGTTTTAAGGAACGGAAACACTATTTCTCTGAGAATTCAGTTAGTTCCCAGTAGCAGGCTCTTGTAATATGCGTACTTCTAAAGATTTATCAAAATTTGGTGTGCCGAATCTGAGTAACATGGTGAATTCGGTTAGTTCCCACTAGGCCGCAGTAGTAATAAGTGGACTGTTCGGGATATAGAAAAATTTTCACGAATGGAATCAAAATTTCTAGGCGAATTCAGTGAGTTCCCAATGGGACATGCTTGTATGAGTGTGCTTTTCAATGTGTAACAACATTTTAAGGAACGGAATCTAAGTATCATGGTGAATTCAGTAGGTTCCCAATAGGATTCGCATGTAATAAGCTTGTTATTCAAGATAGAGCAACGTTTTAAGGAACGGAAACACTGTTTCTCTGTGAATTCAGTTAGTTCCCAGTAGCAGGCTCTTGTAATATGCCTACTTCTAAAGATTTATCAAAATTTGGTGTGCCGAATCTGAGTAACATGGTGAATTCGGTTAGTTTCCAATAGGCCGCAATAGTAAAAAGTGGACTGTTCGGGATATAGAAAAATTTTCACGAATGGAATCAAAATTTCTAGGCGAATTCAGTGAGTTCCCAATGGGACATGCTTGTGTGAGTGTGCTTTTCAATATGTAACAACATTTTAAGGAACGGACTCTAAGTATCATGGTGAATTCAGTAGGTTCCCAATAGGATTCGCATGTGAAAGCTTGTTCTTCAAGATAGAGCAACGTTTTAAGGAACGGAAACACTGTTTTTCTGTGAATTCAGTTAGTTCCCAGTAGCAGGCTCTTGTAATATGCGTACTTCTAAAGATTTATCAAAATTTGGTGTGCCGAATCTGAGTAACATGGTGAATTCGTTTAGTTTCCACTAGGCCGCAGTAGTAATAAGTGGACTGTTCGGGATATAGAAAAATTTTCACGAATGGAATCAAAATTTCTAGGCGAATTCAGTGAGTTCCCAATGGGACATGCTTGTATGAGTGTGCTTTTCAATATGTAACAACATTTTAAGGAACGGACTCTAAGTATCATGATGAATTCAGTAGGTTCCCAATAGGATTCGCATGTAATAAGCTTGTTATTCAAGATAGAGCAACGTTTTAAGGAACGGAAACACTGTTTCTCTGAGAATTCAGTTAGTTCCCAGTAGCAGGCTCTTGTATTATGCGTACTTCTAAAGATATATCAAAATTTGGTGTGCCGAATCTGAGTAACATGGTGAATTCGGTTAGTTCCCAATAGGCCGCAGTAGTAATAAGTGGACTGTTCGGGATATAGAAAAATTTTCACGAATGGAATCAAAATTTCTAGGCGAATTCAGTGAGTTCCCAATGGGACATGCTTGTATGAGTGTGCTTTTCAATATGTAACAACATTTTAAGGAACGGACTCTAAGTATCATGGTGACTTCAGTAGGTTCCCAATAGGATTTGCATGTAATAACCTTGTTATTCAAGATAGAGCAACGTTTTAAAGAACGGAAACACTGTTTCTCTGTGAATTCAGTTAGTTCCCAGTAGCAGGCTCTTGTAATATGCGTACTTCTAAAGATTTATCAAAATTTGGTGTGCCGAATCTGAGTAACATGGTGAATTCGGTTAGTTTCCAATAGGCCGCAGAGTAATAAGTGGACTGTTCGGGATATAGAAAAATTTTCACGAATGGAATCAAAATTTCTAGGCGAATTCAGTGAGTTCCCTAAGGGACATGCTTGTGTGAGTGTGCTTTTCAATATGTAACAACATTTTAAGGAACGGACTCTAAGTATCATGGTGAATTCAGTAGGTTCCCAATAGGATTCGCATGTAATAAGCTTGATATTCAAGATAGAGCAACGTTTTAAGGAACGGAAACACTGTTTGTGAATTCAGTTAGATCCCAGTAGCAGGCTCTTGTAGTATGCGTACTTCTAAAGATTTAGCAAAATTTGGTGTGCCGAATCTGAGTAACATGGTGAATTCGGTTAGTTTCCAATAGGCCGCGATAGTAATAAGTGGACTGTTCGGGATATAGAAAAATTTTCACGAATGGAATCAAAATTTCTAGGCGAATTCAGTGAGTTCCCAAAGGGACATGCTTGTATGAGTGTGCTTTTCAATATGTAAAAACATTTTAAGAACGGACTCTAAGTATCATGGTGAATTCAGTAGGTTCCCAATAGGATTCTCATGTAATAAGCTTGTTATTCAAGATAGAGCAACGTTTTAAGGAACAGAAACACTGTTTCTCTGTGAATTCAGTTAGTTCCCAGTAGCAGGCTCTTGTAATATGCGTACGTCTATAGATTTATCAAAATTTGGTGTGCCGAATCTGAGTAACATGGTGAATTCGGATAGTTCCCAATAGGCCGCAGTAGTAATAAGTGGACTGTTCGGGATATAGAAAAATTTTCACGAATGGAATAAAAATTTCTAGGCGTATTCAGTGAGTTCCCAATGGGACATGCTTGTATGAGTGTGCTTTTCAATATGTAACAACATTTTAAGGAACGGACTCTAAGTATCATGGTGAATTCAGTAGGTTCCCAATAGGATTCGCATGTAATAAGCTTGTTATTCAAGATAGAGCAACGTTTTAAGGAACGGAAACACTGTTTCTCTGTGAATTCAGTTAGTTCCCAGTAGCAGGCTCTTGTAATATGCGTACTTCTAAAGATTTATCAAAATTTGGTGTGCCGAATCTGAGTAACATGGTGAATTCGGTTAGTTTCCAATAGGCCGCAATAGTAATAAGTGGACTGTTCGGGATATAGAAAAATTTTCACGAATGGAATCAAAATTTCTAGGCGAATTCAGTGAGTTCCCAAAGGGACATGCTTGTGTGAGTGTGCTTTTCAATATGTAACAACATTTTAAGGAACGGACTCTAAGTATCATGGTGAATTCAGTAGGTTCCCAATAGGATTCGCATGTGAAAGCTTGTTATTCAAGATAGAGCAACGTTTTAAGGAACGGAAACACTGTTTCTCTGTGAATTCAGTTAGTTCCCAGTAGCAGGCTCTTGTAATATGCGTACTTCTAAAGATTTATCAAAATTTGGTGTGCCGAATCTGAGTAACATGGTGAATTCGGTTAGTTCCCAATAGGCCGCTGTAGTAATAAGTGGACTGTTCGGGATACAGAAAAATTTTCACGAATGGAATCAAAATTTCTAGGCGAATTCAGTGAGTTCCCAATGGGACATGCTTGTATGAGTGTGCTTTTCAATATGTAACAACATTTTAAGGAACGGACTCTATGTATCATGGTGAATTCAGTAGGTACCCAATAGGATTCGCATGTAATAAGCTTGTTATTCAAGATAGAGCAACGTTTTAAGGAACGGAAACACTGTTTCTCTGTGAATTCAGTTAGATCCCAGTAGCAGGCTCTTGTAATATGCGTACTTCTAAAGATTTAACAAAATTTGGTGTGCCGAATCTGAGTAACATGGTGAATTCGGTTAGTTTCCAATAGGCCGCGATAGTAATAATTGGACTGTTCGGGATATAGAAAATTTTTCACGAATGGAATCAAAATTTCTAGGCGAATTCAGTGAGTTCCCAAAGGGAAATGCTTGTGTGAGTGTGCTTTTCAATATATAACAACATTTTAAGGAACGGACTCTAAGTATCATGGTGAATTCAGTAGGTTCCCAATAGGATTCGCATGTAATAAGCTTGTTATTCAAGATAGAGCAACGTTTTAAGGAACGGAAACACTGTTTCTCTGTGAATTCAGTTAGTTCCCAGTAGCAGGCTCTTGTAATATGCGTACTTCTTATGATTTATCAAAATATGGTGTGCCGAATCTGAGTAACATGGTGAATTCGGTTAGTTCCAAATAGGCCGCAGTAGTAATAATTGGACTGTTCGGGATATAGAAAAATTTTCACGAATGGAATCAAAATTTCTAGGCGAATTCAGTGAGTTCCCAATGGGACATGCTTGTATGAGTGTGCTTTTCAATATGTAACAACATTTTAAGGAACGGACTCTAAGTATCATGGTGAATTCAGTAGGTTCCCAATAGGATTCGCATGTAATAAGCTTGTTATTCAATATAGAGCAACGTTTTAAGGAACGGAAACACTGTTTCTCTGTGAATTCAGTTAGTTCCCAGTAGCAGGCTCTTGTAATATGCGTACTTCTAAAGATTTATCAAAATTTGGTGTGCCGAATCTGAGTAACATGGTGAATTCGGTTAGTTCCCACTAGGCCGCAGTAGTAATAAGTGGATTGTTCGGGACATAGAAAAATTTTCACGAATGGACTCAAAATTTCTAGGCGAATTCAGTGAGTTCCCAATGGGACATGCTTGTATGAGTGTGCTTTTCAATATGTAACAACATTTTAAGGAACGGACTCTAAGTATCATGGTGAATTCAGTAGGTTCCCAATAGGATTCGCATGTGAAAGCTTGTTATTCAAGATAGAGCAACGTTTTAAGGAACGGAAACACTATTTCTCTGTGAATTCAGTTAGTTCCCAGTAGCAGGCTCTTGTAATATGCGTACTTCTAAAGATTTATCAAAATTTGGTGTGCCGAATCTGAGTAAATGGTGAATTCGGTTAGTTCCCAATAGGCCTCAGTAGTAATAATTGGACTGTTCGGGATATAGAAAAATTTTCACGAATGGAATCAAAATTTCTAGGCGAATTCAGTGAGTTCCCAATGGGACATGCTTGTATGAGTGTGCTTTTCAATATGTAACAACATTTTAAGGAACGGACTCTAAGTATCATGGTGAATTCAGTAGGTTCCCAATAGGATTCGCATGTAATAAGCTTGTTATTCAAGATAGAGCAACGTTTTAAGGAACGGAAACACTGTTTCTCTGTGAATTCAGTTAGTTCCCAGTAGCAGGCTCTTGTAATATTCGTACTTCTAAAGATTTATCAAAATTTGGTGTGCCGAATCTGAGTAACATGGTGAATTCGGTTAGTTCCCACTAGGCCGCAGTAGTAATAAGTGGATTGTTCGGGATATAGAAAAATTTTCACGAATGGACTCAAAATTTCTAGGCGAATTCAGTGAGTTCCCAATGGGACATGCTTGTATGAGTGTGCTTTTCAATATGTAAAAACATTTTAAGAACGGACTCTAAGTATCATGGTGAATTCAGTAGGTTCCCAATAGGATTCTCATGTAATAAGCTTGTTATTCAAGATAGAGCAACGTTTTAAGGAACGGAAACACTGTTTCTCTGTGAATTCAGTTAGTTCCCAGTAGCAGGCTCTTGTAATATGCGTACGTCTATAGATTTATCAAAATTTGGTGTGCCGAATCTGAGTAACATGGTGAATTCGGATAGTTCCCAATAGGCCGCAGTAGTAATAAGTGGACTGTTCGGGATATAGAAAAATTTTCACGAATGGAATAAAAATTTCTAGGCGTATTCAGTGAGTTCCCAATGGGACATGCTTGTATGAGTGTGCTTTTCAATATGTAACAACATTTTAAGGAACGGACTCTAAGTATCATGGTGAATTCAGTAGGTTCCCAATAGGATTCGCATGTAATAAGCTTGTTATTCAAGATAGAGCAACGTTTTAAGGAACGGAAACACTGTTTCTCTGTGAATTCAGTTAGTTCCCAGTAGCAGGCTCTTGTAATATGCGTACTTCTAAAGATTTATCAAAATTTGGTGTGCCGAATCTGAGTAACATGGTGAATTCGGTTAGTTTCCAATAGGCCGCAATAGTAATAAGTGGACTGTTCGGGATATAGAAAAATTTTCACGAATGGAATCAAAATTTCTAGGCGAATTCAGTGAGTTCCCAAAGGGACATGCTTGTGTGAGTGTGCTTTTCAATATGTAACAACATTTTAAGGAACGGACTCTAAGTATCATGGTGAATTCAGTAGGTTCCCAATAGGATTCGCATGTGAAAGCTTGTTATTCAAGATAGAGCAACGTTTTAAGGAACGGAAACACTGTTTCTCTGTGAATTCAGTTAGTTCCCAGTAGCAGGCTCTTGTAATATGCGTACTTCTAAAGATTTATCAAAATTTGGTGTGCCGAATCTGAGTAACATGGTGAATTCGGTTAGTTCCCAATAGGCCGCTGTAGTAATAAGTGGACTGTTCGGGATATAGAAAAATTTTCACGAATGGAATCAAAATTTCTAGGCGAATTCAGTGAGTTCCCAATGGGACATGCTTGTATGAGTGTGCTTTTCAATATGTAACAACATTTTAAGGAACGGACTCTATGTATCATGGTGAATTCAGTAGGTACCCAATAGGATTCGCATGTAATAAGCTTGTTATTCAAGATAGAGCAACGTTTTAAGGAACGGAAACACTGTTTCTCTGTGAAATCAGTTAGATCCCAGTAGCAGGCTCTTGTAATATGCGTACTTCTAAAGATTTATCAAAATTTGGTGTGCCGAATCTGAGTAACATGGTGAATTCGGTTAGTTTCCAATAGGCCGCGATAGTAATAATTGGACTGTTCGGGATATAGAAAATTTTTCACGAATGGAATCAAAATTTCTAGGCGAATTCAGTGAGTTCCCAAAGGGAAATGCTTGTGTGAGTGTGCTTTTCAATATATAACAACATTTTAAGGAACGGACTCTAAGTATCATGGTGAATTCAGTAGGTTCCCAATAGGATTCGCATGTAATAAGCTTGTTATTCAAGATAGAGCAACGTTTTAAGGAACGGAAACACTGTTTCTCTGTGAATTCAGTTAGTTCCCAGTAGCAGGCTCTTGTAATATGCGTACTTCTTATGATTTATCAAAATATGGTGTGCCGAATCTGAGTAACATGGTGAATTCGGTTAGTTCCAAATAGGCCGCAGTAGTAATAATTGGACTGTTCGGGATATAGAAAAATTTTCACGAATGGAATCAAAATTTCTAGGCGAATTCAGTGAGTTCCCAATGGGACATGCTTGTATGAGTGTGCTTTTCAATATGTAACAACATTTTAAGGAACGGACTCTAAGTATCATGGTGAATTCAGTAGGTTCCCAATAGGATTCGCATGTAATAAGCTTGTTATTCAATATAGAGCAACGTTTTAAGGAACGGAAACACTGTTTCTCTGTGAATTCAGTTAGTTCCCAGTAGCAGGCTCTTGTAATATGTGTACTTCTAAAGATTTATCAAAATTTGGTGTGCCGAATCTGAGTAACATGGTGAATTCGGTTAGTTCCCACTAGGCCGCAGTAGTAATAAGTGGATTGTTCGGGACATAGAAAAATTTTCACGAATGGACTCAAAATTTCTAGGCGAATTCAGTGAGTTCCCAATGGGACATGCTTGTATGAGTGTGCTTTTCAATATGTAACAACATTTTAAGGAACGGACTCTAAGTATCATGGTGAATTCAGTAGGTTCCCAATAGGATTCGCATGTGAAAGCTTGTTATTCAAGATAGAGCAACGTTTTAAGGAACGGAAACACTATTTCTCTGTGAATTCAGTTAGTTCCCAGTAGCAGGCTCTTGTAATATGCGTACTTCTAAAGATTTATCAAAATTTGGTGTGCCGAATCTGAGTAAATGGTGAATTCGGTTAGTTCCCAATAGGCCTCAGTAGTAATAATTGGACTGTTCGGGATATAGAAAAATTTTCACGAATGGAATCAAAATTTCTAGGCGAATTCAGTGAGTTCCCAATGGGACATGCTTGTATGAGTGTGCTTTTCAATATGTAACAACATTTTAAGGAACGGACTCTAAGTATCATGGTGAATTCAGTAGGTTCCCAATAGGATTCGCATGTAATAAGCTTGTTATTCAAGATAGAGCAACGTTTTAAGGAACGGAAACACTGTTTCTCTGTGAATTCAGTTAGTTCCCAGTAGCAGGCTCTTGTAATATTCGTACTTCTAAAGATTTATCAAAATTTGGTGTGCCGAATCTGAGTAACATGGTGAATTCGGTTAGTTCCCACTAGGCCGCAGTAGTAATAAGTGGATTGTTCGGGATATAGAAAAATTTTCACGAATGGACTCAAAATTTCTAGGCGAATTCAGTGAGTTCCCAATGGGACATGCTTGTATGAGTGTGCTTTTCAATATGTAACAACATTTTAAGGAACGGACTCTAAGTATCACGGTGAATTCAGTAGGTTCCCAATAGGATTCGATTGTAATAAGCTTGTTATTCAAGATAGAGCAACGTTTTAAGGAACGGAAACACTATTTCTCTGTGAATTCAGTTAGTTCCCAGTAGCAGGCTCTTGTAATATGCGTACTTCTAAAGATTTATCAAAATTTGGTGTGCCGAATCTGAGTAAATGGTGAATTCGGTTAGTTCCCAATAGGCCGCAGTAGTAATAAGTGGACTGTTCGGGATATAGAAAAATTTTCACGAATGGAATCAAAATTTCTAGGCGAATTCAGTGAGTTCCCAAAGGGACATGCTTGTGTGAGTGTGCTTTTCAATATGTAACAACATTTTAAGGAACGGACTCTAAGTATCAGGGTGAATTCAGTAGGTTCCCAATAGGATTCGCATGTGAAAGCTTGTTATTCAAGATAGAGCAACGTTTTAAGGAACGGAAACACTGTTTCTCTGTGAATTCAGTTAGTTCACAGTAGCAGGCTCTTGTAATATGCGTACTTCTAAAGATTTATCAAAATTTGGTGTGCCGAATCTGAGTAACATGGTGAATTCGGTTAGTTCCCAATAGGCCGCAGTAGTAATAAGTGGACTGTTCGGGATATAGAAAAATTTTCACGAATGTAATCAAAATTTCTCAGCGAATTCAGTGAGTTCCCAATGGGTCATGCTTGTATGAGTGTGCTTTTCAATATGTAACAACATTTTAAGGAACGGACTCTAAGTATCATGGTGAATTCAGTAGGTTCCCAATAGGATACGCATGTGATAAGCTTGTTATTCAAGATAGAGCAACGTTTTAAAGAACGGAAACACTGTTTCTCTGTGAATTCAGTTAGTTCCCAGGAGCAGGCTCTTGTAATATGCGTACTTCTAAAGATTTATCAAAATTTGGTGTGCCGAATCTGAGTAACATGGTGAATTCGGTTAGTTTCCAATAGGCTGCAATAGTAATAAGTGGACTGTTCGGGATACAGAAAAAATTTCACGAATGGAATCAAAATTTCTAGGCGAATTCAGTGAGTTCCCAAAGGGACATGCTTGTGTGAGTGTGCTTTTCAATATGTAACAACATTTTAAGGAACGGACTCTAAGTATCATGGTGAATTCAGTAGGTTCCCAATAGGATTCGCATGTAATAAGCTTGTTATTCAAGATAGAGCAACGTTTTAAGGAACGGAAACACTGTTTCTCTGTGAATTCAGTTAGTTCCCAGTAGCAGGCTCTTGTAATATGCGTACTTCTTAAGATTTATCAAAATTTGGTGTGCCGAATCTGAGTAACATGGTGAATTCGGTTAGTTCCCAATAGGCCGCAGTAGTAATAAGTGGACTGTTCGGGATATAGAAAAATTTTCACGGTTGGAATCAAAATATCTAGGCGAATTCAGTCAGTTCCCAATGGGACATGCTTGTATGAGTGTGCTTTTCAATATGTAAGTAAATTTTAAGGAACGGAATCTAAGTATCTTGGTGAATTCAGTAGGTTCCCAATAGGATTCGCATGTAATAAGCTTGTTATTCAAGATAGAGCAACGTTTTAAGGAACGGAAACACTGTTTCTCTGTGAATTCAGTTAGTTCCCAGTATCAGGCTCTTGTAATATGCGTACTTCTAAAGATTTATAAAAATTTGGTGTGCCGAATCTGAGTAACATGGTGAATTCGGTTAGTTCCCACTAGGCCGCAGTAGTAATAAGTGGACTGTTCGGGATATAGAAAAATTTTCACGAATGGACTCAAAATTTCTAGGCGAATTCAGTGAGTTCCCAATGGGACATGCTTGTATGAGTGTGCTTTTCAATATGTAACAACATTTAAGAACTGACTCTAAGTATTATGGTGAATTCAGTAGGTTCCCAATAGGATTCGTATGTAATAAGCTTGTTATTCAAGATAGAGCAACGTTTTAAGGAACGGAAACACTATTTCTCTGAGAATTCAGTTAGTTCCCAGTAGCAGGCTCTTGTAATATGCGTACTTCTAAAGATTTATCAAAATTTGGTGTGCCGAATCTGAGTAACATGGTGAATTCGGTTAGTTCCCACTAGGCCGCAGTAGTAATAAGTGGACTGTTCGGGATATAGAAAAATTTTCACGAATGGAATCAAAATTTCTAGGCGAATTCAGTGAGTTCCCAATGGGACATGCTTGCATGAGTGTGCTTTTCAATGTGTAACAACATTTTAAGGAACGGAATCTAAGTATCATGGTGAATTCAGTAGGTTCCCAATAGGATTCGCATGTAATAAGCTTGTTATTCAAGATAGAGCAACGTTTTAAGGAACGGAAACACTGTTTCTCTGTGAATTCAGTTAGTTCCCAGTAGCAGGCTCTTGTAATATGCGTACTTCTAAAGATTTATCAAAATTTGGTGTGCCGAATCTGAGTAACATGGTGAATTCGGTTAGTTTCCAATAGGCCGCAATAGTAATAAGTGGACTGTTCGGGATATAGAAAAATTTTCACGAATGGAATCAAAATTTCTAGGCGAATTCAGTGAGTTCCCAATGGGACATGCTTGTATGAGTGTGCTTTTCAATATGTAAGAACATTTTAAGGAACGGACTCTAAGTATCATGGTGAATTCAGTAGGTTCCCAATAGGATTCGCATGTAATAAGCTTGTTATTCAAGATAGAGCAACGTTTTAAGGAACGGAAACACTGTTTCTCTGTGAATTCAGTTAGTTCCCAGTAGCAGGCTCTTGTAATATGCGTACTTCTAAAGATTTATCAAAATTTGGTGTGCCGAATCTGAGTAACATGGTGAATTCGTTTAGTTCCCAAGGGCCGCAGTAGTAATAAGTGGACTGTTCGGGATATAGAAAAATTTTCACGAATGGACTCAAAATTTCTAGGCGAATTCAGTGAGTTCCCAATGGGACATGCTTGTATGAGTGTGATTTTCAAAATGTAACAACATTTTAAGGAACGGACTCTAGGTATCATGGTGAATTCAGTAGGTTCCCAATAGGATTCGCATGTAATAAGCTTGTTATTCAAGATAGAGCAACGTTTTAAGGAACGGAAACACTGTTTCTCTGTCAATTCAGTTAGTTCCCAGTAGCAGGCTCTTGTAATATGCGTACTTCTAAAGATTTATCAAAATTTGGTGTGCCGAATCTGAGTAACATGGTGAATTCGTTTAGTTCCCAAGGGCCGCAGTAGTAATAAGTGGACTGTTCGGGATATAGAAAAATTTTCACGAATGGACTCAAAATTTCTAGGCGAATTCAGTGAGTTCCCAATGGGACATGCTTGTATGAGTGTGATTTTCAAAATGTAACAACATTTTAAGGACGGACTCTAGGTATCATGGTGAATTCAGTAGGTTCCCAATAGGATTCGCATGTAATAAGCTTGTTATTCAAGATAGAGCAACGTTTTAAGGAACGGAAACACTGTTTCTCTGTGAATTCAGTTAGTTCCCAGTATCAGGCTCTTGTAATATGCGTACTTCTAAAGATTTATCAAATTTTGGTGTGCCGAATCTGAGTAACATGGTGAATTCGGTTAGTTCCCAATAGGCCGCAGTAGTAATAAGTGGACTGTTCGGGATATAGAAAAATTTTCACGAATGGAATCAAAATTTCTAGGCGAATTCAGTGAGTTCCCAATGGGACATGCTTGTATGAGTGTGCTTTTCAATATGTAACAACATTTTAAGAACGGACTCTAAGTATCATGGTGAATTCAGTAGGTTCCCAATAGGATTCGCATGTAATAAGCTTGTTATTCAAGATAGAGCAACGTTTTAAGGAACGGAAACACTGTTTCTCTGTGAATTCAGTTAGTTCCCAGTAGCAGGCTCTTGTAATATGCGTACGTCTAAAGATTTATCAAAATTTGGTGTGCCGAATCTGAGTAAAATGGTGAATTCGGTTAGTTCCCAATAGGCCGCAGTAGTAATAAGTGGACTGTTCGGGATATAGAAAAATTTTCACGAATGGAATCAAAATTTCTAGGCGAATTCAGTGAGTTCCCAAAGGGACATGCTTGTGTGAGTGTGCTTTTCAATATGTAACAACATTTTAAGGAACGGACTCTAAGTATCATGGTGAATTCAGTAGGTTCCCAATAGGATTCGCATGTAATAAGCTTGTTATTCAAGATAGAGCAACGTTTTAAGGAACGGAAACACTGTTTCTCTGTGAATTCAGTTAGTTCCCAGTAGCAGGCTCTTGTAATATGCGTACTTCTTAAGATTTATCAAAATTTGGTGTGCCGAATCTGAGTAACATGGTGAATTCGGTTAGTTCCCAATAGGCCGCAGTAGTAATAAGTGGACTGTTCGGGATATAGAAAAATTTTCACGGTTGGAATCAAAATATCTAGGCGAATTCAGTCAGTTCCCAATGGGACATGCTTGTATGAGTGTGCTTTTCAATATGTAAGAAAATTTTAAGGAACGGAATCTAAGTATCTTGGTGAATTCAGTAGGTTCCCAATAGGATTCGCATGTAATAAGCTTGTTATTCAAGATAGAGCAACGTTTTAAGGAACGGAAACACTGTTTCTCTGTGAATTCAGTTAGTTCCCAGTATCAGGCTCTTGTAATATGCGTACTTCTAAAGATTTATCAAAATTTGGTGTGCCGAATCTGAGTAACATGGTGAATTCGGTTAGTTCCCACTAGGCCGCAGTAGTAATAAGTGGACTGTTCGGGATATAGAAAAATTTTCACGAATGGACTCAAAATTTCTAGGCGAATTCAGTGAGTTCCCAATGGGACATGCTTGTGTGAGTGTGCTTTTCAATATGTAACAACATTTTAAGGAACGGACTCTAAGTATCATGGTGACTTCAGTAGGTTCCCAATAGGATTCGCATGTGAAAGCTTGTTCTTCAAGATAGAGCAACGTTTTAAGGAACGGAAACACTGTTTTTCTGTGAATTCAGTTAGTTCCCAGTAGCAGGCTCTTGTAATATGCGTACTTCTAAAGATTTATCAAAATTTGGTGTGCCGAATCTGAGTAACATGGTGAATTCGTTTAGTTTCCACTAGGCCGCAGTAGTAATAAGTGGACTGTTCGGGATATAGAAAAATTTTCACGAATGGAATCAAAATTTCTAGGCGAATTCAGTGAGTTCCCAATGGGACATGCTTGTATGAGTGTGCTTTTCAATATGTAACAACATTTTAAGGAACGGACTCTAAGTATCATGGTGAATTCAGTAGGTTCCCAATAGGATTCGCATGTAATAAGCTTGTTATTCAAGATAGAGCAACGTTTTAAGGAACGGAAACACTGTTTCTCTGAAAATTCAGTTAGTTCCCAGTAGCAGGCTCTTGTATTATGCGTACTTCTAAAGATATATCAAAATTTGGTGTGCCGAATCTGAGTAACATGGTGAATTCGGTTAGTTCCCAATAGGCCGCAGTAGTAATAAGTGGACTGTTCGGGATATAGAAAAATTTTCACGAATGGAATCAAAATTTCTAGGCGAATTCAGTGAGTTCCCAATGGGACATGCTTGTATGAGTGTGCTTTTCAATATGTAACAACATTTTAAGGAACGGACTCTAAGTATCATGGTGACTTCAGTAAGTTCCCAATAGGATTTGCATGTAATAACCTTGTTATTCAAGATAGAGCAACGTTTTAAAGAACGGAAACACTGTTTCTCTGTGAATTCAGTTAGTTCCCAGTAGCAGGCTCTTGTAATATGCGTACTTCTAAAGATTTATCAAAATTTGGTGTGCCGAATCTGAGTAACATGGTGAATTCGGTTAGTTTCCAATAGGCCGCAGAGTAATAAGTGGACTGTTCGGGATATAGAAAAATTTTCACGAATGGAATCAAAATTTCTAGGCGAATTCAGTGAGTTCCCTAAGGGACATGCTTGTGTGAGTGTGCTTTTCAATATGTAACAACATTTTAAGGAACGGACTCTAAGTATCATGGTGAATTCAGTAGGTTCCCAATAGGATTCGCATGTAATAAGCTTGTTATTCAAGATAGAGCAACGTTTTAAGGAACGGAAACACTGTTTCTCTGTGAATTCAGTTAGATCCCAGTAGCAGGCTCTTGTAGTATGCGTACTTCTAAAGATTTAGCAAAATTTGGTGTGCCGAATCTGAGTAACATGGTGAATTCGGTTAGTTTCCAATAGGCCGCGATAGTAATAAGTGGACTGTTCGGGATATAGAAAAATTTTCACGAATGGAATCAAAATTTCTAGGCGAATTCAGTGAGTTCCCAAAGGGAAGTGATTGTGTGAGTGTGCTTTTCAATATATAACAACATTTTAAGGAACGGACTCTAAGTATCATGGTGAAATCAGTAGGTTCCCAATAGGATTCGCATGTAATAAGCTTGTTATTCAAGATAGAGCAACGTTTTAAGGAACGGAAACACTGTTTCTCTGCGAATTCAGTTAGTTCCAAGTAGCAGGCTCTTGTAATATGCGTACTTCTTAAGATTTATCAAAATATGGTGTGCCGAATGAGTAACATGGTGAATTCAGTTAGTTCCCAATAGGCCGCAGTAGTAATAATAGGACTGTTCGGGATATAGAAAAATTTTCACGAATGATATCAAAATTTCTAGGCGAATTCAGTGAGTTCCCAATGGGACATGCTTGTATGAGTGTGCTTTTCAATATGTAACAACATTTTAAGGAACGGACTCTAAGTATCATGGTGAATTCAGTAGGTTCCCAATAGGATTCGCATGTAATAAGCTTGTTATTCAAGATAGAGCAACGTTTTAAGGAACGGAAACACTGTTTCTCTGTGAATTCAGTTAGTTCCCAGTAGCAGGCTCTTGTAATATGCATACTTCTAAAGATTTATCAAAATTTGGTGTGCCGAATCTGAGTAACATGGTGAATTCGGTTAGTTCCCAATAGGCTGCTGTAGTAATAAGTGGAATCTTCGGGATATAGAAAAATTTTCACGAATGGACTCAAAATTTCTGAGCGAATTCAGTGAGTTCCCAATGTGACATGCTTGTATGCGTGTGCTTTTCAATATGTAACAACATTTTAAGGAACGGACTCTAAGTATCATGGTGAATTCAGTAGGTTCCCAATAGGATTCGCATGTAATAAGCTTGTTATTCAAGATAGAGCAACGTTTTAAGGAACGGAAACACTGTTTCTCTGTGAATTCAGTTAGTTCCCAGTAGCAGGCTCTTGTAATATGCGTACTTCTAAAGATTTATCAAAACTTGGTGTGCCGAATCTGAGTAACATGGTGAATTCGTTTAGTTCCCAATAGGCCGCAGTAGTAATAAGTGGACTGTTCGGGATATAGAAAAATTTTCACGAATGGACTCAAAATTTCTAGGCGAATTCAGTGAGTTCCCAATGGGACATGCTTGTATGAGTGTGATTTTCAATATGTAACAACATTTTAAGGAACGGACTCTAAGTATCATGGTGAATACAGTAGGTTCCCAATAGGATTCGCATGTAATAAGCTTGTTATTCAAGATAGAGCAACGTTTTAAGGAACGGAAACACTGTTTCTCTGTCAATTCAGTTAGATCCCAGTAGCAGGCTCTTGTAATATGCGTACTTCTAAAGATTTATCAAAATTTGGTGTGCCGAATCTGAGTAACATGGTGAATTCGGTTAGTTCCCAATAGGCCGCAGTAGTAATAAGTGGACTGTTCAGGATATAGAAAAATATTCACGAATGGAATCAAAATTTCTAGGCGAATTCAGTGAGTTCCCAATGGGACATGCTTGTATGAGTGTGCTTTTCAATATGTAACAACATGTTAAGAACGGACTCTAAGTATCATGGTGAATTCAGTATGTTCCCAATAGGATTCGCATGTAATAAGCTTGTTATTCAAGATAGAGCAACGTTTTAAGGAACGGAAACACTGTTTCTCTGTGAATTCAGTTAGATCCCAGTAGCAGGCTCTTGTAATGTGCGTACTTCTAAAGATTTATCAAAATTTGGTGTGCCGAATCTGAGTAACATGGTGAATTCGGTTAGTTCCCAATAGGCCGCAGTAGTAATAAGTGGACTCTTCAGGATATAGAAAAATTTTCAGGAATGGACTCCAAATTTCTCAGCGAATTCAGTGAGTTCCCAATGGGACATGCTTGTATGAGTGTGCTTTTCAATATGTAACAACATTTTAAGGAACGGACTCTAAGTATCATGGTGAATTCAGTAGGTTCCCAATAGGATACGCATTTGATAAGCTTGTTATTCAAGATAGAGCAACGTTTTAAGGAACGGAAACACTGTTTCTCTGTGAATTCAGTTAGTTCCCAGGAGCAGGCTCTTGTAATATGCGTACTTCTAAAGATTTATCAAAATTTGGTGTGCCGAATCTGAGTAACATGGTGTTTTCGGTTAGTTTCCAATAGGCTGCAATAGTAATAAGTGGACTGTTCGGGATACAGAAAAATTTTCACGAATGGACTCAAAATTTCTAGGCGAATTCAGTGAGTTACCAATGGGACATGCTTGTATGAGTGTGCTTTTCAATATGTAAGAAAATTTTAAGGAACGGAATCTAAGTATCATGGTGAATTCAGTAGGTTCCCAATAGGATTCGCATGTAATAAGCTTGTTATTCAAGATAGAGCAACGTTTTAAGGAACGGAAACACTGTTTCTCTGTGAATTCAGTTAGTTCCCAGTAGCAGGCTCTTGTAATATGCGTACTTCTAAAGATTTATCAAAATTTGGTGTGCCGAATCTGAGTAACATGGTGTATTCGGTTAGTTTCCAATAGGCTGCAAAAGTAATAAGTGGACTGTTCGGGATACAGAAAAATTTTCACGAATGGAATCAAAATTTCTAGGCGAATTCAGTGAGTTCCCAAAGGGACATGCTTGTGTGAGTGTGCTTTTCAATATGTAACAACATTTTAAGGAACGGACTCTAAGTATCATGGTGAATTCAGTAGGTTCCCAATAGGATTCGCATGTAAGAAGCTTGTTATTCAAGATAGAGCAACGTTTTAAGGAACGGAAACACTGTTTCTCTGTGAATTCAGTTAGTTCCCAGTAGCAGGCTCTTGTAATATGCGTACTTCTAAAGATTTATCAAAATTTGGTGTGCCGAATCTGAGTAACATGGTGAATTCGGTTAGTTCCCAATAGGCTGCTGTAGTAATAAGTGGAATCTTCGGGATATAGAAAAATTTTCACGAATGGACTCAAAATTTCTGAGCGAATTCAGTGAGTTCCCAATGGGACATGCTTGTATGCGTGTGCTTTTCAATATGTAACAACATTTTAAGGAACGGACTCTAATTATCATGGTGAATTCAGTAGGTTCCCAATAGGATTCGCATGTAATAAGCTTGTTATTCAAGATAGAGCAACGTTTTAAGGAACGGAAACACTGTTTCTCTGTGAATTCAGTTAGTTCCCAGTAGCAGGCTCTTGTAATATGCGTACTTCTAAAGATTTATCAAAACTTGGTGTGCCGAATCTGAGTAACATGGTGAATTCGTTTAGTTCCCAATAGGCCGCAGTAGTAATAAGTGGACTGTTCGGGATATAGAAAAATTTTCACGAATGGACTCAAAATTTCTAGGCGAATTCAGTGAGTTCCCAATGGGACATGCTTGTATGAGTGTGATTTTCAATATGTAACAACATTTTAAGGAACGGACTCTAAGTATCATGGTGAATACAGTAGGTTCCCAATAGGATTCGCATGTAATAAGCTTGTTATTCAAGATAGAGCAACGTTTTAAGGAACGGAAACACTGTTTCTCTGTCAATTCAGTTAGATCCCAGTAGCAGGCTCTTGTAATATGCGTACTTCTAAAGATTTATCAAAATTTGGTGTGCCGAATCTGAGTAACATGGTGAATTCGGTTAGTTCCCAATAGGCCGCAGTAGTAATAAGTGGACTGTTCAGGATATAGAAAAATATTCACGAATGGAATCAAAATTTCTAGGCGAATTCAGTGAGTTCCCAATGGGACATGCTTGTATGAGTGTGCTTTTCAATATGTAACAACATGTTAAGAACGGACTCTAAGTATCATGGTGAATTCAGTATGTTCCCAATAGGATTCGCATGTAATAAGCTTGTTATTCAAGATAGAGCAACGTTTTAAGGAACGGAAACACTGTTTCTCTGTGAATTCAGTTAGTTCCCAGTAGCAGGCTCTTGTAATATGCGTACTTCTAAAGATTTATCAAAATTTGGTGTGCCGAATCTGAGTAACATGGTGTATTCGGTTAGTTTCCAATAGGCTGCAAAAGTAATAAGTGGACTGTTCGGGATACAGAAAAATTTTCACGAATGGAATCAAAATTTCTAGGCGAATTCAGTGAGTTCC
This sequence comes from Rattus norvegicus, assembly GCF_021556685.1. Classification (NCBI taxonomy): domain Eukaryota; kingdom Metazoa; phylum Chordata; class Mammalia; order Rodentia; family Muridae; genus Rattus; species Rattus norvegicus. The sequence continues at coordinate 43,008,105 of NC_141549.1, forward strand.
CAAAGGGACATGCTTGTGTGAGTGTGCTTTTCAATATGTAACAACATTTTAAGGAACGGACTCTAAGTATCATGGTGAATTCAGTAGGTTCCCAATAGGATTCGCATGTAAGAAGCTTGTTATTCAAGATAGAGCAACGTTTTAAGGAACGGAAACACTGTTTCTCTGTGAATTCAGTTAGTTCCCAGTAGCAGGCTCTTGTAATATGCGTACTTCTAAAGATTTATCAAAATTTGGTGTGCCGAATCTGAGTAACATGGTGAATTCGGTTAGTTCCCAATAGGCTGCTGTAGTAATAAGTGGAATCTTCGGGATATAGAAAAATTTTCACGAATGGACTCAAAATTTCTGAGCGAATTCAGTGAGTTCCCAATGGGACATGCTTGTATGCGTGTGCTTTTCAATATGTAACAACATTTTAAGGAACGGACTCTAATTATCATGGTGAATTCAGTAGGTTCCCAATAGGATTCGCATGTAATAAGCTTGTTATTCAAGATAGAGCAACGTTTTAAGGAACGGAAACACTGTTTCTCTGTGAATTCAGTTAGTTCCCAGTAGCAGGCTCTTGTAATATGCGTACTTCTAAAGATTTATCAAAACTTGGTGTGCCGAATCTGAGTAACATGGTGAATTCGTTTAGTTCCCAATAGGCCGCAGTAGTAATAAGTGGACTGTTCGGGATATAGAAAAATTTTCACGAATGGACTCAAAATTTCTAGGCGAATTCAGTGAGTTCCCAATGGGACATGCTTGTATGAGTGTGATTTTCAATATGTAACAACATTTTAAGGAACGGACTCTAAGTATCATGGTGAATACAGTAGGTTCCCAATAGGATTCGCATGTAATAAGCTTGTTATTCAAGATAGAGCAACGTTTTAAGGAACGGAAACACTGTTTCTCTGTCAATTCAGTTAGATCCCAGTAGCAGGCTCTTGTAATATGCGTACTTCTAAAGATTTATCAAAATTTGGTGTGCCGAATCTGAGTAACATGGTGAATTCGGTTAGTTCCCAATAGGCCGCAGTAGTAATAAGTGGACTGTTCAGGATATAGAAAAATATTCACGAATGGAATCAAAATTTCTAGGCGAATTCAGTGAGTTCCCAATGGGACATGCTTGTATGAGTGTGCTTTTCAATATGTAACAACATGTTAAGAACGGACTCTAAGTATCATGGTGAATTCAGTATGTTCCCAATAGGATTCGCATGTAATAAGCTTGTTATTCAAGATAGAGCAACGTTTTAAGGAACGGAAACACTGTTTCTCTGTGAATTCAGTTAGATCCCAGTAGCAGGCTCTTGTAATATGCGTACTTCTAAAGATTTATCAAAATTTGGTGTGCCGAATCTGAGTAACATGGTGAATTCGGTTAGTTCCCAATAGGCCGCAGTAGTAATAAGTGGACTGTTCAGGATATAGAAAAATATTCACGAATGGAATCAAAATTTCTAGGCGAATTCAGTGAGTTCCCAATGGGACATGCTTGTATGAGTGTGCTTTTCAATATGTAACAACATGTTAAGAACGGACTCTAAGTATCATGGTGAATTCAGTATGTTCCCAATAGGATTCGCATGTAATAAGCTTGTTATTCAAGATAGAGCAACGTTTTAAGGAACGGAAACACTGTTTCTCTGTGAATTCAGTTAGTTCCCAGTAGCAGGCTCTTGTAATATGCGTACTTCTAAAGATTTATCAAAATTTGGTGTGCCGAATCTGAGTAACATGGTGTATTCGGTTAGTTTCCAATAGGCTGCAAAAGTAATAAGTGGACTGTTCGGGATACAGAAAAATTTTCACGAATGGAATCAAAATTTCTAGGCGAATTCAGTGAGTTCCCAAAGGGACATGCTTGTGTGAGTGTGCTTTTCAATATGTAACAACATTTTAAGGAACGGACTCTAAGTATCATGGTGAATTCAGTAGGTTCCCAATAGGATTCGCATGTAAGAAGCTTGTTATTCAAGATAGAGCAACGTTTTAAGGAACGGAAACACTGTTTCTCTGTGAATTCAGTTAGTTCCCAGTAGCAGGCTCTTGTAATATGCGTACTTCTAAAGATTTATCAAAATTTGGTGTGCCGAATCTGAGTAACATGGTGAATTCGGTTAGTTCCCAATAGGCTGCTGTAGTAATAAGTGGAATCTTCGGGATATAGAAAAATTTTCACGAATGGACTCAAAATTTCTGAGCGAATTCAGTGAGTTCCCAATGGGACATGCTTGTATGCGTGTGCTTTTCAATATGTAACAACATTTTAAGGAACGGACTCTAATTATCATGGTGAATTCAGTAGGTTCCCAATAGGATTCGCATGTAATAAGCTTGTTATTCAAGATAGAGCAACGTTTTAAGGAACGGAAACACTGTTTCTCTGTGAATTCAGTTAGTTCCCAGTAGCAGGCTCTTGTAATATGCGTACTTCTAAAGATTTATCAAAACTTGGTGTGCCGAATCTGAGTAACATGGTGAATTCGTTTAGTTCCCAATAGGCCGCAGTAGTAATAAGTGGACTGTTCGGGATATAGAAAAATTTTCACGAATGGACTCAAAATTTCTAGGCGAATTCAGTGAGTTCCCAATGGGACATGCTTGTATGAGTGTGATTTTCAATATGTAACAACATTTTAAGGAACGGACTCTAAGTATCATGGTGAATACAGTAGGTTCCCAATAGGATTCGCATGTAATAAGCTTGTTATTCAAGATAGAGCAACGTTTTAAGGAACGGAAACACTGTTTCTCTGTCAATTCAGTTAGATCCCAGTAGCAGGCTCTTGTAATATGCGTACTTCTAAAGATTTATCAAAATTTGGTGTGCCGAATCTGAGTAACATGGTGAATTCGGTTAGTTCCCAATAGGCCGCAGTAGTAATAAGTGGACTGTTCAGGATATAGAAAAATATTCACGAATGGAATCAAAATTTCTAGGCGAATTCAGTGAGTTCCCAATGGGACATGCTTGTATGAGTGTGCTTTTCAATATGTAACAACATGTTAAGAACGGACTCTAAGTATCATGGTGAATTCAGTATGTTCCCAATAGGATTCGCATGTAATAAGCTTGTTATTCAAGATAGAGCAACGTTTTAAGGAACGGAAACACTGTTTCTCTGTGAATTCAGTTAGATCCCAGTAGCAGGCTCTTGTAATATGCGTACTTCTAAAGATTTATCAAAATTTGGTGTGCCGAATCTGAGTAACATGGTGAATTCGGTTAGTTCCCAATAGGCCGCAGTAGTAATAAGTCGACTCTTCAGGATATAGAAAAATTTTCAGGAATGGACTCCAAATTTCTCAGCGAATTCAGTGAGTTCCCAATGGGACATGCTTGTATGAGTGTGCTTTTCAATATGTAACAACATTTTAAGGAACGGACTCTAAGTATCATGGTGAATTCAGTAGGTTCCCAATAGGATACGCATTTGATAAGCTTGTTATTCAAGATAGAGCAACGTTTTAAGGAACGGAAACACTGTTTCTCTGTGAATTCAGTTAGTTCCCAGGAGCAGGCTCTTGTAATATGCGTACTTCTAAAGATTTATCAAAATTTGGTGTGCCGAATCTGAGTAACATGGTGTTTTCGGTTAGTTTCCAATAGGCTGCAATAGTAATAAGTGGACTGTTCGGGATACAGAAAAATTTTCACGAATGGACTCAAAATTTCTAGGCGAATTCAGTGAGTTACCAATGGGACATGCTTGTATGAGTGTGCTTTTCAATATGTAAGAAAATTTTAAGGAACGGAATCTAAGTATCATGGTGAATTCAGTAGGTTCCCAATAGGATTCGCATGTAATAAGCTTGTTATTCAAGATAGAGCAACGTTTTAAGGAACGGAAACACTGTTTCTCTGTGAATTCAGTTAGTTCCCAGTAGCAGGCTCTTGTAATATGCGTACTTCTAAAGATTTATCAAAATTTGGTGTGCCGAATCTGAGTAACATGGTGTATTCGGTTAGTTTCCAATAGGCTGCAAAAGTAATAAGTGGACTGTTCGGGATACAGAAAAATTTTCACGAATGGAATCAAAATTTCTAGGCGAATTCAGTGAGTTCCCAAAGGGACATGCTTGTGTGAGTGTGCTTTTCAATATGTAACAACATTTTAAGGAACGGACTCTAAGTATCATGGTGAATTCAGTAGGTTCCCAATAGGATTCGCATGTAAGAAGCTTGTTATTCAAGATAGAGCAACGTTTTAAGGAACGGAAACACTGTTTCTCTGTGAATTCAGTTAGTTCCCAGTAGCAGGCTCTTGTAATATGCGTACTTCTAAAGATTTATCAAAATTTGGTGTGCCGAATCTGAGTAACATGGTGAATTCGTTTAGTTCCCAATAGGCCGCAGTAGTAATAAGTGGACTGTTCGGGATATAGAAAAATTTTCACGAATGGACTCAAAATTTCTGAGCGAATTCAGTGAGTTCCCAATGGGACATGCTTGTATGAGTGTGATTTTCAATATGTAACAACATTTTAAGGAACGGACTCTAGGTATCATTGTGAATTCAGGAGGTTCCCAATAGGATTCGCATGTAATAAGCTTGTTATTCAAGATAGAGCAACGTTTTAAGGAACGGAAACACTGTTTCTCTGTGAATTCAGTCAGTTCCCAGTATCAGGCTCTTGTAATATGCGTACTTCTAAAGATTTATCAAAATTTGGTGTGCCGAATCTGAGTAACATGGTGAATTCGGTTAGTTCCCACTAGGCCGCAGTAGTAATAAGTGGACTGTTCGGGATATAGAAAAATTTTCACGAATGGACTCAAAATTTCTAGGCGAATTCAGTGAGTTCCCAATGGGACATGCTTGTATGAGTGTGCTTTTCAATATGTAACAACATTTAAGAACGGACTCTAAGTATCATGGTGAATTCAGTAGGTTCCCAATAGGATTCGCATGTAATAAGCTTGTTATTCAAGATAGAGCAACGTTTTAAGGAACGGAAACACTGTTTCTCTGTGAATTCAGTTAGTTCCCAGTAGCAGGCTCTTGTAATATTCGTACTTCTAAAGATTTATCAAAATTTGGTGTGCCGAATCTGAGTAACATGGTGAATTCGGTTAGTTCCCACTAGGCCGCAGTAGTAATAAGTGGATTGTTCGGGATATAGAAAAATTTTCACGAATGGACTCAAAATTTCTAGGCGAATTCAGTGAGTTCCCAATGGGACATGCTTGTATGAGTGTGCTTTTCAATATGTAAAAACATTTTAAGAACGGACTCTAAGTATCATGGTGAATTCAGTAGGTTCCCAATAGGATTCTCATGTAATAAGCTTGTTATTCAAGATAGAGCAACGTTTTAAGGAACGGAAACACTGTTTCTCTGTGAATTCAGTTAGTTCCCAGTAGCAGGCTCTTGTAATATGCGTACTTCTAAAGATTTATCAAAACTTGGTGTGCCGAATCTGAGTAACATGGTGAATTCGTTTAGTTCCCAATAGGCCGCAGTAGTAATAAGTGGACTGTTCGGGATATAGAAAAATTTTCACGAATGGACTCAAAATTTCTAGGCGAATTCAGTGAGTTCCCAATGGGACATGCTTGTATGAGTGTGATTTTCAATATGTAACAACATTTTAAGGAACGGACTCTAAGTATCATGGTGAATACAGTAGGTTCCCAATAGGATTCGCATGTAATAAGCTTGTTATTCAAGATAGAGCAACGTTTTAAGGAACGGAAACACTGTTTCTCTGTCAATTCAGTTAGATCCCAGTAGCAGGCTCTTGTAATATGCGTACTTCTAAAGATTTATCAAAATTTGGTGTGCCGAATCTGAGTAACATGGCGAATTCGGTTAGTTCCCAATAGGCCGCAGTAGTAATAAGTGGACTGTTCAGGATATAGAAAAATATTCACGAATGGAATCAAAATTTCTAGGCGAATTCAGTGAGTTCCCAATGGGACATGCTTGTATGAGTGTGCTTTTCAATATGTAACAACATGTTAAGAACGGACTCTAAGTATCATGGTGAATTCAGTATGTTCCCAATAGGATTCGCATGTAATAAGCTTGTTATTCAAGATAGAGCAACGTTTTAAGGAACGGAAACACTGTTTCTCTGTGAATTCAGTTAGATCCCAGTAGCAGGCTCTTGTAATATGCGTACTTCTAAAGATTTATCAAAATTTGGTGTGCCGAATCTGAGTAACATGGTGAATTCGGTTAGTTCCCAATAGGCCGCAGTAGTAATAAGTCGACTCTTCAGGATATAGAAAAATTTTCAGGAATGGACTCCAAATTTCTCAGCGAATTCAGTGAGTTCCCAATGGGACATGCTTGTATGAGTGTGCTTTTCAATATGTAACAACATTTTAAGGAACGGACTCTAAGTATCATGGTGAATTCAGTAGGTTCCCAATAGGATACGCATTTGATAAGCTTGTTATTCAAGATAGAGCAACGTTTTAAGGAACGGAAACACTGTTTCTCTGTGAATTCAGTTAGTTCCCAGGAGCAGGCTCTTGTAATATGCGTACTTCTAAAGATTTATCAAAATTTGGTGTGCCGAATCTGAGTAACATGGTGTTTTCGGTTAGTTTCCAATAGGCTGCAATAGTAATAAGTGGACTGTTCGGGATACAGAAAAATTTTCACGAATGGACTCAAAATTTCTAGGCGAATTCAGTGAGTTACCAATGGGACATGCTTGTATGAGTGTGCTTTTCAATATGTAAGAAAATTTTAAGGAACGGAATCTAAGTATCATGGTGAATTCAGTAGGTTCCCAATAGGATTCGCATGTAATAAGCTTGTTATTCAAGATAGAGCAACGTTTTAAGGAACGGAAACACTGTTTCTCTGTGAATTCAGTTAGTTCCCAGTAGCAGGCTCTTGTAATATGCGTACTTCTAAAGATTTATCAAAATTTGGTGTGCCGAATCTGAGTAACATGGTGTATTCGGTTAGTTTCCAATAGGCTGCAAAAGTAATAAGTGGACTGTTCGGGATACAGAAAAATTTTCACGAATGGAATCAAAATTTCTAGGCGAATTCAGTGAGTTCCCAAAGGGACATGCTTGTGTGAGTGTGCTTTTCAATATGTAACAACATTTTAAGGAACGGACTCTAAGTATCATGGTGAATTCAGTAGGTTCCCAATAGGATTCGCATGTAAGAAGCTTGTTATTCAAGATAGAGCAACGTTTTAAGGAACAGAAACACTGTTTCTCTGTGAATTCAGTTAGTTCCCAGTAGCAGGCTCTTGTAATATGCGTACTTCTAAAGATTTATCAAAATTTGGTGTGCCGAATCTGAGTAACATGGTGAATTCGTTTAGTTCCCAATAGGCCGCAGTAGTAATAAGTGGACTGTTCGGGATATAGAAAAATTTTCACGAATGGACTCAAAATTTCTGAGCGAATTCAGTGAGTTCCCAATGGGACATGCTTGTATGAGTGTGATTTTCAATATGTAACAACATTTTAAGGAACGGACTCTAGGTATCATTGTGAATTCAGGAGGTTCCCAATAGGATTCGCATGTAATAAGCTTGTTATTCAAGATAGAGCAACGTTTTAAGGAACGGAAACACTGTTTCTCTGTGAATTCAGTCAGTTCCCAGTATCAGGCTCTTGTAATATGCGTACTTCTAAAGATTTATCAAAATTTGGTGTGCCGAATCTGAGTAACATGGTGAATTCGGTTAGTTCCCACTAGGCCGCAGTAGTAATAAGTGGACTGTTCGGGATATAGAAAAATTTTCACGAATGGACTCAAAATTTCTAGGCGAATTCAGTGAGTTCCCAATGGGACATGCTTGTATGAGTGTGCTTTTCAATATGTAACAACATTTAAGAACGGACTCTAAGTATCATGGTGAATTCAGTAGGTTCCCAATAGGATTCGCATGTAATAAGCTTGTTATTCAAGATAGAGCAACGTTTTAAGGAACGGAAACACTGTTTCTCTGTGAATTCAGTTAGTTCCCAGTAGCAGGCTCTTGAAATATGCGTACGTCTAAAGATTTATCAAAATTTGGTGTGCCGAATCTGAGTAACATGGTGAATTCGGTTAGTTCCCATTAGGCCGCAGTAGTAATAAGTGGACTGTTCGGGATATAGAAAAATTTTCAAGAATGGAATCAAAATTTCTAGGCGAATTCAGTGAGTTCCCAATGGGACATGCTTGTATGAGTGTGCTTTTCAATATGTAACAACATTATAAGGAACGGACTCTAAGTATCATGGTGACTTCAGTAGGTTCCCAATAGGATTCGCATGTAATAAGCTTGTTATTCAAGATAGAGCAACGTTTTAAGGAAAGGAAACACTGTTTCTCTGTGAATTCAGTTAGTTCCCAGAAGCAGGCTCTTGTAATATGCGTACTTCTAAAGATTTATCAAAATTTGGTGTGCCGAATCTGAGTAACATGGTGTTTTCGGTTAGTTTCCAATAGGCTACAATAGTAATAAGTGGACAGTTCGGGATACAGAAAAATTTTCACGAATGGACTCAAAATTTCTAGGCGAATTCAGTGAGTTACCAATGGGACATGCTTGTATGAGTGTGCTTTTCAATATGTAAGAAAATTTTAAGGAACGGAATCTAAGTATCATGGTGAATTCAGTAGGTTCCCAATAGGATTCGCATGTAATAAGCTTGTTATTCAAGATAGAGCAACGTTTTAAGGAACGGAAACACTGTTTCTCTGTGAATTCAGTTAGTTCCCAGTAGCAGGCTCTTGTAATATGCGTACTTCTAAAGATTTATCAAAATTTGGTGTGCCGAATCTGAGTAACATGGTGTATTCGGTTAGTTTCCAATAGGCTGCAAAAGTAATAAGTGGACTGTTCGGGATACAGAAAAATTTTCACGAATGGAATCAAAATTTCTAGGCGAATTCAGTGAGTTCCCAAAGGGACATGCTTGTGTGAGTGTGCTTTTCAATATGTAACAACATTTTAAGGAACGGACTCTAAGTATCATGGTGAATTCAGTAGGTTCCCAATAGGATTCGCATGTAAGAAGCTTGTTATTCAAGATAGAGCAACGTTTTAAGGAACGGAAACACTGTTTCTCTGTGAATTCAGTTAGTTCCCAGTAGCAGGCTCTTGTAATATGCGTACTTCTAAAGATTTATCAAAATTTGGTGTGCCGAATCTGAGTAACATGGTGAATTCGTTTAGTTCCCAATAGGCCGCAGTAGTAATAAGTGGACTGTTCGGGATATAGAAAAATTTTCACGAATGGACTCAAAATTTCTGAGCGAATTCAGTGAGTTCCCAATGGGACATGCTTGTATGAGTGTGATTTTCAATATGTAACAACATTTTAAGGAACGGACTCTAGGTATCATTGTGAATTCAGGAGGTTCCCAATAGGATTCGCATGTAATAAGCTTGTTATTCAAGATAGAGCAACGTTTTAAGGAACGGAAACACTGTTTCTCTGTGAATTCAGTCAGTTCCCAGTATCAGGCTCTTGTAATATGCGTACTTCTAAAGATTTATCAAAATTTGGTGTGCCGAATCTGAGTAACATGGTGAATTCGGTTAGTTCCCACTAGGCCGCAGTAGTAATAAGTGGACTGTTCGGGATATAGAAAAATTTTCACGAATGGACTCAAAATTTCTAGGCGAATTCAGTGAGTTCCCAATGGGACATGCTTGTATGAGTGTGCTTTTCAATATGTAACAACATTTAAGAACGGACTCTAAGTATCATGGTGAATTCAGTAGGTTCCCAATAGGATTCGCATGTAATAAGCTTGTTATTCAAGATAGAGCAACGTTTTAAGGAACGGAAACACTGTTTCTCTGTGAATTCAGTTAGTTCCCAGTAGCAGGCTCTTGAAATATGCGTACGTCTAAAGATTTATCAAAATTTGGTGTGCCGAATCTGAGTAACATGGTGAATTCGGTTAGTTCCCATTAGGCCGCAGTAGTAATAAGTGGACTGTTCGGGATATAGAAAAATTTTCAAGAATGGAATCAAAATTTCTAGGCGAATTCAGTGAGTTCCCAATGGGACATGCTTGTATGAGTGTGCTTTTCAATATGTAACAACATTATAAGGAACGGACTCTAAGTATCATGGTGACTTCAGTAGGTTCCCAATAGGATTCGCATGTAATAAGCTTGTTATTCAAGATAGAGCAACGTTTTAAGGAAAGGAAACACTGTTTCTCTGTGAATTCAGTTAGTTCCCAGAAGCAGGCTCTTGTAATATGCGTACTTCTAAAGATTTATCAAAATTTGGTGTGCCGAATCTGAGTAACATGGTGAATTCGGTTAGTTTCCAATAGGCCGCAATAGTAATAAGTGGACTGTTCGGGATATAGAAAAATTTTCACGAATGGAATCAAAATTTCTGAGCGAATTCAGTGAGTTCCCAATGGGACATGCTTGTATGCGTGTGCTTTTCAATATGTAACAACATTTTAAGGAACGGACTCTAAGTATCATGGTGAATTCAGTAGGTTCCCAATAGGATTCGCATGTAATAAGCTTGTTATTCAAGATAGAGCAACGTTTTAAGGAACGGAAACACTGTTTCTCTGTGAATTCAGTTAGTTCCCAGTAGCAGGCTCTTGTAATATGCGTACTTCTAAAGATTTATCAAAACTTGGTGTGCCGAATCTGAGTAACATGGTGAATTCGTTTAGTTCCCAATAGGCCGCAGTAGTAATAAGTGGACTGTTCAGGATATAGAAAAATATTCACGAATGGAATCAAAATTTCTAGGCGAATTCAGTGAGTTCCCAATGGGACATGCTTGTATGAGTGTGCTTTTCAATATTTAACAACATGTTAAGAACGGACTCTAAGTATCATGGTGAATTCAGTATGTTCCCAATAGGATTCGCATGTAATAAGCTTGTTATCCAAGATAGAGCAACGTTTTAAGGAACGGAAACACTGTTTCTCTGTGAATTCAGTTAGATCCCAGTAGCAGGCTCTTGTAATATGCGTACTTCTAAAGATTTATCAAAATTTGGTGTGCCGAATCTGAGTAACATGGTGAATTCGGTTAGTTCCCAATAGGCCGCAGTAGTAATAAGTCGACTCTTCAGGATATAGAAAAATTTTCAGGAATGGACTCCAAATTTCTCAGCGAATTCAGTGAGTTCCCAATGGGACATGCTTGTATGAGTGTGCTTTTCAATATGTAACAACATTTTAAGGAACGGACTCTAAGTATCATGGTGAATTCAGTAGGTTCCCAATAGGATACGCATTTGATAAGCTTGTTATTCAAGATAGAGCAACGTTTTAAGGAACGGAAACACTGTTTCTCTGTGAATTCAGTTAGTTCCCAGGAGCAGGCTCTTGTAATATGCGTACTTCTAAAGATTTATCAAAATTTGGTGTGCCGAATCTGAGTAACATGGTGTTTTCGGTTAGTTTCCAATAGGCTGCAATAGTAATAAGTGGACTGTTCGGGATACAGAAAAATTTTCACGAATGGACTCAAAATTTCTAGGCGAATTCAGTGAGTTCCCAATGGGACATGCTTGTATGAGTGTGCTTTTCAATATGTAAGAAAATTTTAAGGAACGGAATCTAAGTATCATGGTGAATTCAGTAGGTTCCCAATAGGATTCGCATGTAATAAGCTTGTTATTCAAGATAGAGCAACGTTTTAAGGAACGGAAACACTGTTTCTCTGTGAATTCAGTTAGTTCCCAGTAGCAGGCTCTTGTAATATGCGTACTTCTAAAGATTTATCAAAATTTGGTGTGCCGAATCTGAGTAACATGGTGTATTCGGTTAGTTTCCAATAGGCTGCAAGAGTAATAAGTGGACTGTTCGGGATACAGAAAAATTTTCACGAATGGAATCAAAATTTCTAGGCGAATTCAGTGAGTTCCCAAAGGGACATGCTTGTGTGAGTGTGCTTTTCAATATGTAACAACATTTTAAGGAACGGACTCTAAGTATCATGGTGAATTCAGTAGGTTCCCAATAGGATTCGCATGTAAGAAGCTTGTTATTCAAGATAGAGCAACGTTTTAAGGAACGGAAACACTGTTTCTCTGTGAATTCAGTTAGTTCCCAGTAGCAGGCTCTTGTAATATGCGTACTTCTAAAGATTTATCAAAATTTGGTGTGCCGAATCTGAGTAACATGGTGAATTCGTTTAGTTCCCAATAGGCCGCAGTAGTAATAAGTGGACTGTTCGGGATATAGAAAAATTTTCACGAATGGACTCAAAATTTCTGAGCGAATTCAGTGAGTTCCCAATGGGACATGCTTGTATGAGTGTGATTTTCAATATGTAACAACATTTTAAGGAACGGACTCTAGGTATCATTGTGAATTCAGGAGGTTCCCAATAGGATTCGCATGTAATAAGCTTGTTATTCAAGATAGAGCAACGTTTTAAGGAACGGAAACACTGTTTCTCTGTGAATTCAGTCAGTTCCCAGTATCAGGCTCTTGTAATATGCGTACTTCTAAAGATTTATCAAAATTTGGTGTGCCGAATCTGAGTAACATGGTGAATTCGGTTAGTTCCCACTAGGCCGCAGTAGTAATAAGTGGACTGTTCGGGATATAGAAAAATTTTCACGAATGGACTCAAAATTTCTAGGCGAATTCAGTGAGTTCCCAATGGGACATGCTTGTATGAGTGTGCTTTTCAATATGTAACAACATTTAAGAACGGACTCTAAGTATCATGGTGAATTCAGTAGGTTCCCAATAGGATTCGCATGTAATAAGCTTGTTATTCAAGATAGAGCAACGTTTTAAGGAACGGAAACACTGTTTCTCTGTGAATTCAGTTAGTTCCCAGTAGCATGCTCTTGAAATATGCGTACGTCTAAAGATTTATCAAAATTTGGTGTGCCGAATCTGAGTAACATGGTGAATTCGGTTAGTTCCCATTAGGCCGCAGTAGTAATAAGTGGACTGTTCGGGATATAGAAAAATTTTCAAGAATGGAATCAAAATTTCTAGGCGAATTCAGTGAGTTCCCAATGGGACATGCTTGTATGAGTGTGCTTTTCAATATGTAACAACATTATAAGGAACGGACTCTAAGTATCATGGTGACTTCAGTAGGTTCCCAATAGGATTCGCATGTAATAAGCTTGTTATTCAAGATAGAGCAACGTTTTAAGGAAAGGAAACACTGTTTCTCTGTGAATTCAGTTAGTTCCCAGAAGCAGGCTCTTGTAATATGCGTACTTCTAAAGATTTATCAAAATTTGGTGTGCCGAATCTGAGTAACATGGTGAATTCGGTTAGTTTCCAATAGGCCGCAATAGTAATAAGTGGACTGTTCGGGATATAGAAAAATTTTCACGAATGGAATCAAAATTTCTGAGCGAATTCAGTGAGTTCCCAATGGGACATGCTTGTATGCGTGTGCTTTTCAATATGTAACAACATTTTAAGGAACGGACTCTAAGTATCATGGTGAATTCAGTAGGTTCCCAATAGGATTCGCATGTAATAAGCTTGTTATTCAAGATAGAGCAACGTTTTAAGGAACGGAAACACTGTTTCTCTGTGAATTCAGTTAGTTCCCAGTAGCAGGCTCTTGTAATATGCGTACTTCTAAAGATTTATCAAAACTTGGTGTGCCGAATCTGAGTAACATGGTGAATTCGTTTAGTTCCCAATAGGCCGCAGTAGTAATAAGTGGACTGTTCGGGATATAGAAAAATTTTCACGAATGGACTCAAAATTTCTAGGCGAATTCAGTGAGTTCCCAATGGGACATGCTTGTATGAGTGTGATTTTCAATATGTAACAACATTTTAAGGAACGGACTCTAAGTATCATGGTGAATACAGTAGGTTCCCAATAGGATTCGCATGTAATAAGCTTGTTATTCAAGATAGAGCAACGTTTTAAGGAACGGAAACACTGTTTCTCTGTCAATTCAGTTAGATCCCAGTAGCAGGCTCTTGTAATATGCGTACTTCTAAAGATTTATCAAAATTTGGTGTGCCGAATCTGAGTAACATGGTGAATTCGGTTAGTTCCCAATAGGCCGCAGTAGTAATAAGTGGACTGTTCAGGATATAGAAAAATATTCACGAATGGAATCAAAATTTCTAGGCGAATTCAGTGAGTTCCCAATGGGACATGCTTGTATGAGTGTGCTTTTCAATATGTAACAACATGTTAAGAACGGACTCTAAGTATCATGGTGAATTCAGTATGTTCCCAATAGGATTCGCATGTAATAAGCTTGTTATTCAAGATAGAGCAACGTTTTAAGGAACGGAAACACTGTTTCTCTGTGAATTCAGTTAGATCCCAGTAGCAGGCTCTTGTAATATGCGTACTTCTAAAGATTTATCAAAATTTGGTGTGCCGAATCTGAGTAACATGGTGAATTCGGTTAGTTCCCAATAGGCCGCAGTAGTAATAAGTGGACTCTTCAGGATATAGAAAAATTTTCAGGAATGGACTCCAAATTTCTCAGCGAATTCAGTGAGTTCCCAATGGGACATGCTTGTATGAGTGTGCTTTTCAATATGTAACAACATTTTAAGGAACGGACTCTAAGTATCATGGTGAATTCAGTAGGTTCCCAATAGGATACGCATTTGATAAGCTTGTTATTCAAGATAGAGCAACGTTTTAAGGAACGGAAACACTGTTTCTCTGTGAATTCAGTTAGTTCCCAGGAGCAGGCTCTTGTAATATGCGTACTTCTAAAGATTTATCAAAATTTGGTGTGCCGAATCTGAGTAACATGGTGTTTTCGGTTAGTTTCCAATAGGCTGCAATAGTAATAAGTGGACTGTTCGGGATACAGAAAAATTTTCACGAATGGACTCAAAATTTCTAGGCGAATTCAGTGAGTTACCAATGGGACATGCTTGTATGAGTGTGCTTTTCAATATGTAAGAAAATTTTAAGGAACGGAATCTAAGTATCATGGTGAATTCAGTAGGTTCCCAATAGGATTCGCATGTAATAAGCTTGTTATTCAAGATAGAGCAACGTTTTAAGGAACGGAAACACTGTTTCTCTGTGAATTCAGTTAGTTCCCAGTAGCAGGCTCTTGTAATATGCGTACTTCTAAAGATTTATCAAAATTTGGTGTGCCGAATCTGTGTAACATGGTGTATTCGGTTAGTTTCCAATAGGCTGCAAAAGTAATAAGTGGACTGTTCGGGATACAGAAAAATTTTCACGAATGGAATCAAAATTTCTAGGCGAATTCAGTGAGTTCCCAAAGGGACATGCTTGTGTGAGTGTGCTTTTCAATATGTAACAACATTTTAAGGAACGGACTCTAAGTATCATGGTGAATTCAGTAGGTTCCCAATAGGATTCGCATGTAAGAAGCTTGTTATTCAAGATAGAGCAACGTTTTAAGGAACGGAAACACTGTTTCTCTGTGAATTCAGTTAGTTCCCAGTAGCAGGCTCTTGTAATATGCGTACTTCTAAAGATTTATCAAAATTTGGTGTGCCGAATCTGAGTAACATGGTGAATTCGTTTAGTTCCCAATAGGCCGCAGTAGTAATAAGTGGACTGTTCGGGATATAGAAAAATTTTCACGAATGGACTCAAAATTTCTGAGCGAATTCAGTGAGTTCCCAATGGGACATGCTTGTATGAGTGTGATTTTCAATATGTAACAACATTTTAAGGAACGGACTCTAGGTATCATTGTGAATTCAGGAGGTTCCCAATAGGATTCGCATGTAATAAGCTTGTTATTCAAGATAGAGCAACGTTTTAAGGAACGGAAACACTGTTTCTCTGTGAATTCAGTCAGTTCCCAGTATCAGGCTCTTGTAATATGCGTACTTCTAAAGATTTATCAAAATTTGGTGTGCCGAATCTGAGTAACATGGTGAATTCGGTTAGTTCCCACTAGGCCGCAGTAGTAATAAGTGGACTGTTCGGGATATAGAAAAATTTTCACGAATGGACTCAAAATTTCTAGGCGAATTCAGTGAGTTCCCAATGGGACATGCTTGTATGAGTGTGCTTTTCAATATGTAACAACATTTAAGAACGGACTCTAAGTATCATGGTGAATTCAGTAGGTTCCCAATAGGATTCGCATGTAATAAGCTTGTTATTCAAGATAGAGCAACGTTTTAAGGAACGGAAACACTGTTTCTCTGTGAATTCAGTTAGTTCCCAGTAGCATGCTCTTGAAATATGCGTACGTCTAAAGATTTATCAAAATTTGGTGTGCCGAATCTGAGTAACATGGTGAATTCGGTTAGTTCCCATTAGGCCGCAGTAGTAATAAGTGGACTGTTCGGGATATAGAAAAATTTTCAAGAATGGAATCAAAATTTCTAGGCGAATTCAGTGAGTTCCCAATGGGACATGCTTGTATGAGTGTGCTTTTCAATATGTAACAACATTATAAGGAACGGACTCTAAGTATCATGGTGACTTCAGTAGGTTCCCAATAGGATTCGCATGTAATAAGCTTGTTATTCAAGATAGAGCAACGTTTTAAGGAAAGGAAACACTGTTTCTCTGTGAATTCAGTTAGTTCCCAGAAGCAGGCTCTTGTAATATGCGTACTTCTAAAGATTTATCAAAATTTGGTGTGCCGAATCTGAGTAACATGGTGAATTCGGTTAGTTTCCAATAGGCCGCAATAGTAATAAGTGGACTGTTCGGGATATAGAAAAATTTTCACGAATGGAATCAAAATTTCTAGGCGAATTCAGTGAGTTCCCAAAGGGACATGCTTGTGTGAGTGTGCTTTTCAATATGTAACAACATTTTAAGGAACGGACTCTAAGTATCATGATGAATTCAGGAGGTTCCCAATAGGATTCGCATGTAATAAGCTTGTTATTCAAGATAGAGCAACGTTTTAAGGAACGGAAACACTGTTTCTCTGTGAATTCAGTCAGTTCCCAGTATCAGGGTCTTGTAATATGCGTACGTCTAAAGATTTATCAAAATTTGGTGTGCCGAATCTGAGTAACATGGTGAATTCGGTTAGTTCCCACTAGGCCGCAGTAGTAATAAGTGGACTGTTCGGGATATAGAAAAATTTTAACGAATGGACTCAAAATTTCTAGGCGAATTCAGTGAGTTCCCAATGGGACATGCTTGTATGAGTGTGCTTTTCAATATGTAACAACATTTAAGAACCGACTCTAAGTATCATGGTGAATTCAGTAGGTTCCCAATAGGATTCGTATGTAATAAGCTTGTTATTCAAGATAGAGCAACGTTTTAAGGAACGGAAACACTATTTCTCTGAGAATTCAGTTAGTTCCCAGTAGCAGGCTCTTGTAATATGCGTACTTCTAAAGATTTATCAAAATTTGGTGTGCCGAATCTGAGTAACATGGTGAATTCGGTTAGTTCCCAATAGGCCGCAGTAGTAATAAGTGGACTGTTCGGGATATAGAAAAATTTTCACGAATGGAATCAAAATTTCTAGGCGAATTCAGTGAGTTCCCAATGGGACATGCTTGTATGAGTGTGCTTTTCAATATGTAACAAGATTTTAAGGAACGGACTCTAAGTATCATGGTGAATTCAGTAGGTTCCCAATAGGATTCGCATGTAATAAGCTTGTTATTCAAGATAGAGCAACGTTTTAAGGAACGGAAACACTGTTTCTCTGTGAATTCAGTTAGTTCCCAGTAGCAGGCTCTTGTAATATGCATACTTCTAAAGATTTATCAAAATTTGGTGTGCCGAATCTGAGTAACATGGTGAATTCGGTTAGTTCCCAATAGGCCGCTGTAGTAATAAGTGGAATCTTCGGGATATAGAAAAATTTTCACGAATGGACTCAAAATTTCTGAGCGAATTCAGTGAGTTCCCAATGGGACATGCTTGTATGCGTGTGCTTTTCAATATGTAACAACATTTTAAGGAACGGACTCTAAGTATCATGGTGAATTCAGTAGGTTCCCAATAGGATTCGCATGTAATAAGCTTGTTATTCAAGATAGAGCAACGTTTTAAGGAACGGAAACACTGTTTCTCTGTGAATTCAGTTAGTTCCCAGTAGCAGGCTCTTGTAATATGCGTACTTCTAAAGATTTATCAAAACTTGGTGTGCCGAATCTGAGTAACATGGTGAATTCGTTTAGTTCCCAATAGGCCGCAGTAGTAATAAGTGGACTGTTCGGGATATAGAAAAATTTTCACGAATGGACTCAAAATTTCTAGGCGAATTCAGTGAGTTCCCAATGGGACATGCTTGTATGAGTGTGATTTTCAATATGTAACAACATTTTAAGGAACGGACTCTAAGTATCATGGTGAATACAGTAGGTTCCCAATAGGATTCGCATGTAATAAGCTTGTTATTCAAGATAGAGCAACGTTTTAAGGAACGGAAACACTGTTTCTCTGTCAATTCAGTTAGACCCCAGTAGCAGGCTCTTGTAATATGCGTACTTCTAAAGATTTATCAAAATTTGGTGTGCCGAATCTGAGTAACATGGTGAATTCGGTTAGTTCCCAATAGGCCGCAGTAGTAATAAGTGGACTGTTAAGGATATAGAAAAATTTTCACGAATGGAATCAAAATTTCTAGGCGAATTCAGTGAGTTCCCAATGGGACATGCTTGTATGAGTGTGCTTTTCAATATGTAACAACATGTTAAGAACGGACTCTAAGTATCATGGTGAATTCAGTATGTTCCCAATAGGATTCGCATGTAATAAGCTTGTTATTCAAGATAGAGCAACGTTTTAAGGAACGGAAACACTGTTTCTCTGTGAATTCAGTTAGATCCCAGTAGCAGGCTCTTGTAATATGCGTACTTCTAAAGATTTATCAAAATTTGGTGTGCCGAATCTGAGTAACATGGTGAATTCGGTTAGTTCCCAATAGGCCGCAGTAGTAATAAGTGGACTCTTCAGGATATAGAAAAATTTTCTGGAATGGACTCCAAATTTCTCAGCGAATTCAGTGAGTTCCCAATGGGACATGCTTGTATGAGTGTGCTTTTCAATATGTAACAACATTTTAAGGAACGGACTCTAAGTATCATGGTGAATTCAGTAGGTTCCCAATAGGATACGCATGTGATAAGCTTGTTATTCAAGATAGAGCAACGTTTTAAGGAACGGAAACACTGTTTCTCTGTGAATTCAGTTAGTTCCCAGGAGCAGGCTCTTGTAATATGCGTACTTCTAAAGATTTATCAAAATTTGGTGTGCCGAATCTGAGTAACATGGTGTTTTCGGTTACTTTCCAATAGGCTGCAATAGTAATAAGTGGACTGTTCGGGATACAGAAAAATTTTCACGAATGGACTCAAAATTTCTAGGCGAATTCAGTGAGTTACCAATGGGACATGCTTGTATGAGTGTGCTTTTCAATATGTAAGAAAATTTTAAGGAACGGAATCTAAGTATCATGGTGAATTCAGTAGGTTCCCAATAGGATCCGCATGTAATAAGCTTGTTATTCAAGATAGAGCAACGTTTTAAGGAACGGAAACACTGTTTCTCTGTGAATTCAGTTAGTTCCCAGTAGCAGGCTCTTGTAATATGCGTACTTCTAAAGATTTATCAAAATTTGGTGTGCCGAATCTGAGTAACATGGTGTATTCGGTTAGTTTCCAATAGGCTGCAAAAGTAATAAGTGGACTGTTCGGGATACAGAAAAATTTTCACGAATGGAATCAAAATTTCTAGGCGAATTCAGTGAGTTCCCAAAGGGACATGCTTGTGTGAGTGTGCTTTTCAATATGTAACAACATTTTAAGGAACGGACTCTAAGTATCATGGTGAATTCAGTAGGTTCCCAATAGGATTCGCATGTAAGAAGCTTGTTATTCAAGATAGAGCAACGTTTTAAGGAACGGAAACACTGTTTCTCTGTGAATTCAGTTAGTTCCCAGTAGCAGGCTCTTGTAATATGCGTACTTCTAAAGATTTATCAAAATTTGGTGTGCCGAATCTGAGTAACATGGTGAATTCGGTTAGTTCCCAATAGGCCGCTGTAGTAATAAGTGGAATCTTCGGGATATAGAAAAATTTTCACGAATGGACTCAAAATTTCTGAGCGAATTCAGTGAGTTCCCAATGGGACATGCTTGTATGCGTGTGCTTTTCAATATGTAACAACATTTTAAGGAACGGACTCTAAGTATCATGGTGAATTCAGTAGGTTCCCAATAGGATTCGCATGTAATAAGCTTGTTATTCAAGATAGAGCAACGTTTTAAGGAACGGAAACACTGTTTCTCTGTGAATTCAGTTAGTTCCCAGTAGCAGGCTCTTGTAATATGCGTACTTCTAAAGATTTATCAAAACTTGGTGTGCCGAATCTGAGTAACATGGTGAATTCGTTTAGTTCCCAATAGGCCGCAGTAGTAATAAGTGGACTGTTCGGGATATAGAAAAATTTTCACGAATGGACTCAAAATTTCTAGGCGAATTCAGTGAGTTCCCAATGGGACATGCTTGTATGAGTGTGATTTTCAATATGTAACAACATTTTAAGGAACGGACTCTAAGTATCATGGTGAATACAGTAGGTTCCCAATAGGATTCGCATGTAATAAGCTTGTTATTCAAGATAGAGCAACGTTTTAAGGAACGGAAACACTGTTTCTCTGTCAATTCAGTTAGACCCCAGTAGCAGGCTCTTGTAATATGCGTACTTCTAAAGATTTATCAAAATTTGGTGTGCCGAATCTGAGTAACATGGTGAATTCGGTTAGTTCCCAATAGGCCGCAGTAGTAATAAGTGGACTGTTAAGGATATAGAAAAATTTTCACGAATGGAATCAAAATTTCTAGGCGAATTCAGTCAGTTCCCAATGGGACATGCTTGTATGAGTGTGCTTTTCAATATGTAACAACATGTTAAGAACGGACTCTAAGTATCATGGTGAATTCAGTATGTTCCCAATAGGATTCGCATGTAATAAGCTTGTTATTCAAGATAGAGCAACGTTTTAAGGAACGGAAACACTGTTTCTCTGTGAATTCAGTTAGATCCCAGTAGCAGGCTCTTGTAATATGCGTACTTCTAAAGATTTATCAAAATTTGGTGTGCCGAATCTGAGTAACATGGTGAATTCGGTTAGTTCCCAATAGGCCGCAGTAGTAATAAGTGGACTCTTCGGGATATAGAAAAATTTTCTGGAATGGACTCCAAATTTCTCAGCGAATTCAGTGAGTTCCCAATGGGACATGCTTGTATGAGTGTGCTTTTCAATATGTAACAACATTTTAAGGAACGGACTCTAAGTATCATGGTGAATTCAGTAGGTTCCCAATAGGATACGCATGTGATAAGCTTGTTATTCAAGATAGAGCAACGTTTTAAGGAACGGAAACACTGTTTCTCTGTGAATTCAGTTAGTTCCCAGGAGCAGGCTCTTGTAATATGCGTACTTCTAAAGATTTATCAAAATTTGGTGTGCCGAATCTGAGTAACATGGTGTTTTCGGTTAGTTTCCAATAGGCTGCAATAGTAATAAGTGGACTGTTCGGGATACAGAAAAATTTTCACGAATGGACTCAAAATTTCTAGGCGAATTCAGTGAGTTACCAATGGGACATGCTTGTATGAGTGTGCTTTTCAATATGTAAGAAAATTTTAAGGAACGGAATCTAAGTATCATGGTGAATTCAGTAGGTTCCCAATAGGATTCGCATGTAATAAGCTTGTTATTCAAGATAGAGCAACGTTTTAAGGAACGGAAACACTGTTTCTCTGTGAATTCAGTTAGTTCCCAGTAGCAGGCTCTTGTAATATGCGTACTTCTAAAGATTTATCAAAATTTGGTGTGCCGAATCTGAGTAACATGGTGTATTCGGTTAGTTTCCAATAGGCTGCAAAAGTAATAAGTGGACTGTTCGGGATACAGAAAAATTTTCACGAATGGAATCAAAATTTCTAGGCGAATTCAGTGAGTTCCCAAAGGGACATGCTTGTGTGAGTGTGCTTTTCAATATGTAACAACATTTTAAGGAACGGACTCTAAGTATCATGGTGAATTCAGTAGGTTCCCAATAGGATTCGCATGTAAGAAGCTTGTTATTCAAGATAGAGCAACGTTTTAAGGAACGGAAACACTGTTTCTCTGTGAATTCAGTTAGTTCCCAGTAGCAGGCTCTTGTAATATGCGTACTTCTTAAGATTTATCAAAATTTGGTGTGCCGAATCTGAGTAACATGGTGAATTCGGTTAGTTCCCACTAGGCCGCAGTAGTAATAAGTGGACTGTTCGGGATATAGAAAAATTTTCACGAATGGAATCAAAATTTCTAGGCGAATTCAGTGAGTTCCCAATGGGACATGCTTGTATGAGTGTGCTTTTCAATATGTAAGAACATTTTAAGGAACGGACTCTAAGTATCATGGTGAATTCAGTAGGTTCCCAATAGGATTCGCATGTAATAAGCTTGTTATTCAAGATAGAGCAACGTTTTAAGGAACGGAAACACTGTTTCTCTGTGAATTCAGTTTGTTCCCAGTAGCAGGCTCTTGTAATATGCGTACTTCTAAAGATTTATCAAAATTTGGTGTGCCGAATCTGAGTAACATGGTGAATTCGGTTAGTTCCCAATAGGCCGCTGTAGTAATAAGTGGAATCTTCGGGATATAGAAAAATTTTCACGAATGGACTCAAAATTTCTGAGCGAATTCAGTGAGTTCCCAATGGGACATGCTTGTATGCGTGTGCTTTTCAATATGTAACAACATTTTAAGGAACGGACTCTAAGTATCATGGTGAATTCAGTAGGTTCCCAATAGGATTCGCATGTAATAAGCTTGTTATTCAAGATAGAGCAACGTTTTAAGGAACGGAAACACTGTTTCTCTGTCAATTCAGTTAGACCCCAGTAGCAGGCTCTTGTAATATGCGTACTTCTAAAGATTTATCAAAATTTGGTGTGCCGAATCTGAGTAACATGGTGAATTCGGTTAGTTCCCAATAGGCCGCAGTAGTAATAAGTGGACTGTTAAGGATATAGAAAAATTTTCACGAATGGAATCAAAATTTCTAGGCGAATTCAGTCAGTTCCCAATGGGACATGCTTGTATGAGTGTGCTTTTCAATATGTAACAACATGTTAAGAACGGACTCTAAGTATCATGGTGAATTCAGTATGTTCCCAATAGGATTCGCATGTAATAAGCTTGTTATTCAAGATAGAGCAACGTTTTAAGGAACGGAAACACTGTTTCTCTGTGAATTCAGTTAGATCCCAGTAGCAGGCTCTTGTAATATGCGTACTTCTAAAGATTTATCAAAATTTGGTGTGCCGAATCTGAGTAACATGGTGAATTCGGTTAGTTCCCAATAGGCCGCAGTAGTAATAAGTGGACTCTTCGGGATATAGAAAAATTTTCTGGAATGGACTCCAAATTTCTCAGCGAATTCAGTGAGTTCCCAATGGGACATGCTTGTATGAGTGTGCTTTTCAATATGTAACAACATTTTAAGGAACGGACTCTAAGTATCATGGTGAATTCAGTAGGTTCCCAATAGGATACGCATGTGATAAGCTTGTTATTCAAGATAGAGCAACGTTTTAAGGAACGGAAACACTGTTTCTCTGTGAATTCAGTTAGTTCCCAGGAGCAGGCTCTTGTAATATGCGTACTTCTAAAGATTTATCAAAATTTGGTGTGCCGAATCTGAGTAACATGGTGTTTTCGGTTAGTTTCCAATAGGCTGCAATAGTAATAAGTGGACTGTTCGGGATACAGAAAAATTTTCACGAATGGACTCAAAATTTCTAGGCGAATTCAGTGAGTTACCAATGGGACATGCTTGTATGAGTGTGCTTTTCAATATGTAAGAAAATTTTAAGGAACGGAATCTAAGTATCATGGTGAATTCAGTAGGTTCCCAATAGGATTCGCATGTAATAAGCTTGTTATTCAAGATAGAGCAACGTTTTAAGGAACGGAAACACTGTTTCTCTGTGAATTCAGTTAGTTCCCAGTAGCAGGCTCTTGTAATATGCGTACTTCTAAAGATTTATCAAAATTTGGTGTGCCGAATCTGAGTAACATGGTGTATTCGGTTAGTTTCCAATAGGCTGCAAAAGTAATAAGTGGACTGTTCGGGATACAGAAAAATTTTCACGAATGGAATCAAAATTTCTAGGCGAATTCAGTGAGTTCCCAAAGGGACATGCTTGTGTGAGTGTGCTTTTCAATATGTAACAACATTTTAAGGAACGGACTCTAAGTATCATGGTGAATTCAGTAGGTTCCCAATAGGATTCGCATGTAAGAAGCTTGTTATTCAAGATAGAGCAACGTTTTAAGGAACGGAAACACTGTTTCTCTGTGAATTCAGTTAGTTCCCAGTAGCAGGCTCTTGTAATATGCGTACTTCTTAAGATTTATCAAAATTTGGTGTGCCGAATCTGAGTAACATGGTGAATTCGGTTAGTTCCCACTAGGCCGCAGTAGTAATAAGTGGACTGTTCGGGATATAGAAAAATTTTCACGAATGGAATCAAAATTTCTAGGCGAATTCAGTGAGTTCCCAATGGGACATGCTTGTATGAGTGTGCTTTTCAATATGTAAGAACATTTTAAGGAACGGACTCTAAGTATCATGGTGAATTCAGTAGGTTCCCAATAGGATTCGCATGTAATAAGCTTGTTATTCAAGATAGAGCAACGTTTTAAGGAACGGAAACACTGTTTCTCTGTGAATTCAGTTTGTTCCCAGTAGCAGGCTCTTGTAATATGCGTACTTCTAAAGATTTATCAAAATTTGGTGTGCCGAATCTGAGTAACATGGTGAATTCGGTTAGTTCCCAATAGGCCGCTGTAGTAATAAGTGGAATCTTCGGGATATAGAAAAATTTTCACGAATGGACTCAAAATTTCTGAGCGAATTCAGTGAGTTCCCAATGGGACATGCTTGTATGCGTGTGCTTTTCAATATGTAACAACATTTTAAGGAACGGACTCTAAGTATCATGGTGAATTCAGTAGGTTCCCAATAGGATTCGCATGTAATAAGCTTGTTATTCAAGATAGAGCAACGTTTTAAGGAACGGAAACACTGTTTCTCTGTCAATTCAGTTAGACCCCAGTAGCAGGCTCTTGTAATATGCGTACTTCTAAAGATTTATCAAAATTTGGTGTGCCGAATCTGAGTAACATGGTGAATTCGGTTAGTTCCCAATAGGCCGCAGTAGTAATAAGTGGACTGTTAAGGATATAGAAAAATTTTCACGAATGGAATCAAAATTTCTAGGCGAATTCAGTCAGTTCCCAATGGGACATGCTTGTATGAGTGTGCTTTTCAATATGTAACAACATGTTAAGAACGGACTCTAAGTATCATGGTGAATTCAGTATGTTCCCAATAGGATTCGCATGTAATAAGCTTGTTATTCAAGATAGAGCAACGTTTTAAGGAACGGAAACACTGTTTCTCTGTGAATTCAGTTAGATCCCAGTAGCATGCTCTTGAAATATGCGTACGTCTAAAGATTTATCAAAATTTGGTGTGCCGAATCTGAGTAACATGGTGAATTCGGTTAGTTCCCATTAGGCCGCAGTAGTAATAAGTGGACTGTTTGGGATATAGAAAAATTTTCAAGAATGGAATCAAAATTTCTAGGCGAATTCAGTGAGTTCCCAATGGGACATGCTTGTATGAGTGTGCTTTTCAATATGTAACAACATTATAAGGAACGGACTCTAAGTATCATGGTGACTTCAGTAGGTTCCCAATAGGATTCGCATGTAATAAGCTTGTTATTCAAGATAGAGCAACGTTTTAAGGAATGGAAACACTGTTTCTCTGTGAATTCAGTTAGTTCCCAGAAGCAGGCTCTTGTAATATGCGTACTTCTAAAGATTTATCAAAATTTGGTGTGCCGAATCTGAGTAACATGGTGTTTTCGGTTAGTTTCCAATAGGCTGCAATAGTAATAAGTGGACTGTTCGGGATACAGAAAAATTTTCACGAATGGACTCAAAATTTCTAGGCGAATTCAGTGAGTTACCAATGGGACATGCTTGTATGAGTGTGCTTTTCAATATGTAAGAAAATTTTAAGGAACGGAATCTAAGTATCATGGTGAATTCAGTAGGTTCCCAATAGGATTCGCATGTAATAAGCTTGTTATTCAAGATAGAGCAACGTTTTAAGGAACGGAAACACTGTTTCTCTGTGAATTCAGTTAGTTCCCAGTAGCAGGCTCTTGTAATATGCGTACTTCTAAAGATTTATCAAAATTTGGTGTGCCGAATCTGAGTAACATGGTGTATTCGGTTAGTTTCCAATAGGCTGCAAAAGTAATAAGTGGACTGTTCGGGATACAGAAAAATTTTCACGAATGGAATCAAAATTTCTAGGCGAATTCAGTGAGTTCCCAAAGGGACATGCTTGTGTGAGTGTGCTTTTCAATATGTAACAACATTTTAAGGAACGGACTCTAAGTATCATGGTGAATTCAGTAGGTTCCCAATAGGATTCGCATGTAAGAAGCTTGTTATTCAAGATAGAGCAACGTTTTAAGGAACGGAAACACTGTTTCTCTGTGAATTCAGTTAGTTCCCAGTAGCAGGCTCTTGTAATATGCGTACTTCTTAAGATTTATCAAAATTTGGTGTGCCGAATCTGAGTAACATGGTGAATTCGGTTAGTTCCCACTAGGCCGCAGTAGTAATAAGTGGACTGTTCGGGATATAGAAAAATTTTCACGAATGGAATCAAAATTTCTAGGCGAATTCAGTGAGTTCCCAATGGGACATGCTTGTATGAGTGTGCTTTTCAATATGTAAGAACATTTTAAGGAACGGACTCTAAGTATCATGGTGAATTCAGTAGGTTCCCAATAGGATTCGCATGTAATAAGCTTGTTATTCAAGATAGAGCAACGTTTTAAGGAACGGAAACACTGTTTCTCTGTGAATTCAGTTTGTTCCCAGTAGCAGGCTCTTGTAATATGCGTACTTCTAAAGATTTATCAAAATTTGGTGTGCCGAATCTGAGTAACATGGTGAATTCGTTTAGTTCCCAATAGGCCGCAGTAGTAATAAGTGGACTGTTCGGGATATAGAAAAATTTTCACGAATGGACTCAAAATTTCTAGGCGAATTCAGTGAGTTCCCAATGGAACATGCTTGTATGAGTGTGATTTTCAATATGTAACAACATTTTAAGGAACGGACTCTAGGTATCATGGTGAATTCAGTAGGTTCCCAATAGGATTCGCATGTAATAAGCTTGTTATTCAAGATAGAGCAACGTTTTAAGGAACGGAAACACTGTTTCTCTGTCAATTCAGTTAGATCCCAGTAGCAGGCTCTTGTAATATGCGTACTTCTAAAGATTTATCAAAATTTGGTGTGCCGAATCTGAGTAACATGGTGAATTCGGTTAGTTCCCATAGGCCGCAGTAGTAATAAGTGGACTGTTCAGGATATAGAAAAATTTTCACGAATGGAATCAAAATTTCTAGGCGAATTCAGTGAGTTCCCAATGGGACATACTTGTATGAGTGTGCTTTTCAATATGTAACAACATTTTAAGAACGGACTCTAAGTATCATGGTGAATTCAGTAGGTTCCCAATAGGATTCGCATGTAATAAGCTTGTTATTCAAGATAGAGCAACGTTTTAAGGAACGGAAACACTGTTTCTCTGTGAATTCAGTTAGTTCCCAGTAGCATGCTCTTGAAATATGCGTACGTCTAAAGATTTATCAAAATTTGGTGTGCCGAATCTGAGTAACATGGTGAATTCGGTTAGTTCCCATTAGGCCGCAGTAGTAATAAGTGGACTGTTTGGGATATAGAAAAATTTTCAAGAATGGAATCAAAATTTCTAGGCGAATTCAGTGAGTTCCCAATGGGACATGCTTGTATGAGTGTGCTTTTCAATATGTAACAACATTATAAGGAACGGACTCTAAGTATCATGGTGACTTCAGTAGGTTCCCAATAGGATTCGCATGTAATAAGCTTGTTATTCAAGATAGAGCAACGTTTTAAGGAATGGAAACACTGTTTCTCTGTGAATTCAGTTAGTTCCCAGAAGCAGGCTCTTGTAATATGCGTACTTCTAAAGATTTATCAAAATTTGGTGTGCCGAATCTGAGTAAAATGGTGATTTCGGTTAGTTTCCAATAGGCCGCAATAGTAATAAGTGGACTGTTCGGGATATAGAAAAATTTTCACGAATGGACTCAAAATTTCTAGGCGAATTCAGTAAGTTCCCAAAGGGACATGCTTGTGTGAGTGTGCTTTTCAATATGTAACAACATTTTAAGGAACGGACTCTAAGTATCATGATGAATTCAGGAGGTTCCCAATAGGATTCGCATGTAATAAGCTTGTTATTCAAGATAGAGCAACGTTTTAAGGAACGGAAACACTGTTTCTCTGTGAATTCAGTCAGTTCCCAGTATCAGGCTCTTGTAATATGCGTACTTCTAAAGATTTATCAAAATTTGGTGTGCCGAATCTGAGTAACATGGTGAATTCGGTTAGTTCCCACTAGGCCGCAGTAGTAATAAGTGGACTGTTCGGGATATAGAAAAATTTTCACGAATGGACTCAAAATTTCTAGGCGAATTCAGTGAGTTCCCAATGGGACATGCTTGTATGAGTGTGCTTTTCAATATGTAACAACATTTAAGAACGGACTCTAAGTATCATGGTGAATTCAGTAGGTTCCCAATAGGATTCGCATGTAATAAGCTTGTTATTCAAGATAGAGCAACGTTTTAAGGAACGGAAACACTGTTTCTCTGTGAATTCAGTTAGTTCCCAGTAGCAGGCTCTTGTAATATGCGTACTTCTAAAGATTTTTCAAAATTTGGTGTGCCGAATCTGAGTAACATGGTTTATTCGGTTAGTTCCCAATAGGCCGCAGTAGTAATAAGTGGAGTGTTCGGGATATAGAAAAATTTTCACGAATGGAATCAAAATTTCTAGGCGAATTCAGTGAGTTCCCAATGGGACATGCTTGTATGAGTGTGCTTTTCAATATGTAACAACATTTTAAGGAACGGACTCTAAGTATCATGGTGAATTCAGTAGGTTCCCAATAGGATTCGCATTAAATAAGCTTGTTATTCAAGATAGAGCAACGTTTTAAGGAACGGAAACACTGTTTCTCTGTGAATTCAGTTAGTTCCCAGTAGCAGGCTCTTGTAATATGCGTACTTCTAAAGATTATCAAAATTTGGTGTGCCGAATCTGAGTAACATGGTGAATTCGGTTAGTTCCCAATAGGCCGCAGTAGTAATAAGTGGACTGTTCGGGATATAGAAAAATTTTCACGAATGGAATCAAAATTTCTAGGCGAATTCAGTGAGTTCCCAATGGGACATGCTTGTATGAGTGTGCTTTTCAATATGTAACAACATTATAAGGAACGGACTCTAAGTATCATGGTGAATTCAGTAGGTTCCCAATAGGATTCGTATGTAATAAGCTTGTTATTCAAGATAGAACAACGTTTTAAGGAACGGAAACACTGTTTCTCTGTGAATTCAGTTAGTTCCCCGTAGCAGGCTCTTGTAATATGCGTACTTCTTAAGATTTATCAAAATTTGGTGTGCCGAATCTGAGTAACATGGTGAATTCGGTTAGTTCCCAATAGGCCGCAGTAGTAATAAGTGGACTGGTCGGGATATAGAAAAATTTTCACGAATGGACTCAAAATTTCTCAGCGAATTCAGAGAGTTCCCAATGGGACATGCTTGTATGCGTGTGCTTTTCAATATGTAACAACATTTTAAGGAACGGACTCTAAGTATCATGGTGAATTCAGTAGGTTCCCAATAGGATTCGCATGTAATAAGCTTGTAATTCAAGATAGAGCAACCTTTTAAGGAACGGAAACACTGTTTCTCTGTGAATTCAGTTAGTTCCCAGTAGCAGGCTCTTGTAATATGCGTACTTCTAAAGATTTATCAAAATTTGGTGTGCCGAATCTGAGTAACATGGTGAATTCGTTTAGTTCCCAATAGGCCGCAGTAGTAATAAGTGGACTGTTCGGGATATAGAAAAATTTTCACGAATGGAATCAAAATTTCTAGGCGAATTCAGTGAGTTCCCAATGGGACATGCTTGTATGAGTGTGCTTTTCAATATGTAACAACATTTTAAGGAACGGACTCTAAGTATCATGGTGAATTCAGTAGGTTCCCAACAGGATTCGCATTAAATAATCTTGTTATTCAAGATAGAGCAACGTTTTAAGGAACGGAAACACTGTTTCTCTGTGAATTCAGTTAGTTCCCAGTAGCAGGCTCTTGTAATATGCGTACTTCTTAAGATTTATCAAAATTTGGTGTGCCAAATCTGAGTAACATGGTGAATTCGGTTAGTTCCCAATAGGCCGCAGTAGTAATAAGTGGACTGTTCGGGATATAGAAAAATTTTCACGAATGGACTCAAAATTTCTAGGCGAATTCAGTGAGTTCCCAATGGAACGGAAACACTGTTTCTCTGTGAATTCAGTTAGTTCCCAGTAGCAGGCTCTTATAATATGCGTACTTCTAAAGATTTATCAAAATTTGGTGTGCCGATCTGAGTAACATGGTTTATTCGGTTAGTTCCCAATAGGCCGCAGTAGTAATAAGTGGAGTGTTCGGGATATAGAAAAATTTTCACGAATGTAATCAAAATTTCTAGGCGAATTCAGTGAGTTCCCAATGGGACATGCTTGTATGAGTGTGCTTTTCAATATGTAACAACATTTTAAGGAACGGACTCTAAGTATCATGGTGAATTCAGTAGGTTCCCAATAGGATTCGCATTAAATAAGCTTGTTATTCAAGATAGAGCAACGTTTTAAGGAACAGAAACACTGTTTCTCTGTGAATTCAGTTAGTTCCCAGTAGCAGGCTCTTGTAATATGCGTACTTCTAAAGATTATCAAAATTTGGTGTGCCGAATCTGAGTAACATGGTGAATTCGGTTAGTTCCCAATAGGCCGCAGTAGTAATAAGTGGACTGTTCGGGATATAGAAAAATTTTCACGAATGGAATCAAAATTTCTAGGCGAATTCAGTGAGTTCCCAATGGGACATGCTTGTATGAGTGTGCTTTTCAATATGTAACAACATTTTAAGGAACGGACTCTAAGTATCATGGTGAATTCAGTAGGTTCCCAATAGGATTCGTATGTAATAAGCTTGTTATTCAAGATAGAACAACGTTTTAAGGAACGGAAACACTGTTTCTCTGTGAATTCAGTTAGTTCCCCGTAGCAGGCTCTTGTAATATGCGTACTTCTTAAGATTTATCAAAATTTGGTGTGCCGAATCTGAGTAACATGGTGAATTCGGTTAGTTCCCAATAGGCCGCAGTAGTAATAAGTGGACTGTTCGGGATATAGAAAAATTTTCACGAATGGAATCGAAATTTCTAGGCGAATTCAGTGAGTTCCCAATGGGACATGCTTGTATGAGTGTGCTTTTCAATATGTAACAACATTTTAAGGAACGGACTCTAAGTATCATGGTGAATTCAGTAGGTTCCCAATAGGATTCGCATGAAATAAGCTTGTTATTCAAGATAGAGCAACGTTGTAAGGAACGGAAACACTGTTTCTCTGTGAATTCAGTTAGTTCCCAGTAGCAGGCTCTTGTATTATGCGTACTTCTAAAGATTTATCAAAATTTGGTGTGCCGAATCTGAGTAACATGGTGAATTCGGTTAGTTCCCAAAAGGCCGCAGTAGTAATAAGTGGACTGTTCGGGATATAGAAAAATTTTCACGAATGGAATCAAAATTTCTAGGCGAATTCAGTGAGTTCCCAATGGGACATGCTTGTATGAGTGTGCTTTTCAATATGTAACAACATTTTAAGGAACGGACTCTAAGTATCATGGTGACTTCAGTAGGTTCCCAATAGGATTCGCATGTAATAAGCTTGTTATTCAAGATAGAGCAACGTTTTAAGGAACGGAAACACTGTTTCTCTGTGAATTCAGTTAGTTCCCAGTAGCAGGCTCTTGTAATATGCGTACTTCTAAAGATTTATCAAAATTTGGTGTGCCGAATCTGAGTAACATGGTGAATTCGGTTAGTTTCCAATAGGCCGCAATAGTAATAATTGGACTGTTCGGGATATAGAAAAATTTTCACGAATGGACTCAAAATTTCTAGGCGAATTCAGTGAGTTCCCAATGGGACATGCTTGTATGAGTGTGCTTTTCAATATGTAACAACATTTTAAGGAACGGACTCTAAGTATCATGGTGAATTCAGTAGGTTCCCAATAGGATTCGCATGTAATAAGCTTGTTATTCAAGATAGAGCAACGTTTTAAGGAACGGAAACACTGTTTCTCTGTGAATTCAGTTAGTTCCCAGTAGCAGGCTCTTGTAATATGCGTACTTCTAAAGATTTATCAAAATTTGGTGTGCCGAATCTGAGTAACATGGTGAATTCGGTTAGTTCCCAATAGGCCGCAGTAGTAATAAGTGGACTCTTCGGGATATAGAAAAATTTTCACGAATGGACTCAAAATTTCTCAGCGAATTCAGTGAGTTCCCAATGGGACATGCTTGTATGAGTGTGCTTTTCAATATGTAACAACATTTTAAGGAACGGACTCTAAGTATCATGGTGAATTCAGTAGGTTCCCAATAGGATACGCATGTGATAAGCTGGTTATTCAAGATAGAGCAACGTTTTAAGGAACGGAAACACTGTTTCTCTGTGAATTCAGTTAGTTCCCCGTAGCAGGCTCTTGTAATATGCGTCCTTCTTAAGATTTATCAAAATTTGGTGTGCCGAATCTGAGTAACATGGTGAATTCTGTTAGTTTCCAATAGGCCGCAATAGTAATAAGTGGAATGTTCGGGATACAGAAAAATTTTCACGAATGGAATCAAAATTTCTAGGCGAATTCAGTGAGTTCCCAAAGGGACATGCTTGTGTGAGTGTGCTTTTCAATATGTAACAACATTTTAAGGAACGGACTCTAAGTACCATGGTGAATTCAGTAGGTTCCCAATAGGATTCGCGTGTAGTAAGCTTGTTATTCAAGATAGAGCAACGTTTTAAGGAACGGAAACACTGTTTCTCTGTGAATTCAGCTAGTTCCCAGTAGCAGGCTCTTGTAATATGCGTACTTCTAAAGATTTATCAAAATTTGGTGTGCCGAATCTGAGTAACATGGTGAATTCGGTTAGTTTCCAATAGGCCGCAGTAGTAATAAGTGGACTGTTCGGGATATAGAAAAATTTTCACGAATGGAATCAAAATTTCTAGGCGAATTCAGTGAGTTCCCAAAGGGACATGCTTCTGTGAGTGTGCTTTTCAATATGTAACAACATTTTAAGGAACGGACTCTAAGTATCATGGTGAATTCAGTAGGTTCCCAAGAGGATTCGCATGTAATAAGCTTGTTATTCAAGATAGAGCAACGTTTTAAGGAACAGAAACACTGTTTCTCTGTGAATTCAGTTAGTTCCCAGTAGCAGGCTCTTGTAATATGCGTACTTCTAAAGATTATCAAAATTTGGTGTGTCGAATCTGAGTAACATGGTGAATTCGGTTAGTTCCCAATAGGTCGCAGTAGTAATAAGTGGAATGTTCGGGATATAGAAAAATTTTCACGAATGGACTCAAAATTTCTAGGCGAATTCAGTGAGTTCCCAATGGGACATGCTTGTATGAGTGTGCTTTTCAATATGTAACAACATTTTAAGGAACGGACTCTAAGTATCATGGTGAATTCAGTAGGTTCCCAATAGGATTCGCATGTAATAAGCTTGTTATTCAAGATAGAGCAACGTTTTAAGGAACGGAAACACTGTTTCTCTGTGAATTCAGTTAGTTCCCAGTAGCAGGCTCTTGTAATATGCGTACTTCTTAAGATATATCAAAATTTGGTGTGCCGAATCTGAGTAACATGGTGAATTCGGTTAGTTCCCAATACGCCGCAGTAGTAATAAGTGGACTGTTCGGGATATAGAAAAATTTTCACGAATGGACTCAAAATTTCTAGGCGAATTCAGTGAGTTCCCAATGGAACGGAAACACTGTTTCTCTGTGAATTCAGTTAGTTCCCAGTAGCAGGCTCTTATAATATGCGTACTTCTAAAGATTTATCAAAATTTGGTGTGCCGATCTGAGTAACATGGTTTATTCGGTTAGTTCCCAATAGGCCGCAGTAGTAATAAGTGGAGTGTTCGGGATATAGAAAAATTTTCACGAATGTAATCAAAATTTCTAGGCGAATTCAGTGAGTTCCCAATGGGACATGCTTGTATGAGTGTGCTTTTCAATATGTAACAACATTTTAAGGAACGGACTCTAAGTATCATGGTGAATTCAGTAGGTTCCCAATAGGATTCGCATTAAATAAGCTTGTTATTCAAGATAGAGCAACGTTTTAAGGAACAGAAACACTGTTTCTCTGTGAATTCAGTTAGTTCCCAGTAGCAGGCTCTTGTAATATGCGTACTTCTAAAGATTATCAAAATTTGGTGTGCCGAATCTGAGTAACATGGTGAATTCGGTTAGTTCCCAATAGGCCGCAGTAGTAATAAGTGGACTGTTCGGGATATAGAAAAATTTTCACGAATGGAATCAAAATTTCTAGGCGAATTCAGTGAGTTCCCAATGGGACATGCTTGTATGAGTGTGCTTTTCAATATGTAACAACATTTTAAGGAACGGACTCTAAGTATCATGGTGAATTCAGTAGGTTCCCAATAGGATTCGTATGTAATAAGCTTGTTATTCAAGATAGAACAACGTTTTAAGGAACGGAAACACTGTTTCTCTGTGAATTCAGTTAGTTCCCCGTAGCAGGCTCTTGTAATATGCGTACTTCTTAAGATTTATCAAAATTTGGTGTGCCGAATCTGAGTAACATGGTGAATTCGGTTAGTTCCCAATAGGCCGCAGTAGTAATAAGTGGACTGTTCGGGATATAGAAAAATTTTCACGAATGGAATCGAAATTTCTAGGCGAATTCAGTGAGTTCCCAATGGGACATGCTTGTATGAGTGTGCTTTTCAATATGTAACAACATTTTAAGGAACGGACTCTAAGTATCATGGTGAATTCAGTAGGTTCCCAATAGGATTCGCATGAAATAAGCTTGTTATTCAAGATAGAGCAACGTTGTAAGGAACGGAAACACTGTTTCTCTGTGAATTCAGTTAGTTCCCAGTAGCAGGCTCTTGTATTATGCGTACTTCTAAAGATTTATCAAAATTTGGTGTGCCGAATCTGAGTAACATGGTGAATTCGGTTAGTTCCCAAAAGGCCGCAGTAGTAATAAGTGGACTGTTCGGGATATAGAAAAATTTTCACGAATGGAATCAAAATTTCTAGGCGAATTCAGTGAGTTCCCAATGGGACATGCTTGTATGAGTGTGCTTTTCAATATGTAACAACATTTTAAGGAACGGACTCTAAGTATCATGGTGACTTCAGTAGGTTCCCAATAGGATTCGCATGTAATAAGCTTGTTATTCAAGATAGAGCAACGTTTTAAGGAACGGAAACACTGTTTCTCTGTGAATTCAGTTAGTTCCCAGTAGCAGGCTCTTGTAATATGCGTACTTCTAAAGATTTATCAAAATTTGGTGTGCCGAATCTGAGTAACATGGTGAATTCGGTTAGTTTCCAATAGGCCGCAATAGTAATAATTGGACTGTTCGGGATATAGAAAAATTTTCACGAATGGACTCAAAATTTCTAGGCGAATTCAGTGAGTTCCCAATGGGACATGCTTGTATGAGTGTGCTTTTCAATATGTAACAACATTTTAAGGAACGGACTCTAAGTATCATGGTGAATTCAGTAGGTTCCCAATAGGATTCGCATGTAATAAGCTTGTTATTCAAGATAGAGCAACGTTTTAAGGAACGGAAACACTGTTTCTCTGTGAATTCAGTTAGTTCCCAGTAGCAGGCTCTTGTAATATGCGTACTTCTAAAGATTTATCAAAATTTGGTGTGCCGAATCTGAGTAACATGGTGAATTCGGTTAGTTCCCAATAGGCCGCAGTAGTAATAAGTGGACTCTTCGGGATATAGAAAAATTTTCACGAATGGACTCAAAATTTCTCAGCGAATTCAGTGAGTTCCCAATGGGACATGCTTGTATGAGTGTGCTTTTCAATATGTAACAACATTTTAAGGAACGGACTCTAAGTATCATGGTGAATTCAGTAGGTTCCCAATAGGATACG
The DNA here is from genome assembly GCF_021556685.1 of Rattus norvegicus. Taxonomy (NCBI): domain Eukaryota; kingdom Metazoa; phylum Chordata; class Mammalia; order Rodentia; family Muridae; genus Rattus; species Rattus norvegicus. The sequence goes on from NC_141549.1 coordinate 43,044,154, forward strand.
CATGTGATAAGCTGGTTATTCAAGATAGAGCAACGTTTTAAGGAACGGAAACACTGTTTCTCTGTGAATTCAGTTAGTTCCCCGTAGCAGGCTCTTGTAATATGCGTCCTTCTTAAGATTTATCAAAATTTGGTGTGCCGAATCTGAGTAACATGGTGAATTCTGTTAGTTTCCAATAGGCCGCAATAGTAATAAGTGGAATGTTCGGGATACAGAAAAATTTTCACGAATGGAATCAAAATTTCTAGGCGAATTCAGTGAGTTCCCAAAGGGACATGCTTGTGTGAGTGTGCTTTTCAATATGTAACAACATTTTAAGGAACGGACTCTAAGTACCATGGTGAATTCAGTAGGTTCCCAATAGGATTCGCGTGTAGTAAGCTTGTTATTCAAGATAGAGCAACGTTTTAAGGAACGGAAACACTGTTTCTCTGTGAATTCAGCTAGTTCCCAGTAGCAGGCTCTTGTAATATGCGTACTTCTAAAGATTTATCAAAATTTGGTGTGCCGAATCTGAGTAACATGGTGAATTCGGTTAGTTTCCAATAGGCCGCAGTAGTAATAAGTGGACTGTTCGGGATATAGAAAAATTTTCACGAATGGAATCAAAATTTCTAGGCGAATTCAGTGAGTTCCCAAAGGGACATGCTTCTGTGAGTGTGCTTTTCAATATGTAACAACATTTTAAGGAACGGACTCTAAGTATCATGGTGAATTCAGTAGGTTCCCAAGAGGATTCGCATGTAATAAGCTTGTTATTCAAGATAGAGCAACGTTTTAAGGAACAGAAACACTGTTTCTCTGTGAATTCAGTTAGTTCCCAGTAGCAGGCTCTTGTAATATGCGTACTTCTAAAGATTATCAAAATTTGGTGTGTCGAATCTGAGTAACATGGTGAATTCGGTTAGTTCCCAATAGGTCGCAGTAGTAATAAGTGGAATGTTCGGGATATAGAAAAATTTTCACGAATGGACTCAAAATTTCTAGGCGAATTCAGTGAGTTCCCAATGGGACATGCTTGTATGAGTGTGCTTTTCAATATGTAACAACATTTTAAGGAACGGACTCTAAGTATCATGGTGAATTCAGTAGGTTCCCAATAGGATTCGCATGTAATAAGCTTGTTATTCAAGATAGAGCAACGTTTTAAGGAACGGAAACACTGTTTCTCTGTGAATTCAGTTAGTTCCCAGTAGCAGGCTCTTGTAATATGCGTACTTCTTAAGATATATCAAAATTTGGTGTGCCGAATCTGAGTAACATGGTGAATTCGGTTAGTTCCCAATACGCCGCAGTAGTAATAAGTGGACTGTTCGGGATATAGAAAAATTTTCACGAATGGAATCAAAATTTCTAGGCGAATTCAGTGAGCCCCAATGGGACATGCTTGTATGAGTGTGCTTTTCAATATGTAACAACATTTTAAGGAAGGGACTCTAAGTATCATGGTGAATTCAGTAGGTTCCCAATAGGATTCGCATGTAATAAGCTTGTTATTCAAGATAGAGCAACGTTTTAAGGAACGGAAACACTGTTTCTCTGTGAATTCAGTTAGTTCCCAGCAGCAGGCTCTTGTAATATGCGTACTTCTTAAGATTTATCAAAATTTGGTGTGCCTAATCTGAGTAACATGGTGAATTCGGTTAGTTCCCAATAGGCCGCAGTAGTAATAAGTGGACTGTTCGGGATATAGAAAAATTTTCACGAATGGAATCAAAATTTCTAAGCGAATTCAGTGAGTTCCCAATGGGACATGCTTGTATGCGTGTGCTTTTCAATATGTAACAACATTTTAAGGAACGGACTCTAAGTATCATGGTGAATTCAGTAGGTTCCCAATAGGATACGCATGTGATAAGCTGGTTATTAAAGATAGAGCAACGTTTTAAGGAACGGAAACACTGTTTCTCTGTGAATTCAGTTAGTTCCCTGTAGCAGGCTCTTGTAATATGCGTACTTCTAAAGATTTATCAAAATTTGGTGTGCCGAATCTGAGTAACATTGTGAATTCGGTTAGTTCCCAATAGGCCGCAGTAGTAATAAGTGGACTGTTTGGGATATAGAAAAATTTTCACGAATGGAATCAAAATTTCTAGGCGAATTCAGTGAGTTCCCAATGGGACATGCTTGTATGAGTGTGCTTTTCAATATGTAACAACATTTTAAGGAACGGACTCTAAGTATCATGGTGAATTCAGTAGGTTCCCAATAGGATTCGCATGTAATAAGCTTGTAATTCAAGATAGAGCAACCTTTTAAGGAACGGAAACACTGTTTCTCTGTGAATTCAGTTAGTTCCCAGTAGCAGGCTCTTGTAATATGCGTACTTCTAAAGATTTATCAAAATTTGGTGTGCCGAATCTGAGTAACATGGTGAATTCAGTTAGTTCCCAATAGGCCGCAGTAGTAATAAGTGGACTGTTCGGGATATAGAAAAATTTTCACGAATGGAATCAAAATTTCTAGGCGAATTCAGTGAGTTCCCAATGGGACATGCTTGTATGAGTGTGCTTTTCAATATGTAACAACATTTTAAGGAACGGACTCTAAGTATCATGGTGAATTCAGTAGGTTCCCAATAGGATTCGCATTAAATAAGCTTGTTATTCAAGATAGAGCAACGTTTTAAGGAACGGAAACACTGTTTCTCTGTGAATTCAGTTAGTTCCCAGTAGCAGGCTCTTGTAATATGCGTACTTCTTAAGATTTATCAAAATTTGGTGTGCCAAATCTGAGTAACATGGTGAATTCTGTTAGTTCCCAATAGGCCGCAGTAGTAATAAGTGGACTGTTCGGGATATAGAAAAATTTTCACGAATGGACTCAAAATTTCTAGGCGAATTCAGTGAGTTCCCAATGGAACGGAAACATTGTTTCTCTGTGAATTCAGTTAGTTCCCAGTAGCAGGCTCTTGTAATATGCGTACTTCTAAAGATTTATCAAAATTTGGTGTGCCGATCTGAGTAACATGGTTTATTCGGTTAGTTCCCAATAGGCCGCAGTAGTAATAAGTGGAGTGTTTGGGATATAGAAAAATTTTCACGAATGGAATCAAAATTTCTAGGCGAATTCAGTGAGTTCCCAATGGGACATGCTTGTATGAGTGTGCTTTTCAATATGTAACAACATTTTAAGGAACGGACTCTAAGTATCATGGTGAATTCAGTAGGTTCCCAATAGGATTCGCATTAAATAAGCTTGTTATTCAAGATAGAGCAACGTTTTAAGGAACGGAAACACTGTTTCTCTGTGAATTCAGTTAGTTCCCAGTAGCAGGCTCTTGTAATATGCGTACTTCTAAAGATTATCAAAATTTGGTGTGCCGAATCTGAGTAACATGGTGAATTCGGTTAGTTCCCAATAGGCCGCAGTAGTAATAAGTGGACTGTTCGGGATATAGAAAAATTTTAACGAATGGAATCAAAATTTCTAGGCGAATTCAGTGAGTTCCCAATGGGACATGCTTGTATGAGTGTGCTTTTCAATATGTAACAACATTTTAAGGAACTGACTCTAAGTATCATGGTGAATTCACTAGGTTCCCAATAGGATTCGCATGTAATAAGCTTGTTATTCAAGATAGAGCAACGTTTTAAGGAACGGAAACACTGTTTCTCTGTGAATTCAGTTAGTTCCCAGTAGCAGGCTCTTGTAATATGCGTACTTCTAAAGATTTATCAAAATTTGGTGTGCCGAATCTGAGTAACATGGTGAATTCGGTTACTTCCCACTAGGCCGTAGTTGTAATAAGTGGACTGTTCGGGATATAGAAAAATTTTCACGAATGGACTCAAAATTTCTAGGCGAATTCAGTGAGTTCCCAATGGGACATGCTTGTATTAGTGTGCTTTTCAATATGTAACAACATTTTAAGAACGGACTCTAAGTATCATGGTGAATTCAGTAGGTTCCCAATACGATTCGCATGTAATAAGCTTGTTATTCAAGATAGAGCAACGTTTTAAGGAACGGAAACACTGTTTCTCTGTGAATTCAGTTAGTTCCCAGTAGCAGGCTCTTGGAATATGCGTACTTCTAAAGACTTATCAAAATTTGGCGTGCCAAATCTGAGTAACATGGTGAATTCGGTTAGTTTCCAATAGGCCGCAATAGTAATAAGTGGACTGTTCGGGATATAGAAAAATTTTCACGAATGGAATCAAAATTTCTAGGCGAATTCAGTGAGTTCACAAAGGGATATGCTTGTGTGAGTGTGCTTTTCAATATGTAACAACATTTTAAGGAACTGACTCTAAGTATCATGGTGAATTCACTAGGTTCCCAATAGGATTCGCATGTAATAAGCTTGTTATTCAAGATAGAGCAACGTTTTAAGGAACGGAAACACTGTTTCTCTGTGAATTCAGTTAGTTCCCAGTAGCAGGCTCTTGTAATATGCGTACTTCTAAAGATTTTTCAAAATTTGGTGTGCCTAATCTGAGTAACATGGTGAATTCGGTTAGTTCCCAATAGGCCGCAGTAGTAATAAGTGGACTGTTCGGGATATAGAAAAATTTTCACGAATGGAATCAAAATTTCTAGGCGAATTCAGTGAGTTCCCAATGGGACATGCTTGTATGAGTGTGCTTTTCAATATGTAACAACATTTTAAGGAACGGACTCTAAGTATCATGGTGAATTCAGTAGGTTCCCAATAGGATTCGCATTAAATAAGCTTGTTATTCAAGATAGAGCAACGTTTTAAGGAACGGAAACACTGTTTCTCTGTGAATTCAGTTAGTTCCCAGTAGCAGGCTCTTGTAATATGCGTACTTCTTAAGATTTATCAAAATTTGGTGTGCCAAATCTGAGTAACATGGTGAATTCGGTTAGTTCCCAATAGGCCGCAGTAGTAATAAGTGGACTGTTCGGGATATAGAAAAATTTTCACGAATGGACTCAAAATTTCTAGGCGAATTCAGTGAGTTCCCAATGGAACGGAAACACTGTTTCTCTGTGAATTCAGTTAGTTCCCAGTAGCAGGCTCTTGTAATATGCGTACTTCTAAAGATTTATCAAAATTTGGTGTGCCGATCTGAGTAACATGGTTTATTCGGTTAGTTCCCAATAGGCCGCAGTAGTAATAAGTGGAGTGTTCGGGACATAGAAAAATTTTCACGAATGGAATCAAAATTTCTAGGCGAATTCAGTGAGTTCCCAATGGGACATGCTTGTATGAGTGTGCTTTTCAATATGTAACAACATTTTAAGGAACGGACTCTAAGTATCATGGTGAATTCAGTAGGTTCCCAATAGGATTCGCATTAAATAAGCTTGTTATTCAAGATAGAGCAACGTTTTAAGGAACGGAAACACTGTTTCTCTGTGAATTCAGTTAGTTCCCAGTAGCAGGCTCTTGTAATATGCGTACTTCTAAAGATTATCAAAATTTGGTGTGCCGAATCTGAGTAACATGGTGAATTCGGTTAGTTCCCAATAGGCCGCAGTAGTAATAAGTGGACTGTTCGGGATATAGAAAAATTTTCACGAATGGAATCAAAATATCTAGGCGAATTCAGTGAGTTCCCAATGGGACATGCTTGTATGAGTGTGCTTTTCAATATGTAACAACATTTTAAGGAACGGACTCTAAGTATCATGGTGAATTCAGTAGGTTCCCAATAGGATTCGTATGTAATAAGCTTGTTATTCAAGATAGAGCAACGTTTTAAGGAACGGAAACACTGTTTCTCTGTGAATTCAGTTAGTTCCCCGTAGCAGGCTCTTGTAATATGCGTCCTTCTTAAGATTTATCAAAATTTGGTGTGCCGAATCTTAGTAACATGGTGAATTCGGTTAATTCCCACTAGGCCGCAGTAGTAATAAGCGGACTCTTCGGGATATCGAAAAATTTTCACGAATGGAATCAAAATTTCTAGGCGAATTCAGTGAGCCCCAATGGGACATGCTTGTATGAGTGTGCTTTTCAATATGTAACAACATTATAAGGAACGGACTCTAAGTATCATGGTGAATTCAGTAGATTCCCAATAGGATTCGCATGTAATAAGCTTGTTATTCAAGATAGAGCAACGTTTTAAGGAACGGAAACACTGTTTCTCTGTGAATTCAGTTAGTTCCCAGTAGCAGGCTCTTGTAATATGCGTACTTCTAAAGATTTTTCAAAATTTGGTGTGCCTAATCTGAGTAACATGGTGAATTCGGTTAGTTCCCAATAGGCCGCAGTAGTAATAAGTGGACTGTTCGGGATATAGAAAAATTTTAACGAATGGAATCAAAATTTCTAGGCGAATTCAGTGAGTTCCCAATGGGACATGCTTGTATGAGTGTGCTTTTCAATATGTAACAACATTTTAAGGAACGGACTCTAAGTATCATGGTGAATTCAGTAGGTTCCCAATAGGAATCGCATGTAATAAGCTTGTTATTCAAGATAGAGCAACGTTTTAAGGAACGGAAACACTGTTTCTCTGTGAATTCAGTCAGTTCCCAGTAGCAGGCTCTTGTAATATGCGTACTTCTAAAGATTTATCAAAATTTGGTGTGCCGAATCTGAGTAACATGGTGAATTCGGTTAGTTCCCAATAGGCCGCAGTAGTAATAAGTGGACTGTTCGGGATATAGAAAAATTTTCACGAATGGAATCAAAATTTCAAGGCGAATTCAGTGAGTTCCCAATGGGACATGCTTGTATGAGTGTGCTTTTCAATATGTAACAACGTTTTAAGGAACGGACTCTAAGTATCATGGTGAATTCAGTAGGTTCCCAATAGGATTCGCATGTAATAAGCTTGTTATTCAAGATAGAGCAACGTTTTAAGGAACGGAAACACTGTTTCTCTGTGAATTCAGTTAGTTCCCAGTAGCAGGCTCTTGTAATATGCGTACTTCTAAAGATTTATCAAAATTTGGTGTGCCGAATCTGAGTAACATGGTGAATTCGGTTAGTTTCCAATAGGCCGCAGTAGTAATAAGTGGACTGTTCGGGATATAGAAAAATTTTCACGAATGGAATCAAAATTTCTAGGCGAATTCAGTGAGTTCCCAAAGGGACATGCTTGTGTGAGTGTGCTTTTCAATATGTAACAACATTTAAAGGAACGGACTCTAAGTATCATGGTGAATTCAGTAGTTTCCCAATAGGATTCGCATGTAATAAGCTTGTTATTCAAGATAGAGCAACGTTTTAAGGAACGGAAACACTGTTTCTCTGTGAATTCAGTTAGTTCCCAGTAGCAGGCTCTTGTAATATGCGTACTTCTAAAGATTTATCAAAATTTGGTGTGCCGAATCTGAGTAACATGGTGAATTCAGTTAGTTCCCAATAGGCCGCAGTAGTAATAAGTGGACTGTTCGGGATATAGAAAAATTTTCACGAATGGAATCAAAATTTCTAGGCGAATTCAGTGAGTTCCCAATGGGACATGCTTGTATGAGTGTGCTTTTCAATATGTAACAACATTTTAAGGAACGGACTCTAAGTATCATGGTGAATTCAGTAGGTTCCCAATAGGATTCGCATGTAATAAGCTTGTTATTCAAGATAGAGCAACGTTTTAAGGAACGGAAACATTTTTTCTCTGTGAATTCAGTTAGTTCCCAGTAGCAGGCTCTTGTAATATGCGTACTTCTTAAGATTTATCAAAATTTGGTGTGCCGAATCTGAGTAACATGGTGAATTCGGTTAGTTCCCAATAGGCCGCAGTAGTAATAAGTGGATTGTTCGGGATATAGAAAAATTTTCACGAATGGAATCAAAATTTCTAGGCCAATTCAGTGACTTCCCAATGGGACATGCTTGTATGAGTGTGCTTTTCAATATGTAACAACATTTTAAGGAACGGACTCTAAGTATCATGGTGAATTCAGTAGGTTCCCAATAGGATTCGCATGTAATAAGCTTGTTATTCAAGATAGAGCAACGTTTTAAGGAACGGAAACACTGTTTCTCTGTGAATTCAGTTAGTTCCCAGTAGCAGGCTCTTGTAATATGCGTACTTCTAAAGATTTATCAAAATTTGGTGTGCCGAATCTGAGTAACATGGTGAATTCGGTTACTTCCCACTAGGCCGTAGTTGTAATAAGTGGACTGTTCGGGATATAGAAAAATTTTCACGAATGGACTCAAAATTTCTAGGCGAATTCAGTGAGTTCCCAATGGGACATGCTTGTATTAGTGTGCTTTTCAATATGTAACAACATTTTAAGAACGGACTCTAAGTATCATGGTGAATTCAGTAGGTTCCCAATAGGATTCGCATGTAATAAGCTTGTTATTCAAGATAGAGCAAAGTTTTAAGGAACGGAAACACTGTTTCTCTGTGAATTCAGTTAGTTCCCAGTAGCAGGCTCTTGGAATATGCGTACTTCTAAAGACTTATCAAAATTTGGCGTGCCAAATCTGAGTAACATGGTGAATTCGGTTAGTTTCCAATAGGCCGCAATAGTAATAAGTGGACTGTTCGGGATATAGAAAAATTTTCACGAATGGAATCAAAATTTCTAGGCGAATTCAGTGAGTTCCCAAAGGGATATGCTTGTGTGAGTGTGCTTTTCAATATGTAACAACATTTTAAGGAACTGACTCTAAGTATCATGGTGAATTCACTAGGTTCCCAATAGGATTCGCATGTAATAAGCTTGTTATTCAAGATAGAGCAACGTTTTAAGGAACGGAAACACTGTTTCTCTGTGAATTCAGTTAGTTCCCAGTAGCAGGCTCTTGTAATATGCGTACTTCTAAAGATTTTTCAAAATTTGGTGTGCCTAATCTGAGTAACATGGTGAATTCGGTTAGTTCCCAATAGGCCGCAGTAGTAATAAGTGGACTGTTCGGGATATAGAAAAATTTTAACGAATGGAATCAAAATTTCTAGGCGAATTCAGTGAGTTCCCAATGGGACATGCTTATGAGTGTGCTTTTCAATATGTAACAACATTTTAAGGAACGGACTCTAAGTATCATGGTGAATTCAGTAGGTTCCCAATAGGATTCGCATGTAATAAGCTTGTTATTCAAGATAGAGCAACGTTTTAAGGAACGGAAACACTGTTCTCTGTGAATTCAGTCAGTTCCCAGTAGCAGGCTCTTGTAATATGCGTACTTCTAAAGATTTATCAAAATTTGGTGTGCCGAATCTGAGTAACATGGTGAATTCGGTTAGTTCCCAATAGGCCGCAGTAGTAATAACTGGACTGTTCGGGATATAGAAAAATTTTCACGAATGGAATCAAAATTTCTAGGCGAATTCAGTGAGTTCCCAATGGGACATGCTTGTATGAGTGTGCTTTTCAATATGTAACAACATTTTAAGGAACGGACTCTAAGTATCATGGTGAATTCAGTAGGTTCCCAATAGGATTCGCATGTAATAAGCTTGTTATTCAAGATAGAGCAACGTTTTAAGGAACGGAAACACTGTTTCTCTGTGAATTCAGTTAAATCCCAGTAACAGGCTCTTGTAATATGCGTACTTCTAAAGATTTATCAAAATTTGGTGTGCCGAATCTGAGTAACATGGTGAATTCGGTTAGTTTCCAATAGGCCGCAATAGTAATAAGTGGACTGTTCGGGATATAGAAAAATTTTCACGAATGGAATCAAAATTTCTAGGCGAATTCAGTGAGTTCCCAAAGGGACATGCTTGTGTGAGTGTGCTTTTCAATATGTAACAACATTTTAAGGAACGGACTCTAAGTATCATGGTAAATTCAGTAGGTTCCCAAGAGGATTCGCATGTAATAAGCTTGTTATTCAAGATAGAGCAACGTTTTAAGGAACGGAAACACTGTTTCTCTGTGAATTCAGTTAGTTCCCAGTAGCAGGCTCTTGTAATATGCGTACTTCTAAAGATTTATCAAAATTTAGTGTGCCGAATCTGAGTAACATGGTGAATTCAGTTAGTTCCCAATAGGCCGCAGTAGTAATAAGTGGACTGTTCGGGATATAGAAAAATTTTCACGAATGGAATCAAAATTTCTAGGCGAATTCAGTGAGTTCCCAATGGGACATGCTTGTATGAGTGTGCTTTTCAATATGTAACAACATTTTAAGGAACGGACTCTAAGTATCATGGTGAATTCAGTAGGTTCCCAATAGGATTCGCATGTAATAAGCTTGTTATTCAAGATAGAGCAACGTTTTAAGGAACGGAAACACTGTTTCTCTGTGAATTCAGTCAGTTCCCAGTAGCAGGCTCTTGTAATATGCGTACTTCTTAAGATTTATCAAAATTTGGTGTGCCGAATCTGAGTAACATGGTGAAGTCGGTTAGTTCCTAATAGGCCGCAGTAGTAATAAGTGGATTGTTCGGGATATAGAAAAATTTTCACGAATGGAATCAAAATTTCTAGGCCAATTCAGTGACTTCCCAATGGGACATGCTTGTATGAGTGTGCTTTTCAATATGTAACAACATTTTAAGGAACGGACTCTAAGTATCATGGTGAATTCAGTAGGTTCCCAATAGGATTCGCATGTAATAAGCTTGTTATTCAAGATAGAGCAACGTTTTAAGGAACGGAAACACTGTTTCTCTGTGAATTCAGTTAGTTCCCAGTAGCAGGCTCTTGTAATATGCGTACTTCTAAAGATTTATCAAAATTTGGTGTGCCGAATCTGAGTAACATGGTGAATTCGGTTAGTTCCCACTAGGCCGTAGTTGTAATAAGTGGACTGTTCGGGATATAGAAAAATTTTCACGAATGGACTCAAAATTTCTAGGCGAATTCAGTGAGTTCCCAATGGGACATGCTTGTATTAGTGTGCTTTTCAATATGTAACAACATTTTAAGAACGGACTCTAAGTATCATGGTGAATTCAGTAGGTTCCCAATAGGATTCGCATGTAATAAGCTTGTTATTCAAGATAGAGCAACGTTTTAAGGAACGGAAACACTGTTTCTCTGTGAATTCAGTTAGTTCCCAGTAGCAGGCTCTTGGAATATGCGTACTTCTAAAGACTTATCAAAATTTGGCGTGCCAAATCTGAGTAACATGGTGAATTCGGTTAGTTTCCAATAGGCCGCAATAGTAATAAGTGGACTGTTCGGGATATAGAAAAATTTTCACGAATGGAATCAAAATTTCTAGGCGAATTCAGTGAGTTCCCAAAGGGATATGCTTGTGTGAGTGTGCTTTTCAATATGTAACAACATTTTAAGGAACTGACTCTAAGTATCATGGTGAATTCACTAGGTTCCCAATAGGATTCGCATGTAATAAGCTTGTTATTCAAGATAGAGCAACGTTTTAAGGAACGGAAACACTGTTTCTCTGTGAATTCAGTTAGTTCCCAGTAGCAGGCTCTTGTAATATGCGTACTTCTAAAGATTTTTCAAAATTTGGTGTGCCTAATCTGAGTAACATGGTGAATTCGGTTAGTTCCCAATAGGCCGCAGTAGTAATAAGTGGACTGTTCGGGATATAGAAAAATTTTCACGAATGGAATCAAAATTTCTAGGCGAATTCAGTGAGTTCCCAATGGGACATGCTTGTATGAGTGTGCTTTTCAGTATGTAACAACATTTTAAGGAACTGACTCTAAGTATCATGGTGAATTCACTAGGTTCCCAATAGGATTCGCATGTAATAAGGTTGTTATTCAAGATAGAGCAACGTTTTAAGGAACGGAAACACTGTTCTCTGTGAATTCAGTCAGTTCCCAGTAGCAGGCTCTTGTAATATGCGTACTTCTAAAGATTTATCAAAATTTGGTGTGCCGAATCTGAGTAACATGGTGAATTCGGTTAGTTCCCAATAGGCCGCAGTAGTAATAACTGGACTGTTCGGGATATAGAAAAATTTTCACGAATGGAATCAAAATTTCTAGGCGAATTCAGTGAGTTCCCAATGGGACATGCTTGTATGAGTGTGCTTTTCAATATGTAACAACATTTTAAGGAACGGACTCTAAGTATCATGGTGAATTCAGTAGGTTCCCAATAGGATTCGCATGTAATAAGCTTGTTATTCAAGATAGAGCAACGTTTTAAGGAACAGAAACACTGTTTCTCTGTGAATTCAGTTATATCCCAGTAACGGGCTCTTGTAATATGCGTACTTCTAAAGATTTATCAAAATTTGGTGTGCCGAATCTGAGTAACATGGTGAATTCGGTTAGTTTCCAATAGGCCGCAATAGTAATAAGTGGACTGTTCGGGATATAGAAAAATTTTCACGAATGGAATCAAAATTTCTAGGCGAATTCAGTGAGTTCCCAAAGGGACATGCTTGTGTGAGTGTGCTTTTCAATATGTAACAACATTTTAAGGAACGGACTCTAAGTATCATGGTGAATTCAGTAGGTTCCCAAGAGGATTCGCATGTAATAAGCTTGTTATTCAAGATAGAGCAACGTTTTAAGGAACGGAAACACTGTTTCTCTGTGAATTCAGTTAGTTCCCAGTAGCAGGCTCTTGTAATATGCGTACTTCTAAAGATTTATCAAAATTTGGTGTGCCGAATCTGAGTAACATGGTGAATTCAGTTAGTTCCCAATAGGCCGCAGTAGTAATAAGTGGACTGTTCGGGATATAGAAAAATTTTCACGAATGGAATCAAAATTTCTAGGCGAATTCAGTGAGTTCCCAATGGGACATGCTTGTATGAGTGTGCTTTTCAATATGTAACAACATTTTAAGGAACGGACTCTAAGTATCATGGTGAATTCAGTAGGTTCCCAATAGGATTCGCATGTAATAAGCTTGTTATTCAAGATAGAGCAACGTTTTAAGGAACGGAAACATTGTTTCTCTGTGAATTCAGTTAGTTCCCAGTAGCAGGCTCTTGTAATATGCGTACTTCTTAAGATTTATCAAAATTTGGTGTGCCGAATCTGAGTAACATGGTGAATTCGGTTAGTTCCCAATAGGCCGCAGTAGTAATAAGTGGATTGTTCGGGATATAGAAAAATTTTCACGAATGGAATCAAAATTTCTAGGCCAATTCAGTGACTTCCCAATGGGACATGCTTGTATGAGTGTGCTTTTCAATATGTAACAACATTTTAAGGAACGGACTCTAAGTATCATGGTGAATTCAGTAGGTTCCCAATAGGATTCGCATGTAATAAGCTTGTTATTCAAGATAGAGCAACGTTTTAAGGAACGGAAACACTGTTTCTCTGTGAATTCAGTTAGTTCCCAGTAGCAGGCTCTTGTAATATGCGTACTTCTAAAGATTTATCAAAATTTGGTGTGCCGAATCTGAGTAACATGGTGAATTCGGTTACTTCCCACTAGGCCGTAGTTGTAATAAGTGGACTGTTCGGGATATAGAAAAATTTTCACGAATGGACTCAAAATTTCTAGGCGAATTCAGTGAGTTCCCAATGGGACATGCTTGTATGAGTGTGCTTTTCAATATGTAACAACGTTTTAAGGAACGGACTAAGTATCATGGTGAATTCAGTAGGATCCCAATACGATTCGCATGTAATAAGCTTGTTATTCAAGATAGAGCAACGTTTTAAGGAACGGAAACACTGTTTCTCTGTGAATTCAGTTAGTTCCCAGTAGCAGGCTCTTGTAATATGCGTACATCTAAAGATTTATCAAAATTTGGTGTGCCGAATCTGAGTAACATGGTGAATTCGGTTACTTCCCACTAGGCCGTAGTTGTAATAAGTGGACTGTTCGGGATATAGAAAAATTTTCACGAATGGACTCAAAATTTCTAGGCGAATTCAGTGAGTTCCCAATGGGACATGCTTGTATTAGTGTGCTTTTCAATATGTAACAACATTTTAAGAACGGACTCTAAGTATCATGGTGAATTCAGTAGGTTCCCAATAGGATTCGCATGTAATAAGCTTGTTATTCAAGATAGAGCAACGTTTTAAGGAACGGAAACACTGTTTCTCTGTGAATTCAGTTAGTAGCAGGCTCTTGGAATATGCGTACTTCTAAAGACTTATCAAAATTTGGCGTGCCAAATCTGAGTAACATGGTGAATTCGGTTAGTTTCCAATAGGCCGCAATAGTAATAAGTGGACTGTTCGGGATATAGAAAAATTTTCACGAATGGAATCAAAATTTCTAGGCGAATTCAGTGAGTTCCCAAAGGGATATGCTTGTGTGAGTGTGCTTTTCAATATGTAACAACATTTTAAGGAACTGACTCTAAGTATCATGGTGAATTCAGTAGGTTCCCAATAGGATTCGCATGTAATAAGCTTGTTACTCAAGATAGAGCAACGTTTTAAGGAACGGAAACACTGTTTCTCTGTGAATTCAGTTAGTTCCCAGTAGGAGGCTCTTGTAATATGCGTACTTCTAAAGATTTTTCAAAATTTGGTGTGCCTAATCTGAGTAACATTGTGAATTCGGTTATTTCCCAATAGGCCGCAGTAGTAATAAGTGGACTGTTCGGGATATAGAAAAATTTTAACGAATGGAATCAAAATTTCTAGGCGAATTCAGTGAGTTCCCAATGGGACATGCTTGTATGAGTGTGCTTTTCAATATGTAACAACATTTTAAGGAACTGACTCTAAGTATCATGGTGAATTCACTAGGTTCCCAATAGGATTCGCATGTAATAAGCTTGTTATTCAAGATAGAGCAACGTTTTAAGGAACGGAAACACTGTTTCTCTGTGAATTCAGTTAGTTCCCAGTAGCAGGCTCTTGTAATATGCGTACTTCTAAAGATTTATCAAAATTTGGTGTGCCGAATCTGAGTAACATGGTGAATTCGGTTAGTTCCCAATAGGCCGCAGTAGTAATAACTGGACTGTTCGGGATATAGAAAAATTTTCACGAATGGAATCAAAATTTCTAGGCGAATTCAGTGAGTTCCCAATGGGACATGCTTGTATGAGTGTGCTTTTCAATATGTAACAACATTTTAAGGAACGGACTCTAAGTATCATGGTGAATTCAGTAGGTTCCCAATAGGATTCGCATGTAATAAGCTTGTTATTCAAGATAGAGCAACGTTTTAAGGAACGGAAACATTGTTTCTCTGTGAATTCAGTTAGTTCCCAGTAGCAGGCTCTTGTAATATGCGTACTTCTTAAGATTTATCAAAATTTGGTGTGCCGAATCTGAGTAACATGGTGAATTCGGTTAGTTCCCAATAGGCCACAGTAGTAATAAGTGGATTGTTCGGGATATAGAAAAATTTTCACGAATGGAATCAAAATTTCTAGGCCAATTCAGTGACTTCCCAATGGGACATGCTTGTATGAGTGTGCTTTTCAATATGTAACAACATTTTAAGGAACGGACTCTAAGTATCATGGTGAATTCAGTAGGTTCCCAATAGGATTCTCATGTAATAAGCTTGTTATTCAAGATAGAGCAACGTTTTAAGGAACGGAAACACTGTTTCTCTGTGAATTCAGTTAGTTCCCAGTGGCAGGCTCTTGTAATATGCGTACTTCTAAAGATTTATCAAAATTTGGTGTGCCGAATCTGAGTAACATGGTGAATTCGGTTACTTCCCACTAGGCCGTAGTTGTAATAAGTGGACTGTTCGGGATATAGAAAAATTTTCACGAATGGACTCAAAATTTCTAGGCGAATTCAGTGAGTTCCCAATGGGACATGCTTGTATTAGTGTGCTTTTCAATATGTAACAACATTTTAAGAACGGACTCTAAGTATCATGGTGAATTCAGTAGGTTCCCAATAGGATTCGCATGTAATAAGCTTGTTATTCAAGATAGAGCAACGTTTTAAGGAACGGAAACACTGTTTCTCTGTGAATTCAGTTAGTTCCCAGTAGCAGGCTCTTGGAATATGCGTACTTCTAAAGACTTATCAAAATTTGGCGTGCCAAATCTGAGTAACATGGTGAATTCGGTTAGTTTCCAATAGGCCGCAATAGTAATAAGTGGACTGTTCGGGATATAGAAAAATTTTCACGAATGGAATCAAAATTTCTAGGCGAATTCAGTGAGTTCCCAAAGGGATATGCTTGTGTGAGTGTGCTTTTCAATATGTAACAACATTTTAAGGAACTGACTCTAAGTATCATGGTTAATTCAGTAGGTTCCCAATAGGATTCGCATGTAATAAGCTTGTTATTCAAGATAGAGCAACGTTTTAAGGAACGGAAACACTGTTTCTCTGTGAATTCAGTTAGTTCCCAGTAGCAGGCTCTTGTAATATGCGTACTTCTAAAGATTTATCAAAATTTGGTGTGCCGAATCTGAGTAACATGGTGAATTCGGTTACTTCCCACTAGGCCTTAGTTGTAATAAGTGGACTGTTCGGGATATAGAAAAATTTTCACGAATGGACTCAAAATTTCTAGGCGAATTCAGTGAGTTCCCAATGGGACATGCTTGTATTAGTGTGCTTTTCAATATGTAACAACATTTTAAGGAACGGACTCTAAGTATCATGGTGAATTCAGTAGGTTCCCAATAGGATTCGCATGTAATAAGCTTGTTATTCAAGATAGAGCAACGTTTTAAGGAACGGAAACACTGTTTCTCTGTGAATTCAGTTAGTTCCCAGTAGCAGGCTCTTGTAATATGCGTACTTCTAAAGATTTATCAAAATTTGGTGTGCCGAATCTGAGTAACATGGTGAATTCGGTTAGTTCCCAATAGGCCGCAGTAGTAATAAGTGGACTGTTCGGGATATAGAAAAATTTTCACGAATGGAATCAAAATTTCTAGGCCAATTCAGTGACTTCCCAATGGGACATGCTTGTATGAGTGTGCTTTTCAATATGTAACAACATTTTAAGGAACGGACTCTAAGTATCATGGTGAATTCAGTAGGTTCCCAATAGGATTCGCATGTAATAAGCTTGTTATTCAAGATAGAGCAACGTTTTAAGGAACGGAAACACTGTTTCTCTGTGAATTCAGTTAGTTCCCAGTAGCAGGCTCTTGTAATATGCGTACTTCTAAAGATTTATCAAAATTTGGTGTGCCGAATCTGAGTAACATGGTGAATTCGGTTACTTCCCACTAGGCCGTAGTTGTAATAAGTGGACTGTTCGGGATATAGAAAAATTTTCACGAATGGACTCAAAATTTCTAGGCGAATTCAGTGAGTTCCCAATGGGACATGCTTGTATTAGTGTGCTTTTCAATATGTAACAACATTTTAAGAACGGACTCTAAGTATCATGGTGAATTCAGTAGGTTCCCAATAGGATTCGCATGTAATAAGCTTGTTATTCAAGATAGAGCAACGTTTTAAGGAACGGAAACACTGTTTCTCTGTGAATTCAGTTAGTTCCCAGTAGCAGGCTCTTGGAATATGCGTACTTCTAAAGACTTATCAAAATTTGGCGTGCCAAATCTGAATAACATGTTGAATTCGGTTAGTTTTCAATAGGCCGCAATAGTAATATGTGGACTTTCGGGATATAGAAAAATTTTCACGAATGGAATCAAAATTTCTAGGCGAATTCAGTGAGTTCCCAAAGGGATATGCTTGTGTGAGTGTGCTTTTCAATATGTAACAACATTTTAAGGAACTGACTCTAAGTATCATGGTGAATTCACTAGGTTCCCAATAGGATTCGCATGTAATAAGCTTGTTATTCAAGATAGAGCAACGTTTTAAGGAACGGAAACACTGTTTCTCTGTGAATTCAGTTAGTTCCCAGTAGCAGGCTCTTGTAATATGCGTACTTCTAAAGATTTATCAAAATTTGGTGTGCCGAATCTGAGTAACATGGTGAATTCGGTTAGTTCCCACTAGGCCGTAGTTGTAATAAGTGGACTGTTCGGGATATAGAAAAATTTTCACGAATGGACTCAAAATTTCTAGGCGAATTCAGTGAGTTCCCAATGGGACATGCTTGTATTAGTGTGCTTTTCAATATGTAACAACATTTTAAGAACGGACTCTAAGTATCATGGTGAATTCAGTAGGTTCCCAATAGGATTCGCATGTAATAAGCTTGTTATTCAAGATAGAGCAACGTTTTAAGGAACGGAAACACTGTTTCTCTGTGAATTCAGTTAGTTCCCAGTAGCAGGCTCTTGTAATATGCGTACTTCTTAAGATTTATCAAAATTTGGTGTGCCGAATCTGAGTAACATGGTGAATTCGGTTAGTTCCCAATAGGCCGCAGTAGTAATAAGTGGATTGTTCGGGATATAGAAAAATTTTCACGAATGGAATCAAAATTTCTAGGCGAATTCAGTTAGTTCCCAATGGGACATGCTTGTATTAGTGTGCTTTTCAATATGTAACAACATTTTAAGAACGGACTCTAAGTATCATGGTGAATTCAGTAGGTTCCCAATAGGATTCGCATGTAATAAGCTTGTTATTCAAGATAGAGCAACGTTTTAAGGAACGGAAACACTGTTTCTCTGTGAATTCAGTTAGTTCCCAGTAGCAGGCTCTTGGAATATGCGTACTTCTAAAGACTTATCAAAATTTGGCGTGCCAAATCTGAGTAACATGGTGAATTCGGTTAGTTTCCAATAGGCCGCAATAGTAATAAGTGGACTCTTCGGGATATAGAAAAATTTTCACGAATGGAATCAAAATTTCTAGGCGAATTCAGTGAGTTCCCAAAGGGATATGCTTGTGTGAGTGTGCTTTTCAATATGTAACAACATTTTAAGGAACTGACTCTAAGTATCATGGTTAATTCAGTAGGTTCCCAATAGGATTCGCATGTAATAAGCTTGTTATTCAAGATAGAGCAACGTTTTAAGGAACGGAAACACTGTTTCTCTGTGAATTCAGTTAGTTCCCAGTAGCAGGCTCTTGTAATATGCGTACTTCTAAAGATTTATCAAAATTTGGTGTGCCGAATCTGAGTAACATGGTGAATTCGGTTAGTTCCCAATAGGCCGCAGTAGTAATAAGTGGATTGTTCGGGATATAGAAAAATTTTCACGAATGGAATCAAAATTTCTAGGCCAATTCAGTGACTTCCCAATGGGACATGCTTGTATGAGTGTGCTTTTCAATATGTAACAACATTTTAAGGAACTGACTCTAAGTATCATGGTGAATTCAGTAGGTTCCCAATAGGATTCGCATGTAATAAGCTTGTTATTCAAGATAGAGCAACGTTTTAAGGAACGGAAACACTGTTTCTCTGTGAATTCAGTTAGTTCCCAGTAGCAGGCTCTTGGAATATGCGTACTTCTAAAGACTTATCAAAATTTGGCGTGCCAAATCTGAGTAACATGGTGAATTCGGTTAGTTTCCAATAGGCCGCAATAGTAATAAGTGGACTGTTCGGGATATAGAAAAATTTTCACGAATGGAATCAAAATTTCTAGGCGAATTCAGTGAGTTCCCAAAGGGATGTGCTTGTGTGAGTGTGCTTTTCAATATGTAACAACATTTTAAGAACGGACTCTAAGTATCATGGTGAATTCAGTAGGTTCCCAATAGGATTCGCATGTAATAAGCTTGTTATTCAAGATAGAGCAACGTTTTAAGGAACGGAAACACTGTTTCTCTGTGAATTCAGTTAGTTCCCAGTAGCAGGCTCTTGTAATATGCGTACTTCTAAAGATTTATCAAAATTTGGTGTGCCGAATCTGAGTAACATGGTGAATTCGGTTAGTTCCCAATAGGCCGCAGTAGTAATAAGTGGATTGTTCGGGATATAGAAAAATTTTCACGAATGGAATCAAAATTTCTAGGCCAATTCAGTGACTTCCCAATGGGACATGCTTGTATGAGTGTGCTTTTCAATATGTAACAACATTTTAAGGAACGGACTCTAAGTATCATGTTGAATTCAGTAGGTTCCCAATAGGATTCGCCTGTAATAAGCTTGTTATTCAAGATAGAGCAACGTTTTAAGGAACGGAAACACTGTTTCTCTGTGAATTCAGTTAGTTCCCAGTAGCAGGCTCTTGGAATATGCGTACTTCTAAAGATTTATCAAAATTTGGTGTGCCGAATCTGAGTAACATGGTGAATTCGGTTACTTCCCACTAGGCCGCAGTAGTAATAAGTGGATTGTTCGGGATATAGAAAAATTTTCACGAATGGAATCAAAATTTCTAGGCCAATTCAGTGACTTCCCAATGGGACATGCTTGTATGAGTGTGCTTTTCAATATGTAACAACATTTTAAGGAACGGACTCTAAGTATCATGGTGAATTCAGTAGGTTCCCAATAGGATTCGCATGTAATAAGCTTGTTATTCAAGATAGAGCAACGTTTTAAGGAACGGAAACACTGTTTCTCTGTGAATTCAGTTAGTTCCCAGTAGCAGGCTCTTGTAATATGCGTACTTCTAAAGATTTATCAAAATTTGGTGTGCCGAATCTGAGTAACATGGTGAATTCGGTTACTTCCCACTAGGCCGTAGTTGTAATAAGTGGACTGTTCGGGATATAGAAAAATTTTCACGAATGGAATCAAAATTTCTAGGCGAATTCAGTGAGTTCCCAATGGGACATGCTTGTATTAGTGTGCTTTTCAATATGTAACAACATTTTAAGAACGGACTCTAAGTATCATGGTGAATTCAGTAGGTTCCCAATAGGATTCGCATGTAATAAGCTTGTTATTCAAGATAGAGCAACGTTTTAAGGAACGGAAACACTGTTTCTCTGTGAATTCAGTTAGTTCCCAGTAGCAGGCTCTTGGAATATGCGTACTTCTAAGGACTTATCAAAATTTGGCGTGCCAAATCTGAGTAACATGGTGAATTCGGTTAGTTTCCAATAGGCCGCAATAGTAATAAGTGGACTGTTCGGGATATAGAAAAATTTTCACGAATGGAATCAAAATTTCTAGGCGAATTCAGTGAGTTCCCAAAGGGATATGCTTGTGTGAGTGTGCTTTTCAATATGTAACAACATTTTAAGGAACTGACTCTAAGTATCATGGTGAATTCAGTAGGTTCCCAATAGGATTCGCATGTAATAAGCTTGTTATTCAAGATAGAGCAACGTTTTAAGGAACGGAAACACTGTTTCTCTGTGAATTCAGTTAGTTCCCAGTAGCAGGCTCTTGTAATATGCGTACTTCTAAAGATTTATCAAAATTTGGTGTGCCGAATCTGAGTAACATGGTGAATTCGGTTAGTTCCCAATAGGCCGCAGTAGTAATAAGTGGATTGTTCGGGATATAGAAAAATTTTCACGAATGGAATCAAAATTTCTAGGCCAATTCAGTGACTTCCCAATGGGACATGCTTGTATGAGTGTGCTTTTCAATATGTAACAACATTTTAAGGAACTGACTCTAAGTATCATGGTGAATTCAGTAGGTTCCCAATAGGATTCGCATGTAATAAGCTTGTTATTCAAGATAGAGCAACGTTTTAAGGAACGGAAACACTGTTTCTCTGTGAATTCAGTTAGTTCCCAGTAGCAGGCTCTTGGAATATGCGTACTTCTAAAGACTTATCAAAATTTGGCGTGCCAAATCGGAGTAACATGGTGAATTCGGTTAGTTTCCAATAGGCCGCAATAGTAATAAGTGGACTGTTCGGGATATAGAAAAATTTTCACGAATGGAATCAAAATTTCTAGGCGAATTCAGTGAGTTCCCAAAGGGATATGCTTGTGTGAGTGTGCTTTTCAATATGTAACAACATTTTAAAGACGGACTCTAAGTATCATGGTGAATTCAGTAGGTTCCCAATAGGATTCGCATGTAATAAGCTTGTTATTCAAGATAGAGCAACGTTTTAAGGAACGGAAACACTGTTTCTGTGTGAATTCAGTTAGTTCCCAGTAGCAGGCTCTTGGAATATGCGTACTTCTAAAGATTTATCAAAATTTGGTGTGCCGAATCTGAGTAACATGGTGAATTCGGTTACTTCCCACTAGGCCGCAGTAGTAATAAGTGGATTGTTCGGGATATAGAAAAATTTTCACGAATGGAATCAAAATTTCTAGGCCAATTCAGTGACTTCCCAATGGGACATGCTTGTATGAGTGTGCTTTTCAATATGTAACAACATTTTAAGGAACAGACTCTAAGTATCATGGTGAATTCAGTAGGTTCCCAATAGGATTCGCATGTAATAAGCTTGTTATTCAAGATAGAGCAACGTTTTAAGGAACGGAAACACTGTTTCTCTGTGAATTCAGTTAGTTCCCAGTAGCAGGCTCTTGTAATATGCGTACTTCTAAAGATTTATCAAAATTTGGTGTGCCGAATCTGAGTAACATGGTGAATTCGGTTACTTCCCACTAGGCCGTAGTTGTAATAAGTGGACTGTTCGGGATATAGAAAAATTTTCACGAATGGAATCAAAATTTCTAGGCGAATTCAGTGAGTTCCCAATGGGACATGCTTGTATTAGTGTGCTTTTCAATATGTAACAACATTTTAAGAACGGACTCTAAGTATCATGGTGAATTCAGTAGGTTCCCAATAGGATTCGCATGTAATAAGCTTGTTATTCAAGATAGAGCAACGTTTTAAGGAACGGAAACACTGTTTCTCTGTGAATTCAGTTAGTTCCCAGTAGCAGGCTCTTGGAATATGCGTACTTCTAAAGACTTATCAAAATTTGGTGTGCCGAATCTGAGTAACATGGTGAATTCGGTTACTTCCCACTAGGCCGCAGTAGTAATAAGTGGATTGTTCGGGATATAGAAAAATTTTCACGAATGGAATCAAAATTTCTAGGCCAATTCAGTGACTTCCCAATGGGACATGCTTGTATGAGTGTGCTTTTCAATATGTAACAACATTTTAAGGAACGGACTCTAAGTATCATGGTGAATTCAGTAGGTTCCCAATAGGATTCGCATGTAATAAGCTTGTTATTCAAGATAGAGCAACGTTTTAAGGAACGGAAACACTGTTTCTCTGTGAATTCAGTTAGTTCCCAGTAGCAGGCTCTTGTAATATGCGTACTTCTAAAGATTTATCAAAATTTGGTGTGCCGAATCTGAGTAACATGGTGAATTCGGTTACTTCCCACTAGGCCGTAGTTGTAATAAGTGGACTGTTCGGGATATAGAAAAATTTTCACGAATGGAATCAAAATTTCTAGGCGAATTCAGTGAGTTCCCAATGGGACATGCTTGTATTAGTGTGCTTTTCAATATGTAACAACATTTTAAGAACGGACTCTAAGTATCATGGTGAATTCAGTAGGTTCCCAATAGGATTCGCATGTAATAAGCTTGTTATTCAAGATAGAGCAACGTTTTAAGGAACGGAAACACTGTTTCTCTGTGAATTCAGTTAGTTCCCAGTAGCAGGCTCTTGGAATATGCGTACTTCTAAAGACTTATCAAAATTTGGCGTGCCAAATCTGAGTAACATGGTGAATTCGGTTAGTTTCCAATAGGCCGCAATAGTAATAAGTGGACTGTTCGGGATATAGAAAAATTTTCACGAATGGAATCAAAATTTCTAGGCGAATTCAGTGAGTTCCCAAAGGGATGTGCTTGTGTGAGTGTGCTTTTCAATATGTAACAACATTTTAAGAACGGACTCTAAGTATCATGGTGAATTCAGTAGGTTCCCAATAGGATTCGCATGTAATAAGCTTGTTATTCAAGATAGAGCAACGTTTTAAGGAACGGAAACACTGTTTCTCTGTGAATTCAGTTAGTTCCCAGTAGCAGGCTCTTGTAATATGCGTACTTCTAAAGATTTATCAAAATTTGGTGTGCCGAATCTGAGTAACATGGTGAATTCGGTTAGTTCCCAATAGGCCGCAGTAGTAATAAGTGTACTGTTCGGGATATAGAAAAATTTTCACGGATGGAATCAAAATTTCTAGGCGAATTCAGTGAGTTCCCAATGGGACATGCTTGTATGAGTGTGCTTTTCAATATGTAACAACATTTTAAGGAACGGACTCTAAGTATCATGGTGAATTCAGAAGGTTCCCAATAGGATTCGCATGTAATAAGCTTTTTATTCAAGATAGAGATACGTTTTAAGGAACGGAAACACTGTTTCTCTGTGAATTCAGTTAGTTCCAAGTAGCAGGCTCTTGTAATATGCGTACTTCTAAAGATTTATCAAAATTTGGTGTGCCGAATCTGAGTAATATGGTGAATTCGGTTAGTTCCCAATAGGCCGCAGTAGTAATAAGTGGACTGTTCGGGATATAGAAAAATTTTCACGAATGGAATCAAAATTTCTAGGCGAATTCAGTGAGTTCCCAAAGGGACATGCTTGTGTGAGTGTGCTTTCAATATGTAACAACATTTTAAGGAACGGACTCTAAGTATCATGGTGAATTCAGTAGGTTCCCAATAGGATTCGCATGTAATAAGCTTGTTATTCAAGATAGAGCAACGTTTTAAGGAACAGAAACACTGTTTCTCTGTGAATTCAGTTAGTTCCCAGTAGCAGGCTCTTGTAATATGCGTACTTCTAAAGATTTATCAAAATTTGGTGTGCCGAATCTGAGTAACATGGTGAATTCGGTTAGTTTCCAATAGGCCGCAATAGTAATAAGTGGACTGTTCGGGATATAGAAAATTTTTCACGAATGGAATCAAAATTTCTAGGTGAATTCAGTGAATTCCCAAAGGGACATGCTTGTGTGAGTGTGCTTTTGAATATGTAACAACATTTTAAGGAACGGACTCTAAGTATCATGGTGAATTCAGTAGGTTCCCAATAGGATTCGCATGTAATAAGCTTGTTATTCAAGATAGAGCAACGTTTTAAGGAACGGAAACACTGTTTCTCTGTGAATTCAATTAGTTCCCAGTAGCAGGCTCTTCTAATATGCGTACTTCTAAAGATTTATCAAAATTTGGTGTGCCGAATCTGAGTAACATGGTGAATTCGGTTAGTTCCCAATAGGCCGCAGTAGTAATAAGTGGACTGTTCGGGATATAGAAAAATTTTCACGAATGGAATCAAAATTTCTAGGCGAATTCAGTGAGTTCCCAATGGGACATGCTTGTATGAGTGTGCTTTTCAATATGTAACAACATTTTAAGGAACGGACTCTAAGTATCATGGTGAATTCAGTAGGTTCCCAATAGGATTCGCATGTAATAAGCTTGTTATTCAAGATAGAGCAACGTTTTAAGGAACGGAAACACTGTTTCTCTCTGAATTCAGTTAGTTCCCAGTAGCAGGCTCTTGTAATATGCGTACTTCTAAAGATTTATCAAAATTTGGTGTGCCGATTCTGAGTAACATGGTGAATTCAGTTAGTTCCCAATAGGCCGCAGTAGTAATAAGTGGAATGTTCGGGATATAGAAAAATTTTCGCGAATGGAATCAAAATTTCTAGGCGAATTCAGTGAGTTCCCAAAGGGACATGCTTGTGTGAGTGTGCTTTTCAATATGTAACAACATTTTAAGGAACGGACTCTAGGTATCATGGTGAATTCAGTAGTTTCCCAATAGGATTCGCATGTAATAAGCTTGTTATTCAAGATAGAGCAACGTTTTAAGGAACGGAAACACTGTTTCTCTATGAATTCAGTTAGTTCCCAGTAGCAGGCTCTTGTAATATGCGTACTTCTTAAGATTTATCAAAATATGGTGTGCCGAATCTGAGTAACATCGTGAATTCGGTTAGTTCCCAATAGGCCGCAGTAGTAATAAGTGGACTGTTCGGGATATAGAAAAATTTTCACGAATGGAATCAAAACTTCTAGGCGAATTCAGTGAGTTCCCAATGGGACATGCTTGTATGAGTGTGCTTTTCAATATGTAACAACATTTTAAGGAACGGACTCTAAGTATCATGGTGAATTCAGTAGGTTCCCAATAGGATTCGCATGTAATAAGCTTGTTATTCAAGATAGAGCAACGTTTTAAGGAACGGAAACACTGTTTCTCTGTGAATTCAGTTACTTCCCAGTAGCAGGCTCTTGTAATATGCGTACTTCTAAAGATTTATCAAAATTTGGTGTGCCGAATCTGAGTAACATGGTGAATTCGGTTAGTTCCCAATAGGCCGCAGTAGTAATAAGTGGACTGTTCGGGATATAGAAAAATTTTCACGAATGGAATCAAAATTTCTAGGCGAATTCAGTGAGTTCCCAAAGGGACATGCTTGTGTGAGTGTGCTTTTCAATATGTAACAACATTTTAAGGAACGGACTCTAAGTATCATGGTGAATTCAGTAGGTTCCCAATAGGATTCGCATGTAATAAGCTTGTTATTCAAGATAGAGCAACGTTTTAAGGAACGGAAACACTGTTTCTCTGTGAATTCAGTTAGTTCCCAGTAGCAGGCTCTTGTATTATGCGTACTTCTAAAGATTTATCAAAATTTGGTGTGCCGAATCTGAGTAACATGGTGAATTCGGTTAGTTCCCAATAGGCCGCAGTAGTAATAAGTGGACTGTTCGGCATATAGAAAAATTTTCACGAATGGAATCAAAATTTCTCGGCCAATTCAGTGAGTTCCCAATGGGACATGCTTGTATGAGTGTGCTTTTCAATATGTAACAACATTTTAAGTAACGGACTCTAAGTATCATGGTGAATTCAGTAGGTTCCCAATAGGATTCGCATGTAATAAGCTTGTTATTCAAGATAGAGCAACGTTTTAAGGAACGGAAACACTGTTTTTCTGTGAATTCAGTTAGATCCCAGTAGCAGGCTCTTGTAATATGCGTACTTCTAAAGATTTATCAAAATTTGGTGTGCCGAATCTGAGTAACATGGTGAATTCGGTTAGTTTCCAATAGGCCGCAATAGTAATAAGTGGACTGTTCGGGATATAGAAAAATTTTCACGAATGGAATCAAAATTTCTAGGCGAATTCAGTGAGTTCCCAATGGGACATGCTTGTATGAATGTGCTTTTCAATATGTAACAACATTTTAAGGAACGGACTCTAAGTATCATGGTGAATTCAGTAGGTTCCCAATAGGATTCGCATGTAATAAGCTTTTTATTGAAGATAGAGATACGTTTTAAGGAACGGAAACACTGTTTCTCTGTGAATTCAGTTAGTTCCAAGTAGCAGGCTCTTGTAATATGCGTACTTCTAAAGATTTATCAAAATTTGGTGTGCCGAATCTGAGTAATATGGTGAATTCGGTTAGTTCCCAATAGGCCGCAGTAGTAATAAGTGGACTGTTCGGGATATAGAAAAATTTTCACGAATGGAATCAAAATTTCTAGGCGAATTCAGTGAGTTCCCAAAGGGACATGCTTGTGTGAGTGTGCTTTCAATATGTAACAACATTTTAAGGAACGGACTCTAAGTATCATGGTGAATTCAGTAGGTTCCCAATAGGATTCGCATGTAATAAGCTTGTTATTCAAGATAGAGCAACGTTTTAAGGATCGGAAACACTGTTTCTCTGTGAATTCAGTTAGTTCCCAGTAGCAGGCTCTTGTAATATGCGTACTTCTAAAGATTTATCAAAATTTGGTGTGCCGAATCTGAGTAACATGGTGAATTCGGTTAGTTTCCAATAGGCCGCAATAGTAATAAGTGGACTGTTCGGGATATAGAAAATTTTTCACGAATGGAATCAAAATTTCTAGGTGAATTCAGTGAATTCCCAAAGGGACATGCTTGTGTGAGTGTGCTTTTCAATATGTAACAACATTTTAAGGAACGGACTCTAAGTATCATGGTGAATTCAGTAGGTTCCCAATAGGATTCGCATGTAATAAGCTTGTTATTCAAGATAGAGCAACGTTTTAAGGAACGGAAACACTGTTTCTCTGTGAATTCAATTAGTTCCCAGTAGCAGGCTCTTCTAATATGCGTACTTCTAAAGATTTATCAAAATTTGGTGTGCCGAATCTGAGTAACATGGTGAATTCGGTTAGTTCCCAATAGGCCGCAGTAGTAATAAGTGGACTGTTCGGGATATAGAAAAATTTTCACGAATGGAATCAAAATTTCTAGGCGAATTCAGTGAGTTCCCAATGGGACATGCTTGTATGAGTGTGCTTTTCAATATGTAACAACATTTTAAGGAACGGACTCTAAGTATCATGGTGAATTCAGTAGGTTCCCAATAGGATTCGCATGTAATAAGCTTGTTATTCAAGATAGAGCAACGTTTTAAGGAACGGAAACACTGTTTCTCTCTGAATTCAGTTAGTTCCCAGTAGCAGGCTCTTGTAATATGCGTACTTCTAAAGATTTATCAAAATTTGGTGTGCCGATTCTGAGTAACATGGTGAATTCAGTTAGTTCCCAATAGGCCGCAGTAGTAATAAGTGGAATGTTCGGGATATAGAAAAATTTTCGCGAATGGAATCAAAATTTCTAGGCGAATTCAGTGAGTTCCCAAAGGGACATGCTTGTGTGAGTGTGCTTTTCAATATGTAACAACATTTTAAGGAACGGACTCTAGGTATCATGGTGAATTCAGTAGTTTCCCAATAGGATTCGCATGTAATAAGCTTGTTATTCAAGATAGAGCAACGTTTTAAGGAACGGAAACACTGTTTCTCTATGAATTCAGTTAGTTCCCAGTAGCAGGCTCTTGTAATATGCGTACTTCTTAAGATTTATCAAAATATGGTGTGCCGAATCTGAGTAACATCGTGAATTCGGTTAGTTCCCAATAGGCCGCAGTAGTAATAAGTGGACAGTTCGGGATATAGAAAAATTTTCACGAATGGAATCAAAACTTCTAGGCCTATTCAGTGAGTTCCCAATGGGACATGCTTGTATGAGTGTGCTTTTCAATATGTAACAACATTTTAAGGAACGGACTCTAAGTATCAATGTGAATTCAGTAGGTTCCCAATAGGATTCGCATGTAATAAGCTTGTTATTCCAGATAGAGCAACGTTTTAAGGAACGGAAACACTGTTTCTCTGTGAATTCAGTTACTTCCCAGTAGCAGGCTCTTGTAATATGCGTACTTCTAAAGATTTATCAAAATTTGGTGTGCCGAATCTGAGTAACATGGTGAATTCGGTTAGTTCCCAATAGGCCGCAGTAGTAATAAGTGGACTGTTCGGGATATAGAAAAATTTTTACGAATGGAATCAAAATTTCTAGGCGAATTCAGTGAGTTCCCAAAGGGACATGCTTGTGTGAGTGTGCTTTTCAATATGTAACAACATTTTAAGGAACGGACTCTAAGTATCATGGTGAATTCAGTAGGTTCCCAATAGGATTCGCATGTAATAAGCTTGTTATTCAAGATAGAGCAACGTTTTAAGGAACGGAAACACTGTTTCTCTGTGAATTCAGTAGTTCCCAGTAGCAGGCTCTTGTATTATGCGTACTTCTAAAGATTTATCAAAATTTGGTGTGCCGAATCTGAGTAACATGGTGAATTCGGTTAGTTCCCAATAGGCCGCAGTAGTAATAAGTGGACTGTTCGGCATATAGAAAAATTTTCACGAATGGAATCAAAATTTCTAGGCCAATTCAGTGAGTTCCCAATGGGACATGCTTGTATGAGTGTGCTTTTCAATATGTAACAACATTTTAAGGAACGGACTCTAAGTATCATGGTGAATTCAGTAGGTTCCCAATAGGATTCGCATGTAATAAGCTTGTTATTCAAGATAGAGCAACGTTTTAAGGAACGGAAACACTGTTTTTCTGTGAATTCAGTTAGATCCCAGTAGCAGGCTCTTGTAATATGCGTACTTCTAAAGATTTATCAAAATTTGGTGTGCCGAATCTGAGTAACATGGTGAATTCGGTTAGTTTCCAATAGGCCGCAATAGTAATAAGTGGACTGTTCGGGATATAGAAAAATTTTCACGAATGGAATCAAAATTTCTAGGCGAATTCAGTGAGTTCCCAATGGGAAATGCTTGTATGAATGTGCTTTTCAATATGTAACAACATTTTAAGGAACGGACTCTAAGTATCATGGTGAATTCAGTAGGTTCCCAATAGGATTCGCATGTAATAAGCTTTTTATTCAAGATAGAGATACGTTTTAAGGAACGGAAACACTGTTTCTCTGTGAATTCAGTTAGTTCCAAGTAGCAGGCTCTTGTAATATGCGTACTTCTAAAGATTTATCAAAATTTGGTGTGCCGAATCTGAGTAATATGGTGAATTCGGTTAGTTCCCAATAGGCCGCAGTAGTAATAAGTGGACTGTTCGGGATATAGAAAAATTTTCACGAATGGAATCAAAATTTCTAGGCGAATTCAGTGAGTTCCCAAAGGGACATGCTTGTGTGAGTGTGCTTTCAATATGTAACAACATTTTAAGGAACGGACTCTAAGTATCATGGTGAATTCAGTAGGTTCCCAATAGGATTCGCATGTAATAAGCTTGTTATTCAAGATAGAGCAACGTTTTAAGGATCGGAAACACTGTTTCTCTGTGAATTCAGTTAGTTCCCAGTAGCAGGCTCTTGTAATATGCGTACTTCTAAAGATTTATCAAAATTTGGTGTGCCGAATCTGAGTAACATGGTGAATTCGGTTAGTTTCCAATAGGCCGCAATAGTAATAAGTGGACTGTTCGGGATATAGAAAATTTTTCACGAATGGAATCAAAATTTCTAGGTGAATTCAGTGAATTCCCAAAGGGACATGCTTGTGTGAGTGTGCTTTTCAATATGTAACAACATTTTAAGGAACGGACTCTAAGTATCATGGTGAATTCAGTAGGTTCCCAATAGGATTCGCATGTAATAAGCTTGTTATTCAAGATAGAGCAACGTTTTAAGGAACGGAAACACTGTTTCTCTGTGAATTCAATTAGTTCCCAGTAGCAGGCTCTTCTAATATGCGTACTTCTAAAGATTTATCAAAATTTGGTGTGCCGAATCTGAGTAACATGGTGAATTCGGTTAGTTCCCAATAGGCCGCAGTAGTAATAAGTGGACTGTTCGGGATATAGAAAAATTTTCACGAATGGAATCAAAATTTCTAGGCGAATTCAGTGAGTTCCCAATGGGACATGCTTGTATGAGTGTGCTTTTCAATATGTAACAACATTTTAAGGAACGGACTCTAAGTATCATGGTGAATTCAGTAGGTTCCCAATAGGATTCGCATGTAATAAGCTTGTTATTCAAGATAGAGCAACGTTTTAAGGAACGGAAACACTGTTTCTCTCTGAATTCAGTTAGTTCCCAGTAGCAGGCTCTTGTAATATGCGTACTTCTAAAGATTTATCAAAATTTGGTGTGCCGATTCTGAGTAACATGGTGAATTCAGTTAGTTCCCAATAGGCCGCAGTAGTAATAAGTGGAATGTTCGGGATATAGAAAAATTTTCGCGAATGGAATCAAAATTTCTAGGCGAATTCAGTGAGTGCCCAAAGGGACATGCTTGTGTGAGTGTGCTTTTCAATATGTAACAACATTTTAAGGAACGGACTCTAGGTATCATGGTGAATTCAGTAGTTTCCCTTTAGGATTCGCATGTAATAAGCTTGTTATTCAAGATAGAGCAACGTTTTAAGGAACGGAAACACTGTTTCTCTATGAATTCAGTTAGTTCCCAGTAGCAGGCTCTTGTAATATGCGTACTTCTTAAGATTTATCAAAATATGGTGTGCCGAATCTGAGTAACATCGTGAATTCGGTTAGTTCCCAATAGGCCGCAGTAGTAATAAGTGGACTGTTCGGGATATAGAAAAATTTTCACGAATGGAATCAAAACTTCTAGGCGAATTCAGTGAGTTCCCAATGGGACATGCTTGTATGAGTGTGCTTTTCAATATGTAACAACATTTTAAGGAACGGACTCTAAGTATCATGGTGAATTCAGTAGGTTCCCAATAGGATTCGCATGTAATAAGCTTGTTATTCAAGATAGAGCAACGTTTTAAGGAACGGAAACACTGTTTCTCTGTGAATTCAGTTACTTCCCAGTAGCAGGCTCTTGTAATATGCGTACTTCTAAAGATTTATCAAAATTTGGTGTGCCGAATCTGAGTAACATGGTGAATTCGGTTAGTTCCCAATAGGCCGCAGTAGTAATAAGTGGACTGTTCGGGATATAGAAAAATTTTTACGAATGGAATCAAAATTTCTAGGCGAATTCAGTGAGTTCCCAAAGGGACATGCTTGTGTGAGTGTGCTTTTCAATATGTAACAACATTTTAAGGAACGGACTCTAAGTATCATGGTGAATTCAGTAGGTTCCCAATAGGATTCGCATGTAATAAGCTTGTTATTCAAGATAGAGCAACGTTTTAAGGAACGGAAACACTGTTTCTCTGTGAATTCAGTTAGTTCCCAGTAGCAGGCTCTTGTATTATGCGTACTTCTAAAGATTTATCAAAATTTGGTGTGCCGAATCTGAGTAACATGGTGAATTCGGTTAGTTCCCAATAGGCCGCAGTAGTAATAAGTGGACTGTTCGGCATATAGAAAAATTTTCACGAATGGAATCAAAATTTCTAGGCCAATTCAGTGAGTTCCCAATGGGACATGCTTGTATGAGTGTGCTTTTCAATATGTAACAACATTTTAAGTAACGGACTCTAAGTATCATGGTGAATTCAGTAGGTTCCCAATAGGATTCGCATGTAATAAGCTTGTTATTCAAGATAGAGCAACGTTTTAAGGAACGGAAACACTGTTTTTCTGTGAATTCAGTTAGATCCCAGTAGCAGGCTCTTGTAATATGCGTACTTCTAAAGATTTATCAAAATTTGGTGTGCCGAATCTGAGTAACATGGTGAATTCTGTTAGTTTCCAATAGGCCGCAATAGTAATAAGTGGACTGTTCGGGATATAGAAAAATTTTCACGAATGGAATCAAAATTTCTAGGCGAATTCAGTGAGTTCCCAAAGGGACATGCTTGTGTGAGTGTGCTTTTAAATATATAACAACATTTTAAGGAACGGACTCTAAGTATCATGGTGAATTCAGTAGGTTCCCAATAGGATTCGCATGTAATAAGCTTGTTATTCAAGATAGAGCAACGTTTTAAGGAACGGAAACACTGTTTCTCTGTGAATTCAGTTAGTTCCCAGTAGCAGGCTCTTGTAATATGCGTACTTCTTAAGATTTATCAAAATATGGTGTGCCGAATCTGAGTAACATGGTGAATTCGGTTAGTTCCCAATAGGCCGCAGTAGTAAGAGGGGACTGTTCGGGATATAGAAAAATTTTCACGAATGGAATCAAAATTTCTAGGCGAATTCAGTGAGTTCCCAATGGGACATGCTTGTATGAGTGTGCCTTTCAATATGCAACAACATTTTAAGGAACGGACTCTAAGTATCATGGTGAATTCAGTAGGTTCCCAATAGGATTCGCATGTAATAAGCTTGTTATTCAAGATAGAGCAACGTTTTAAGGAACGGAAACACTGTTTCTCTGTGAATTCAGTTAGTTCCCAGTAGCAGGCTCTTGTAATATGCGTACTTCTAAAGATTTTTCAAAATTTGGTGTGCCGAATCTGAGTAACATGGTGAATTCGGTTAGTTCCCAATAGGCCGCAGTAGTAATAAGTGGACTGTTCGGGATATAGAAAAATTTTCACGAATGGAATCAAAATTTCTAGGCGAATTCAGTGAGATCCCAATGGGACATGCTTGTATGAGTGTGCTTTTCAATATGTAACAACATTTTAAGGAACGGACTCTAAGTATCATGGTGAATTCAGTAGGTTCCCAGTACGATTCGCATGTAATAAGCTTGTTATTCAAGATAGAGCAACGTTTTAAGGAACGGAAACACTGTTTCTCTGTGAATTCAGTTAGTTCCCAGTAGCAGGCTCTTGTAATATGCGTACTTCTAAAGATTTATCAAAATTTGGTGTGCCGAATCTGAGTAACATGGTGAATTCGGTTAGTTCCCAATAAGCCGCAGTAGTAATAAGTGGACTGTTCGGGATATAGAAAAATTTTCACGAATGGAATCAAAATTTCTAGGCCAATTCAGTGAGTTCCCAATGGGACATGCTTGTATGAGTGTGCTTTTCAATATGTAACAACATTTTAAGGAACGGTCTCTAAGTATCATGGTGAATTCAGTAGGTTCCCAATAGGATTCGCATGTAATAAGCTTGTTATTCAAGATAGAGCAACGTTTTAAGGAACGGAAACACTGTTTCTCTGTGAATTCAGTTAGTTCCCTGTAGCAGGCTCTTGTAATATGCGTACTTCTAAAGATTTATCAAAATTTGGTGTGCCGAATCTGAGTAACATGGTGAATTCGGTTAGTTCCCAATAAGCCGCAGTAGTAAGAGGGGACTGTTCGGGATATAGAAAAATTTTCACGAATGGAATCAAAATTTCTAGGCGAATTCAGTGAGTTCCCAATGGGACATGCTTGTGTGAGTGTGCTTTTCAATATTTAACAACATTTTAAGAACGGACTCTAAGTATCATGGTGAATTCAGTAGGTTCCCAATAGGATTCGCATGTAATAAGCTTGTTATTCAAGATAGAGCAACGTTTTAAGGAACGGAAACACTGTTTCTCTGTGAATTCAGTTAGTTCCCAGTAGCAGGCTCTTGTAATATGCGTACTTCTAAAGATTTTTCAAAATTTGGTGTGCCGAATCTGAGTAACATGGTGAATTCGGTTAGTTCCCAATAGGCCGCAGTAGTAATAAGTGGACTGTTCGGGATAGAGAAAAATTTTCACGAATGGAATCAAAATTTCTAGGCGAATTCAGTGAGTTCCCAATGGGACATGCTTGTATGAGTGTGCCTTTCAATATGCAACAACATTTTAAGGAACGGACTCTAAGTATCATTGTGAATTCAGTAGGTTCCCAATAGGATTCGCATGTAATAAGCTTGTTATTCAAGATAGAGCAACGTTTTAAGGAACGGAAACACTGTTTCTCTGTGAATTCAGTTAGTTCCCAGTAACAGGCTCTTGTAATATGCGTACTTCTAAAGATTTATCAAAATTTGGTGTGCCGAATCTGAGTAACATGGTGAATTCGGTTAGTTCCCACTAGGCCGTAGTTGTAATAAGTGGACTGTTCGGGATATAGAAAAATTTTCACGAATGGACTCAAAATTTCTAGGCGAATTCAGTGAGTTCCCAATGGGACATGCTTGTATGAGTGTGCTTTTCAATATGTAACAACATTTTAAGAACGGACTCTAAGTATCATGAAGAATTCAGTAGGTTCCCAATACGATTCGCATGTAATAATCTTGTTATTCAAGATAGAGCAACGTTTTAAGGAACGGAAACACTGTTTCTCTGTGAATTCAGTTAGTTCCCAGTAGCAGGCTCTTGTAATATGCGTACTTCTAAAGATTTATCAAAATTTGGTGTGCCGAATCTGAGTAACATGGTGAATTCGGTTAGTTCCCAATAAGCCGCAGTAGTAATAAGTGGACTGTTCGGGATATAGAAAATTTTTCACGAATGGAATCAAAATTTCTAGGCGAATTCAGTGAGTTCCCAATGGGACATGCTTGTATGAGTGTGCTTTTCAATATGTAACAACATTTTAAGGAACGGACTCTAAGTATCATGGTGAATTCAGTAGGTTCCCAATACGATTCGCATGTAATAAGCTTGTTATTCAAGATAGAGCAACGTTTTAAGGAACGGAAACACTGTTTCTCTGTGAATTCAGTTAGTTCCCTGTAGCAGGCTCTTGTAATATGCGTACTTCTAAAGATTTATCAAAATTTGGTGTGCCGAATCTGAGTAACATGGTGAATTCGGTTAGTTCCCAATAAGCCGCAGTAGTAAGAGGGGACTGTTCGGGATATAGAAAAATTTTCACGAATGGAATCAAAATTTCTAGGCGAATTCAGTGAGTTCCCAATGGGACATGCTTGTATGAGTGTGCTTTTCAATATTTAACAACATTTTAAGAACGGACTCTAAGTATCATGGTGAATTCAGTAGGTTCCCAATAGGATTCGCATGTAATAAGCTTGTTATTCAAGATAGAGCAACGTTTTAAGGAACGGAAACACTGTTTCTCTGTGAATTCAGTTAGTTCCCAGTAGCAGGCTCTTGTAATATGCGTACTTCTAAAGATTTTTCAAAATTTGGTGTGCCGAATCTGAGTAACATGGTGAATTCGGTTAGTTCCCAATAGGCCGCAGTAGTAATAAGTGGACTGTTCGGGATATAGAAAAATTTTCACGAATGGAATCAAAATTTCTAGGCGAATTCAGTGAGTTCCCAATGGGACATGCTTGTATGAGTGTGCCTTTCAATATGCAACAACATTTTAAGGAACGGACTCTAAGTATCATGGTGAATTCAGTAGGTTCCCAATAGGATTCGCATGGAATAAGCTTGTTATTCAAGATAGAGCAACGTTTTAAGGAACGGAAACACTGTTTCTCTGTGAATTCAGTTAGTTCCCAGTAGCAGGCTCTTGTAATATGCGTACTTCTAAAGATTTATCAAAATTTGGTGTGCCGAATCTGAGTAACATGGTGAATTCGGTTAGTTCCCACTAGGCCGTAGTTGTAATAAGTGGACTGTTCGGGATATAGAAAAATTTTCACGAATGGAATCAAAATTTCTAGGCGAATTCAGTGAGTTCCCAATGGGACATGCTTGTATGAGTGTGCTTTTCAATATGTAACAACATTTTAAGGAACGGACTCTAAGTATCATGGTGAATTGAGTAGGTTCCCAATAGGATTCGCATGTAATAAGCTTGTTATTCAAGATAGAGCAACGTTTTAAGGAACGGAAACACTGTTTCTCTGTGAATTCAGTTAGTTCCCAGTAGCAGGCTCTTGTAATATGCGTACTTCTAAAGATTTATCAAAATTTGGTGTGCCGAATCTGAGTAACATGGTGAATTCGGTTAGTTCCCAATAGGCCGCAGTAGTAAGAGGGGACTGTTCGGGATATAGAAAAATTTTCACGAATGGAATCAAAATTTCTAGGCGAATTCAGTGAATTCCCAATGGGACATGCTTGTATGAGTGTGCTTTTCAATATGTAACAACATTTTAAGGAACGGACTCTAAGTATCATGGTGAATTCAGTAGGTTCCCAATAGGATTCGCATGTAATAAGCTTGTTTTTTAAGATAGAGCAACGTTTTAAGGAACGGAAACACTGTTTCTCTGTGAATTCAGTTAGTTCCCAGTAGCAGGCTCTTGTAATATGCGTACTTCTAAAGATTTATCAAAATTTGGTGTGCCGAATCTGAGTAACATGGTGAATTCGGTTAGTTTCCAATAGGCCGCAATAGTAATAAGTGGACTGTTCGGCATATAGAAAATTTTCACGAATGGAATCAAAATTTCTAGGCGAATTCAGTGAGTTCCCAATGGGACATGCTTGTGTGAGTGTGCTTTTCAATATGTAACAACATTTTAAGGAACGGACTCTAAGTATCATGGTGAATTCAGTAGGTTCCCAATAGGATTCGCATGTGAAAGCTTGTTATTCAAGATAGAGCAACGTTTTAAGGAACGGAAACACTGTTTCTCTGTGAATTCAGTTAGTTCCCAGTAGCAGGCTCTTGTAATATGCGTACTTCTAAAGATTTATCAAAATTTGGTGTGCCGAATCTGAGTAACATGGTGAATTCGGTTAGTTCCCAATAGGCCGCAGTAGTAATAAGTGGACTGTTCGGGATATAGAAAAATTTTCACGAATGGAATCAAAATTTCTAGGCGAATTCAGTGAGTTCCCAATGGGACATGCTTGTACGAGTGTGCTTTTCAATATGTAACAACATTTTAAGGAACGGACTCTAAGTATCATGGTGAATTCAGTAGGTTCCCAATAGGATTCGCATGTAATAAGCTTGTTATTCAAGATAGAGCAACGTTTTAAGGAACGGAAACACTGTTTCTCTGTGAATTCAGTTAGTTCCCAGTAGCAGGCTCTTGTATTATGCGTACTTCTAAACATTTATCAAAATTTGGTGTGCCGAATCTGAGTAACATGGTGAATTCGGTTAGTTCCCAATAGGCCGCAGTAGTAATAAGTGGACTGTTCGGCATATAGAAAAATTTTCAAGAATGGAATCAAAATTTCTAGGCGAATTCAGTGAGTTCCCAATGGGACATGCTTGTATGAGTGTGCTTTTCAATATATAACAACATTTTAAGGAACGGACTCTAAGTATCATGGTGAATTCAGTAGGTTCCCAATAGGATTCGCATGTAATAAGCTTGTTATTCAAGATAGAGCAACGTTTTAAGGAATGGAAACACTGTTTCTCTGTGAATTCAGTTAGTTCCCTGTAGCAGGCTCTTGTAATATGCGTACTTCTAAAGATTTATCAAAATTTGGTGTGCTGAATCTGAGTAACATGGTGAGTTCGGTTAGTTCCCAATAGGCCGCAGTAGTAATAGGGGACTGTTCGGGATATAGAAAAATTTTCACGAATGGAATCAAAATTTCTAGGCGAATTCAGTGAGTTCCCAATGGGACATGCTTGTATGAGTGTGCCTTTCAATATGCAACAACATTTTAAGGAACGGACTCTAAGTATCATGGTGAATTCAGTAGGTTCCCAATAGGATTCGCATGTAATAAGCTTGTTATTCAAGATAGAGCAACGTTTTAAGGAACGGAAACACTGTTTCTCTGTGAATTCAGTTAGTTCCCAGTAGCAGGCTCTTGTAATATGCGTACTTCTAAAGATTTATCAAAATTTGGTGTGCCGATTCTGAGTAACATGGTGAATTCGGTTAGTTCCCACTAGGCCGTAGTTGTAATAAGTGGACTGTTCGGGATATAGAAAAATTTTCACGAATGGACTCAAAATTTCTAGGCGAATTCAGTGAGTTCCCAATGGGACATGCTTGTATGAGTGTGCTTTTCAATATGTAACAACATTTTAAGAACGGACTCTAAGTATCATGGTGAATTCAGTAGGTTCCCAATACGATTCGCATGTAATAAGCTTGTTATTCAAGATAGAGCAACGTTTTAAGGAACGGAAACACTGTTTCTCTGTGAATTCAGTTAGTTCCCAGTAGCAGGCTCTTGTAATATGCGTACTTCTAAAGATTTATCAAAATTTGGTGTGCCGAATCTGAGTAACATGGTGAATTCGGTTAGTTCCCAATAGGCCTCAGTAGTAATAAGTGGACTGTTCGGGATATAGAAAAATTTTCACGAATGGAATCAAAATTTCTAGGCGAATTCAGTGAGTTCCCAATGGGACATGCTTGTATGAGTGTGCTTTTCAATATGTAACAACATTTTAAGGAACGGACTCTAAGTATCATGGTGAATTCAGTAGGTTCCCAATAGGATTCGCATGTAATAAGCTTGTTATTCAAGATAGAGCAACGTTTTAAGGAACGGAAACACTGTTTCTCTGTGAATTCAGTTAGTTCCCAGTAGCAGGCTCTTGTAATATGCGTACTTCTAAAGATTTATCAAAATTTGGTGTGCCGAATCTGAGTAACATGGTGAATTCGGTTAGTTCCCACGAGGCCGTAGTAGTAATAAGTGGACTGTTCGGGATATAGAAAAATTTTCACGAATGGACTCAAAATTTCTAGGCGAATTCAGTGAGTTCCCAATGGGACATGCTTGTATTAGTGTGCTTTTCAATATTTAACAACAATTTAAGGAACGGACTCTAAGTATCATGGTGAATTCAGTAGGTTCCCAATAGGATTCGCATGTAATAAGCTTGTTATTCAAGATAGAGCAACGTTTTAAGGAACGGAAACACTGTTTCTCTGTGAATTCAGTTAGTTCCCAGTAGCAGGCTCTTGTAATATGCGTACTTCTAAAGATTTATCAAAATTTGGTGTGCCGAATCTGAGTAACATGGTGAATTCGGTTAGTTCCCACTAGGCCGTAGTTGTAATAAGTGGACTGTTCGGGATATAGAAAAATTTTCACGAATGGACTCAAAATTTCTAGGCGAATTCAGTGAGTTCCCAATGGGACATGCTTGTATTAGTGTGCTTTTCAATACGTAACAACATTTTAAGAACGGACTCTAAGTATCATGGTGAATTCAGTAGGTTCCCAATAGGATTCGCATGTAATAAGCTTGTTATTCAAGATAGAGCAACGTTTTAAGGAACGGAAACACTGTTTCTCTGTGAATTCAGTTAGTTCCCAGTAGCAGGCTCTTGTATTATGCGTACTTCTAAAGATTTATCAAAATTTGGTGTGCCGAATCTGAGTAACATGGTGAATTCGGTTAGTTCCCACTAGGCCGTAGTTGTAATAAGTGGACTGTTCGGGATATAGAAAAATTTTCACGAATGGACTCAAAATTTCTAGGCGAATTCAGTGAGTTCCCAATGGGACATGCTTGTATGAGTGTGCTTTTCAATATGTAACAACATTTTAAGAACGGACTCTAAGTATCATGAAGAATTCAGTAGGTTCCCAATACGATTCGCATGTAATAAGCTTGTTATTCAAGATAGAGCAACGTTTTAAGGAACGGAAACACTGTTTCTCTGTGAATTCAGTTAGTTCCCAGTAGCAGGCTCTTGTAATATGCGTACTTCTAAAGATTTATCAAAATTTGGTGTACCGAATCTGAGTAACATGGTGAATTCGGTTAGTTCCCAATAAGCCGCAGTAGTAATAAGTGGACTGTTCGGGATATAGAAAATTTTTCACGAATGGAATCAAAATTTCTAGGCGAATTCAGTGAGTTCCCAATGGGACATGCTTGTATGAGTGTGCTTTTCAATATGTAACAACATTTTAAGGAACGGACTCTAAGTATCATGGTGAATTCAGTAGGTTCCCAATAGGATTCGCATGTAATAAGCTTGTTATTCAAGATAGAGCAACGTTTTAAGGAACGGAAACACTGTTTCTCTGTGAATTCAGTTAGTTCCCTGTAGCAGGCTCTTGTAATATGCGTACTTCTAAAGATTTATCAAAATTTGGTGTGCCGAATCTGAGTAACATGGTGAATTCGGTTAGTTCCCAATAAGCCGCAGTAGTAAGAGGGGACTGTTCGGGATATAGAAAAATTTTCACGAATGGAATC
Source organism: Rattus norvegicus (assembly GCF_021556685.1). NCBI lineage: Eukaryota > Metazoa > Chordata > Mammalia > Rodentia > Muridae > Rattus > Rattus norvegicus. The sequence continues at coordinate 43,084,756 of NC_141549.1, forward strand.
AAAATTTCTAGGCGAATTCAGTGAGTTCCCAATGGGACATGCTTGTATGAGTGTGCTTTTCAATATTTAACAACATTTTAAGAACGGACTCTAAGTATCATGGTGAATTCAGTAGGTTCCCAATAGGATTCGCATGTAATAAGCTTGTTATTCAAGATAGAGCAACGTTTTAAGGAACGGAAACACTGTTTCTCTGTGAATTCAGTTAGTTCCCAGTAGCAGGCTCTTGTAATATGCGTACTTCTAAAGATTTTTCAAAATTTGGTGTGCCGAATCTGAGTAACATGGTGAATTCGGTTAGTTCCCAATAGGCCGCAGTAGTAATAAGTGGACTGTTCGGGATATAGAAAAATTTTCACGAATGGAATCAAAATTTCTAGGCGAATTCAGTGAGTTCCCAATGGGACATGCTTGTATGAGTGTGCCTTTCGTATGCAACAACATTTTAAGGAACGGACTCTAAGTATCATGGTGAATTCAGTAGGTTCCCAATAGGATTCGCATGTAATAAGCTTGTTATTCAAGATAGAGCAACGTTTTAAGGAACGGAAACACTGTTTCTCTGTGAATTCAGTTAGTTCCCAGTAACAGGCTCTTGTAATATGCGTACTTCTGAAGATTTATCAAAATTTGGTGTGCCGAATCTGAGTAACATGGTGAATTCGGTTAGTTCCCACTAGGCCGTAGTTGTAATAAGTGGACTGTTCGGGATATAGAAAAATTTTCACGAATGGACTCAAAATTTCTAGGCGAATTCAGTGAGTTCCCAATGGGACATGCTTGTATGAGTGTGCTTTTCAATATGTAACAACATTTTAAGAACGGACTCTAAGTATCATGGTGAATTCAGTAGGTTCCCAATACGATTCGCATGTAATAAGCTTGTTATTCAAGATAGAGCAACGTTTTAAGGAACGGAAACACTGTTTTTCTGTGAATTCAGTTAGTTCCCAGTAGCAGGCTCTTGTAATATGCGTACTTCTAAAGATTTATCAAAATTTGGTGTGCCGAATCTGAGTAACATGGTGAATTCGGTTAGTTCCCAATAGGCCTCAGTAGTAATAAGTGGACTGTTCGGGATATAGAAAAATTTTCACGAATGGACTCAAAATTTCTAGGCGAATTCAGTGAGTTCCCAATGGGACATGCTTGTATGAGTGTGCTTTTCAATATGTAACTACATTTTAAGGAACGGACTCTAAGTATCATGGTGAATTCAGTAGGTTCCCAATAGGATTCGCATGTAATAAGCTTGTTATTCAAGATAGAGCAACGTTTTAAGGAACGGAAACACTGTTTCTCTGTGAATTCAGTTAGTTCCCAGTAGCAGGCTCTTGTAATATGCGTACTTCTAAAGATTTATCAAAATTTGGTGTGCCGAATCTGAGTAACATGGTGAATTCGGTTAGTTCCCACTAGGCCGTAGTTGTAATAAGTGGACTGTTCGGGATATAGAAAAATTTTCACGAATGGAATCAAAATTTCTAGGCGAATTCAGTGAGTTCCCAATGGGACATGCTTGTATGAGTGTGCTTTTCAATATGTAACAACATTTTAAGGAACGGACTCTAAGTATCATGGTGAATTGAGTAGGTTCCCAATAGGATTCGCATGTAATAAGCTTGTTATTCAAGATAGAGCAACGTTTTAAGGAACGGAAACACTGTTTCTCTGTGAATTCAGTTAGTTCCCAGTAGCAGGCTCTTGTAATATGCGTACTTCTAAAGATTTATCAAAATTTGGTGTGCCGAATCTGAGTAACATGGTGAATTCGGTTAGTTCCCAATAGGCCGCAGTAGTAAGAGGGGACTGTTCGGGATATAGAAAAATTTTCACGAATTGAATCAAAATTTCTAGGCGAATTCAGTGAGTTCCCAATGGGACATGCTTGTATGAGTGTGCTTTTCAATATGTAACAACATTTTAAGGAATGGACTCTAAGTATCATGGTGAATTCAGTAGGTTCCCAATAGGATTCGCATGTAATAAGCTTGTTTTTTAAGATAGAGCAACGTTTTAAGGAACGGAAACACTGTTTCTCTGTGAATTCAGTTAGTTCCCAGTAGCAGGCTCTTGTAATATGCGTACTTCTAAAGATTTATCAAAATTTGGTGTGCCGAATATGAGTAACATGGTGAATTCGGTTAGTTCCCAATAAGCCGCAATAGTAATAAGTGGACTGTTCGGCATATAGAAAAATTTTCACGAATGGAATCAAAATTTCTAGGCGAATTCAGTGAGTTCCCAAAGGGACATGCTTGTGTGAGTGTGCTTTTCAATATGTAACAACATTTTAAGGAACGGACTCTAAGTATCATGGTGAATTCAGTAGGTTCCCAATAGGATTCGCATGTGAAAGCTTGTTATTCAAGATAGAGCAACGTTTTAAGGAACGGAAACACTGTTTCTCTGTGAATTCAGTTAGTTCCCAGTAGCAGGCTCTTGTAATATGCGTACTTCTAAAGATTTATCAAAATTTGGTGTGCCGAATCTGAGTAACATGGTGAATTCGGTTAGTTCCCAATAGGCCGCAGTAGTAATAAGTGGACTGTTCGGGATATAGAAAAATTTTCACGAATGGAATCAAAATTTCTAGGCGAATTCAGTGAGTTCCCAATGGGACATGCTTGTATGAGTGTGCTTTTCAATATGTAACAACATTTTAAGGAACGGACTCTAAGTATCATGGTGAATTCAGTAGGTTCCCAATAGGATTCGCATGTAATAAGCTTGTTATTCAAGATAGAGCAACGTTTTAAGGAACGGAAACACTGTTTCTCTGTGAATTCAGTTAGTTCCCAGTAGCAGGCTCTTGTATTATGCGTACTTCTAAACATTTATCAAAATTTGGTGTGCCGAATCTGAGTAACATGGTGAATTCGGTTAGTTCCCACTAGGCCGCAGTAGTAATAAGTGGACTGTTCGGCATATAGAAAAATTTTCACGAGTGGAATCAAAATTTCTAGGCGAATTCAGTGAGTTCCCAATGGGACATGCTTGTATGAGTGTGCTTTTCAATATGTAACAACATTTTAAGGAACGGACTCTAAGTATCATGGTGAATTCAGTAGGTTCCCAATAGGATTCGCATGTAATAAGCTTGTTATTCAAGATAGAGCAACGTTTTAAGGAATGGAAACACTGTTTCTCTGTGAATTCAGTTAGTTCCCTGTAGCAGGCTCTTGTAATATGCGTACTTCTAAAGATTTATCAAAATTTGGTGTGCCGAATCTGAGTAACATGGTGAGTTCGGTTAGTTCCCAATAGGCCGCAGTAGTAATAGGGGACTGTTCGGGATATAGAAAAATTTTCACGAATGGAATCAAAATTTCTAGGCGAATTCAGTGAGTTCCCAATGGGACATGCTTGTATGAGTGTGCCTTTCAATATGCAACAACATTTTAAGGAACGGACTCTAAGTATCATGGTGAATTCAGTAGGTTCCCAATAGGATACGCATGTAATAAGCTTGTTATTCAAGATAGAGCAACGTTTTAAGGAACGGAAACACTGTTTCTCTGTGAATTCAGTTAGTTCCCAGTAACAGGCTCTTGTAATATGCGTACTTCTAAAGATTTATCAAAATTTGGTGTGCCGAATCTGAGTAACATGGTGAATTCGGTTAGTTCCCACTAGGCCGTAGTTGTAATAAGTGGACTGTTCGGGATATAGAAAAATTTTCACGAATGGACTCAAAATTTCTAGGCGAATTCAGTGAGTTCCCAATGGGACATGCTTGTATGAGTGTGCTTTTCAATATGTAACAACATTTTAAGAACGGACTCTAAGTATCATGGTGAATTCAGTAGGTTCCCAATACGATTCGCATGTAATAAGCTTGTTATTCAAGATAGAGCAACGTTTTAAGGAACGGAAACACTGTTTCTCTGTGAATTCAGTTAGTTCCCAGTAGCAGGCTCTTGTAATATGCGTACTTCTAAAGATTTATCAAAATTTGGTGTGCCGAATCTGAGTAACATGGTGAATTCGGTTAGTTTCCACTAGGCCGCAATAGTAATAAGTGGACTGTTCGGGATATAGAAAAATTTTCACGAATGGAATCAAAATTTCTAGGCGAATTCAGTGAGTTCCCAAAGGGACATGCTTGTATGAGTGTGCTTTTCAATATGTAACAACATTTTAAGAACGGACTCTAAGTATCATGGTGAATTGAGTAGGTTCCCAATAGGATTCCCATGTAATAAGCTTGTTATTCAAGATAGAGCAACGTTTTAAGGAACGGAAACACTGTTTCTCTGTGAATTCAGTTAGTTCCCAGTAGCAGGCTCTTGTAATATGCGTACTTCTAAAGATTTATCAAAATTTGGTGTGCCGAATCTGAGTAACATGGTGAATTCGGTTAGTTCCCAATAGGCCTCAGTAGTAATAAGTGGACTGTTCGGGATATAGAAAAATTTTCACGAATGGACTCAAAATTTCTAGGCGAATTCAGTGAGTTCCCAATGGGACATGCTTGTATGAGTGTGCTTTTCAATATGTAACAACATTTTAAGGAACGGACTCTAAGTATCATGGTGAATTCAGTAGGTTCCCAATAGGATTCGCATGTAATAAGCTTGTTATTCAAGATAGAGCAACGTTTTAAGGAACGGAAACACTGTTTCTCTGTGAATTCAGTTAGTTCCCAGTAGCAGGCTCTTGTAATATGCGTACTTCTAAAGATTTATCAAAATTTGGTGTGCCGAATCTGAGTAACATGGTGAATTCGGTTAGTTCCCACTAGGCCGTAGTTGTAATAAGTGGACTGTTCGGGATATAGAAAAATTTTCACGAATGGAATCAAAATTTCTAGGCGAATTCAGTGAGTTCCCAATGGGACATGCTTGTATGAGTGTGCTTTTCAATATGTAACAACATTTTAAGGAACGGACTCTAAGTATCATGGTGAATTGAGTAGGTTCCCAATAGGATTCGCATGTAATAAGCTTGTTATTCAAGATAGAGCAACGTTTTAAGGAACGGAAACACTGTTTCTCTGTGAATTCAGTTAGTTCCCAGTAGCAGGCTCTTGTAATATGCGTACTTCTAAAGATTTATCAAAATTTGGTGTGCCGAATCTGAGTAACATGGTGAATTCGGTTAGTTCCCAATAGGCCGCAGTAGTAAGAGGGGACTGTTCGGGATATAGAAAAATTTTCACGAATGGAATCAAAATTTCTAGGCGAATTCAGTGAGTTCCCAATGGGACATGCTTGTATGAGTGTGCTTTTCAATATGTAACAACATTTTAAGGAATGGACTCTAAGTATCATGGTGAATTCAGTAGGTTCCCAATAGGATTCGCATGTAATAAGCTTGTTTTTTAAGATAGAGCAACGTTTTAAGGAACGGAAACACTGTTTCTCTGTGAATTCAGTTAGTTCCCAGTAGCAGGCTCTTGTAATATGCGTACTTCTAAAGATTTATCAAAATTTGGTGTGCCGAATATGAGTAACATGGTGAATTCGGTTAGTTCCCAATAAGCCGCAATAGTAATAAGTGGACTGTTCGGCATATAGAAAAATTTTCACGAATGGAATCAAAATTTCTAGGCGAATTCAGTGAGTTCCCAAAGGGACATGCTTGTGTGAGTGTGCTTTTCAATATGTAACAACATTTTAAGGAACGGACTCTAAGTATCATGGTGAATTCAGTAGGTTCCCAATAGGATTCGCATGTGAAAGCTTGTTATTCAAGATAGAGCAACGTTTTAAGGAACGGAAACACTGTTTCTCTGTGAATTCAGTTAGTTCCCAGTAGCAGGCTCTTGTAATATGCGTACTTCTAAAGATTTATCAAAATTTGGTGTGCCGAATCTGAGTAACATGGTGAATTCGGTTAGTTCCCAATAGGCCGCAGTAGTAATAAGTGGACTGTTCGGGATATAGAAAAATTTTCACGAATGGAATCAAAATTTCTAGGCGAATTCAGTGAGTTCGCAATGGGACATGCTTGTATGAGTGTGCTTTTCAATATGTAACAACATTTTAAGGAACGGACTCTAAGTATCATGGTGAATTCAGTAGGTTCCCAATAGGATTCGCATGTAATAAGCTTGTTATTCAAGATAGAGCAACGTTTTAAGGAACGGAAACACTGTTTCTCTGTGAATTCAGTTAGTTCCCAGTAGCAGGCTCTTGTATTATGCGTACTTCTAAACATTTATCAAAATTTGGTGTGCCGAATCTGAGTAACATGGTGAATTCGGTTAGTTCCCACTAGGCCGCAGTAGTAATAAGTGGACTGTTCGGCATATAGAAAAATTTTCACGAATGGAATCAAAATTTCTAGGCGAATTCAGTGAGTTCCCAATGGGACATGCTTGTATGAGTGTGCTTTTCAATATGTAACAACATTTTAAGGAACGGACTCTAAGTATCATGGTGAATTCAGTAGGTTCCCAATAGGATTCGCATGTAATAAGCTTGTTATTCAAGATAGAGCAACGTTTTAAGGAACGGAAACACTGTTTCTCTGTGAATTCAGTTAGTTCCCAGTAGCAGGCTCTTGTAATATGCGTACTTCTAAAGATTTATCAAAATTTGGTGTGCCGAATCTGAGTAACATGGTGAATTCGGTTAGTTCCCACTAGGCCGTAGTTGTAATAAGTGGACTGTTCGGGATATAGAAAAATTTTCACGAATGGACTCAAAATTTCTAGGCGAATTCAGTGAGTTCCCAATGGGACATGCTTGTATTAGTGTGCTTTTCAATACGTAACAACATTTTAAGAACGGACTCTAAGTATCATGGTGAATTCAGTAGGTTCCCAATAGGATTCGCATGTAATAAGCTTGTTATTCAAGATAGAGCAACGTTTTAAGGAACGGAAACACTGTTTCTCTGTGAATTCAGTTAGTTCCCAGTAGCAGGCTCTTGTATTATGCGTACTTCTAAAGATTTATCAAAATTTGGTGTGCCGAATCTGAGTAACATGGTGAATTCGGTTAGTTCCCACTAGGCCGTAGTTGTAATAAGTGGACTGTTCGGGATATAGAAAAATTTTCACGAATGGACTCAAAATTTCTAGGCGAATTCAGTGAGTTCCCAATGGGACATGCTTGTATGAGTGTGCTTTTCAATATGTAACAACATTTTAAGAACGGACTCTAAGTATCATGAAGAATTCAGTAGGTTCCCAATACGATTCGCATGTAATAAGCTTGTTATTCAAGATAGAGCAACGTTTTAAGGAACGGAAACACTGTTTCTCTGTGAATTCAGTTAGTTCCCAGTAGCAGGCTCTTGTAATATGCGTACTTCTAAAGATTTATCAAAATTTGGTGTACCGAATCTGAGTAACATGGTGAATTCGGTTAGTTCCCAATAAGCCGCAGTAGTAATAAGTGGACTGTTCGGGATATAGAAAATTTTTCACGAATGGAATCAAAATTTCTAGGCGAATTCAGTGAGTTCCCAATGGGACATGCTTGTATGAGTGTGCTTTTCAATATGTAACAACATTTTAAGGAACGGACTCTAAGTATCATGGTGAATTCAGTAGGTTCCCAATAGGATTCGCATGTAATAAGCTTGTTATTCAAGATAGAGCAACGTTTTAAGGAACGGAAACACTGTTTCTCTGTGAATTCAGTTAGTTCCCTGTAGCAGGCTCTTGTAATATGCGTACTTCTAAAGATTTATCAAAATTTGGTGTGCCGAATCTGAGTAACATGGTGAATTCGGTTAGTTCCCAATAAGCCGCAGTAGTAAGAGGGGACTGTTCGGGATATAGAAAAATTTTCACGAATGGAATCAAAATTTCTAGGCGAATTCAGTGAGTTCCCAATGGGACATGCTTGTATGAGTGTGCTTTTCAATATTTAACAACATTTTAAGAACGGACTCTAAGTATCATGGTGAATTCAGTAGGTTCCCAATAGGATTCGCATGTAATAAGCTTGTTATTCAAGATAGAGCAACGTTTTAAGGAACGGAAACACTGTTTCTCTGTGAATTCAGTTAGTTCCCAGTAGCAGGCTCTTGTAATATGCGTACTTCTAAAGATTTTTCAAAATTTGGTGTGCCGAATCTGAGTAACATGGTGAATTCGGTTAGTTCCCAATAGGCCGCAGTAGTAATAAGTGGACTGTTCGGGATATAGAAAAATTTTCACGAATGGAATCAAAATTTCTAGGCGAATTCAGTGAGTTCCCAATGGGACATGCTTGTATGAGTGTGCCTTTCGTATGCAACAACATTTTAAGGAACGGACTCTAAGTATCATGGTGAATTCAGTAGGTTCCCAATAGGATTCGCATGTAATAAGCTTGTTATTCAAGATAGAGCAACGTTTTAAGGAACGGAAACACTGTTTCTCTGTGAATTCAGTTAGTTCCCAGTAACAGGCTCTTGTAATATGCGTACTTCTGAAGATTTATCAAAATTTGGTGTGCCGAATCTGAGTAACATGGTGAATTCGGTTAGTTCCCACTAGGCCGTAGTTGTAATAAGTGGACTGTTCGGGATATAGAAAAATTTTCACGAATGGACTCAAAATTTCTAGGCGAATTCAGTGAGTTCCCAATGGGACATGCTTGTATGAGTGTGCTTTTCAATATGTAACAACATTTTAAGAACGGACTCTAAGTATCATGGTGAATTCAGTAGGTTCCCAATACGATTCGCATGTAATAAGCTTGTTATTCAAGATAGAGCAACGTTTTAAGGAACGGAAACACTGTTTTTCTGTGAATTCAGTTAGTTCCCAGTAGCAGGCTCTTGTAATATGCGTACTTCTAAAGATTTATCAAAATTTGGTGTGCCGAATCTGAGTAACATGGTGAATTCGGTTAGTTCCCAATAGGCCTCAGTAGTAATAAGTGGACTGTTCGGGATATAGAAAAATTTTCACGAATGGACTCAAAATTTCTAGGCGAATTCAGTGAGTTCCCAATGGGACATGCTTGTATGAGTGTGCTTTTCAATATGTAACAACATTTTAAGGAACGGACTCTAAGTATCATGGTGAATTCAGTAGGTTCCCAATAGGATTCGCATGTAATAAGCTTGTTATTCAAGATAGAGCAACGTTTTAAGGAACGGAAACACTGTTTCTCTGTGAATTCAGTTAGTTCCCAGTAGCAGGCTCTTGTAATATGCGTACTTCTAAAGATTTATCAAAATTTGGTGTGCCGAATCTGAGTAACATGGTGAATTCGGTTAGTTCCCACTAGGCCGTAGTTGTAATAAGTGGACTGTTCGGGATATAGAAAAATTTTCACGAATGGAATCAAAATTTCTAGGCGAATTCAGTGAGTTCCCAATGGGACATGCTTGTATGAGTGTGCTTTTCAATATGTAACAACATTTTAAGGAACGGACTCTAAGTATCATGGTGAATTGAGTAGGTTCCCAATAGGATTCGCATGTAATAAGCTTGTTATTCAAGATAGAGCAACGTTTTAAGGAACGGAAACACTGTTTCTCTGTGAATTCAGTTAGTTCCCAGTAGCAGGCTCTTGTAATATGCGTACTTCTAAAGATTTATCAAAATTTGGTGTGCCGAATCTGAGTAACATGGTGAATTCGGTTAGTTCCCAATAGGCCGCAGTAGTAAGAGGGGACTGTTCGGGATATAGAAAAATTTTCACGAATTGAATCAAAATTTCTAGGCGAATTCAGTGAGTTCCCAATGGGACATGCTTGTATGAGTGTGCTTTTCAATATGTAACAACATTTTAAGGAATGGACTCTAAGTATCATGGTGAATTCAGTAGGTTCCCAATAGGATTCGCATGTAATAAGCTTGTTTTTTAAGATAGAGCAACGTTTTAAGGAACGGAAACACTGTTTCTCTGTGAATTCAGTTAGTTCCCAGTAGCAGGCTCTTGTAATATGCGTACTTCTAAAGATTTATCAAAATTTGGTGTGCCGAATATGAGTAACATGGTGAATTCGGTTAGTTCCCAATAAGCCGCAATAGTAATAAGTGGACTGTTCGGCATATAGAAAAATTTTCACGAATGGAATCAAAATTTCTAGGCGAATTCAGTGAGTTCCCAAAGGGACATGCTTGTGTGAGTGTGCTTTTCAATATGTAACAACATTTTAAGGAACGGACTCTAAGTATCATGGTGAATTCAGTAGGTTCCCAATAGGATTCGCATGTGAAAGCTTGTTATTCAAGATAGAGCAACGTTTTAAGGAACGGAAACACTGTTTCTCTGTGAATTCAGTTAGTTCCCAGTAGCAGGCTCTTGTAATATGCGTACTTCTAAAGATTTATCAAAATTTGGTGTGCCGAATCTGAGTAACATGGTGAATTCGGTTAGTTCCCAATAGGCCGCAGTAGTAATAAGTGGACTGTTCGGGATATAGAAAAATTTTCACGAATGGAATCAAAATTTCTAGGCGAATTCAGTGAGTTCCCAATGGGACATGCTTGTATGAGTGTGCTTTTCAATATGTAACAACATTTTAAGGAACGGACTCTAAGTATCATGGTGAATTCAGTAGGTTCCCAATAGGATTCGCATGTAATAAGCTTGTTATTCAAGATAGAGCAACGTTTTAAGGAACGGAAACACTGTTTCTCTGTGAATTCAGTTAGTTCCCAGTAGCAGGCTCTTGTATTATGCGTACTTCTAAACATTTATCAAAATTTGGTGTGCCGAATCTGAGTAACATGGTGAATTCGGTTAGTTCCCACTAGGCCGCAGTAGTAATAAGTGGACTGTTCGGCATATAGAAAAATTTTCACGAGTGGAATCAAAATTTCTAGGCGAATTCAGTGAGTTCCCAATGGGACATGCTTGTATGAGTGTGCTTTTCAATATGTAACAACATTTTAAGGAACGGACTCTAAGTATCATGGTGAATTCAGTAGGTTCCCAATAGGATTCGCATGTAATAAGCTTGTTATTCAAGATAGAGCAACGTTTTAAGGAATGGAAACACTGTTTCTCTGTGAATTCAGTTAGTTCCCTGTAGCAGGCTCTTGTAATATGCGTACTTCTAAAGATTTATCAAAATTTGGTGTGCCGAATCTGAGTAACATGGTGAGTTCGGTTAGTTCCCAATAGGCCGCAGTAGTAATAGGGGACTGTTCGGGATATAGAAAAATTTTCACGAATGGAATCAAAATTTCTAGGCGAATTCAGTGAGTTCCCAATGGGACATGCTTGTATGAGTGTGCCTTTCAATATGCAACAACATTTTAAGGAACGGACTCTAAGTATCATGGTGAATTCAGTAGGTTCCCAATAGGATACGCATGTAATAAGCTTGTTATTCAAGATAGAGCAACGTTTTAAGGAACGGAAACACTGTTTCTCTGTGAATTCAGTTAGTTCCCAGTAACAGGCTCTTGTAATATGCGTACTTCTAAAGATTTATCAAAATTTGGTGTGCCGAATCTGAGTAACATGGTGAATTCGGTTAGTTCCCACTAGGCCGTAGTTGTAATAAGTGGACTGTTCGGGATATAGAAAAATTTTCACGAATGGACTCAAAATTTCTAGGCGAATTCAGTGAGTTCCCAATGGGACATGCTTGTATGAGTGTGCTTTTCAATATGTAACAACATTTTAAGAACGGACTCTAAGTATCATGGTGAATTCAGTAGGTTCCCAATACGATTCGCATGTAATAAGCTTGTTATTCAAGATAGAGCAACGTTTTAAGGAACGGAAACACTGTTTCTCTGTGAATTCAGTTAGTTCCCAGTAGCAGGCTCTTGTAATATGCGTACTTCTAAAGATTTATCAAAATTTGGTGTGCCGAATCTGAGTAACATGGTGAATTCGGTTAGTTTCCACTAGGCCGCAATAGTAATAAGTGGACTGTTCGGGATATAGAAAAATTTTCACGAATGGAATCAAAATTTCTAGGCGAATTCAGTGAGTTCCCAAAGGGACATGCTTGTATGAGTGTGCTTTTCAATATGTAACAACATTTTAAGAACGGACTCTAAGTATCATGGTGAATTGAGTAGGTTCCCAATAGGATTCCCATGTAATAAGCTTGTTATTCAAGATAGAGCAACGTTTTAAGGAACGGAAACACTGTTTCTCTGTGAATTCAGTTAGTTCCCAGTAGCAGGCTCTTGTAATATGCGTACTTCTAAAGATTTATCAAAATTTGGTGTGCCGAATCTGAGTAACATGGTGAATTCGGTTAGTTCCCAATAGGCCTCAGTAGTAATAAGTGGACTGTTCGGGATATAGAAAAATTTTCACGAATGGACTCAAAATTTCTAGGCGAATTCAGTGAGTTCCCAATGGGACATGCTTGTATGAGTGTGCTTTTCAATATGTAACAACATTTTAAGGAACGGACTCTAAGTATCATGGTGAATTCAGTAGGTTCCCAATAGGATTCGCATGTAATAAGCTTGTTATTCAAGATAGAGCAACGTTTTAAGGAACGGAAACACTGTTTCTCTGTGAATTCAGTTAGTTCCCAGTAGCAGGCTCTTGTAATATGCGTACTTCTAAAGATTTATCAAAATTTGGTGTGCCGAATCTGAGTAACATGGTGAATTCGGTTAGTTCCCACTAGGCCGTAGTTGTAATAAGTGGACTGTTCGGGATATAGAAAAATTTTCACGAATGGAATCAAAATTTCTAGGCGAATTCAGTGAGTTCCCAATGGGACATGCTTGTATGAGTGTGCTTTTCAATATGTAACAACATTTTAAGGAACGGACTCTAAGTATCATGGTGAATTGAGTAGGTTCCCAATAGGATTCGCATGTAATAAGCTTGTTATTCAAGATAGAGCAACGTTTTAAGGAACGGAAACACTGTTTCTCTGTGAATTCAGTTAGTTCCCAGTAGCAGGCTCTTGTAATATGCGTACTTCTAAAGATTTATCAAAATTTGGTGTGCCGAATCTGAGTAACATGGTGAATTCGGTTAGTTCCCAATAGGCCGCAGTAGTAAGAGGGGACTGTTCGGGATATAGAAAAATTTTCACGAATGGAATCAAAATTTCTAGGCGAATTCAGTGAGTTCCCAATGGGACATGCTTGTATGAGTGTGCTTTTCAATATGTAACAACATTTTAAGGAATGGACTCTAAGTATCATGGTGAATTCAGTAGGTTCCCAATAGGATTCGCATGTAATAAGCTTGTTTTTTAAGATAGAGCAACGTTTTAAGGAACGGAAACACTGTTTCTCTGTGAATTCAGTTAGTTCCCAGTAGCAGGCTCTTGTAATATGCGTACTTCTAAAGATTTATCAAAATTTGGTGTGCCGAATATGAGTAACATGGTGAATTCGGTTAGTTCCCAATAAGCCGCAATAGTAATAAGTGGACTGTTCGGCATATAGAAAAATTTTCACGAATGGAATCAAAATTTCTAGGCGAATTCAGTGAGTTCCCAAAGGGACATGCTTGTGTGAGTGTGCTTTTCAATATGTAACAACATTTTAAGGAACGGACTCTAAGTATCATGGTGAATTCAGTAGGTTCCCAATAGGATTCGCATGTGAAAGCTTGTTATTCAAGATAGAGCAACGTTTTAAGGAACGGAAACACTGTTTCTCTGTGAATTCAGTTAGTTCCCAGTAGCAGGCTCTTGTAATATGCGTACTTCTAAAGATTTATCAAAATTTGGTGTGCCGAATCTGAGTAACATGGTGAATTCGGTTAGTTCCCAATAGGCCGCAGTAGTAATAAGTGGACTGTTCGGGATATAGAAAAATTTTCACGAATGGAATCAAAATTTCTAGGCGAATTCAGTGAGTTCGCAATGGGACATGCTTGTATGAGTGTGCTTTTCAATATGTAACAACATTTTAAGGAACGGACTCTAAGTATCATGGTGAATTCAGTAGGTTCCCAATAGGATTCGCATGTAATAAGCTTGTTATTCAAGATAGAGCAACGTTTTAAGGAACGGAAACACTGTTTCTCTGTGAATTCAGTTAGTTCCCAGTAGCAGGCTCTTGTATTATGCGTACTTCTAAACATTTATCAAAATTTGGTGTGCCGAATCTGAGTAACATGGTGAATTCGGTTAGTTCCCACTAGGCCGCAGTAGTAATAAGTGGACTGTTCGGCATATAGAAAAATTTTCACGAATGGAATCAAAATTTCTAGGCGAATTCAGTGAGTTCCCAATGGGACATGCTTGTATGAGTGTGCTTTTCAATATGTAACAACATTTTAAGGAACGGACTCTAAGTATCATGGTGAATTCAGTAGGTTCCCAATAGGATTCGCATGTAATAAGCTTGTTATTCAAGATAGAGCAACGTTTTAAGGAATGGAAACACTGTTTCTCTGTGAATTCAGTTAGTTCCCTGTAGCAGGCTCTTGTAATATGCGTACTTCTAAAGATTTATCAAAATTTGGTGTGCCGAATCTGAGTAACATGGTGAGTTCGGTTAGTTCCCAATAGGCCGCAGTAGTAATAGGGGACTGTTCGGGATATAGAAAAATTTTCACGAATGGAATCAAAATTTCTAGGCGAATTCAGTGAGTTCCCAATGGGACATGCTTGTATGAGTGTGCCTTTCAATATGCAACAACATTTTAAGGAACGGACTCTAAGTATCATGGTGAATTCAGTAGGTTCCCAATAGGATTCGCATGTAATAAGCTTGTTATTCAAGATAGAGCAACGTTTTAAGGAACGGAAACACTGTTTCTCTGTGAATTCAGTTAGTTCTCAGTAACAGGCTCTTGTAATATGCGTACTTCTAAAGATTTATCAAAATTTGGTGTGCCGAATCTGAGTAACATGGTGAATTCGGTTAGTTCCCACTAGGCCGTAGTTGTAATAAGTGGACTGTTCGGGATATAGAAAAATTTTCACGAATGGACTCAAAATTTCTAGGCGAATTCAGTGAGTTCCCAATGGGACATGCTTGTATGAGTGTGCTTTTCAATATGTAACAACATTTTAAGAACGGACTCTAAGTATCATGGTGAATTCAGTAGGTTCCCAATACGATTCGCATGTAATAAGCTTGTTATTCAAGATAGAGCAACGTTTTAAGGAACAGAAACACTGTTTCTCTGTGAATTCAGTTAGTTCCCAGTAGCAGGCTCTTGTAATATGCGTACTTCTAAAGATTTATCAAAATTTGGTGTGCCGAATCTGAGTAACATGGTGAATTCGGTTAGTTTCCACTAGGCCGCAATAGTAATAAGTGGACTGTTCGGGATATAGAAAAATTTTCACGAATGGAATCAAAATTTCTAGGCGAATTCAGTGAGTTCCCAAAGGGACATGCTTGTATGAGTGTGCTTTTCAATATGTAACAACATTTTAAGAACGGACTCTAAGTATCATGGTGAATTGAGTAGGTTCCCAATAGGATTCCCATGTAATAAGCTTGTTATTCAAGATAGAGCAACGTTTTAAGGAACGGAAACACTGTTTCTCTGTGAATTCAGTTAGTTCCCAGTAGCAGGCTCTTGTAATATGCGTACTTCTAAAGATTTATCAAAATTTGGTGTGCCGAATCTGAGTAACATGGTGAATTCGGTTAGTTCCCAATAGGCCGCAGTAGTAAGAGGGGACTGTTCGGGATATAGAAAAATTTTCACGAATGGAATCAAAATTTCTAGGCGAATTCAGTGAGTTCCCAATGGGACATGCTTGTATGAGTGTGCTTTTCAATATGTAACAACATTTTAAGGAACGGACTCTAAGTATCATGGTGAATTCAGTAGGTTCCCAATAGGATTCGCATGTAATAAGCTTGTTTTTTAAGATAGAGCAACGTTTTAAGGAACGGAAACACTGTTTCTCTGTGAATTCAGTTAGTTCCCAGTAGCAGGCTCTTGTAATATGCGTACTTCTAAAGATTTATCAAAATTTGGTGTGCCGAATATGAGTAACATGGTGAATTCGGTTAGGTTCCAATAGGCCGCAATAGTAATAAGTGGACTGTTCGGCATATAGAAAAATTTTCACGAATGGAATCAAAATTTCTAGGCGAATTCAGTGAGTTCCCAAAGGGACATGCTTGTGTGAGTGTGCTTTTCAATATGTAACAACATTTTAAGGAACGGACTCTAAGTATCATGGTGAATTCAGTAGGTTCCCAATAGGATTCGCATGTGAAAGCTTGTTATTCAAGATAGAGCAACGTTTTAAGGAACGGAAACACTGTTTCTCTGTGAATTCAGTTAGTTCCCAGTAGCAGGCTCTTGTAATATGCGTACTTCTAAAGATTTATCAAAATTTGGTGTGCCGAATCTGAGTAACATGGTGAATTCGGTTAGTTCCCACGAGGCCGTAGTAGTAATAAGTGGACTGTTCGGGATATAGAAAAATTTTCACGAATGGACTCAAAATTTCTAGGCGAATTCAGTGAGTTCCCAATGGGACATGCTTGTATGAGTGTGCTTTTCAATATGTAACAACATTTTAAGGAACGGACTCTAAGTATCATGGTGAATTCAGTAGGTTCCCAATAGGATTCGCATGTAATAAGCTTGTTATTCAAGATAGAGCAACGTTTTAAGGAACGGAAACACTGTTTCTCTGTGAATTCAGTTAGTTCCCAGTAGCAGGCTCTTGTATTATGCGTACTTCTAAACATTTATCAAAATTTGGTGTGCCGAATCTGAGTAACATGGTGAATTCGGTTAGTTCCCAATAGGCCGCAGTAGTAATAAGTGGACTGTTCGGCATATAGAAAAATTTTCACGAATGGAATCAAAATTTCTAGGCGAATTCAGTGAGTTCCCATTGGGACATGCTTGTATGAGTGTGCTTTTCAATATGTAACAACATTTTAAGAACGGACTCTAAGTATCATGGTGAATTCAGTAGGTTCCCAATAGGATTCGCATGTAATAAGCTTGTTATTCAAGATAGAGCAACGTTTTAAGGAATGGAAACACTGTTTCTCTGTGAATTCAGTTAGTTCCCTGTAGCAGGCTCTTGTAATATGCGTACTTCTAAAGATTTATCAAAATTTGGTGTGCCGAATCTGAGTAACATGGTGAGTTCGGTTAGTTCCCAATAGGCCGCAGTAGTAATAGGGGACTGTTCGGGATATAGAAAAATTTTCACGAATGGAATCAAAATTTCTAGGCGAATTCAGTGAGTTCCCAATGGGACATGCTTGTATGAGTGTGCCTTTCAATATGCAACAACATTTTAAGGAACGGACTCTAAGTATCATGGTGAATTCAGTAGGTTCCCAATAGGATTCGCATGTAATAAGCTTGTTATTCAAGATAGAGCAACGTTTTAAGGAACGGAAACACTGTTTCTCTGTGAATTCAGTTAGTTCCCAGTAGCAGGCTCTTGTAATATGCGTACTTCTAAAGATTTATCAAAATTTGGTGTGCCGAATCTGAGTAACATGGTGAATTCGGTTAGTTCCCACTAGGCCGTAGTAGTAATAAGTGGACTGTTCGGGATATAGAAAAATTTTCACGAATGGAATCAAAATTTCTAGGCGAATTCAGTGAGTTCCCAATGGGACATGCTTGTATGAGTGTGCTTTTCAATATTTAACAACATTTTAAGAACGGACTCTAAGTATCATGGTGAATTCAGTAGGTTCCCAATAGGATTCGCATGTAATAGCTTGTTATTCAAGATAGAGCAACGTTTTAAGGAACGGAAACACTATTTCTCTGTTAATTCAGTTAGTTCCCAGTAGCAGGCTCTTGTAATATGCGTACTTCTAAAGATTTTTCAAAATTTGGTGTGCCGAATCTGAGTAACATGGTGAATTCGGTTAGTTCCCAATAGGCCGTAGTAGTAATAAGTGGACTGTTCGGGATATAGAAAAATTTTCACGAATGGAATCAAAATTTCTAGGCGAATTCAGTGAGTTCCCAATGGGACATGCTTGTATGAGTGTGCCTTTCAATATGCAACAACATTTTAAGGAACGGACTCTAAGTATCATGGTGAATTCAGTAGGTTCCCAATAGGATTCGCATGTAATAAGCTTGTTATTCAAGATAGAGCAACGTTTTAAGGAACGGAAACACTGTTTCTCTGTGAATTCAGTTAGTTCCCAGTAACAGGCTCTTGTAATATGCGTACTTCTAAAGATTTATCAAAATTTGGTGTGCCGAATCTGAGTAACATGGTGAATTCGGTTAGTTCCCACTAGGCCGTAGTTGTAATAAGTGGACTGTTCGGGATATAGAAAAATTTTCACGAATGGACTCAAAATTTCTAGGCGAATTCAGTGAGTTCCCAATGGGACATGCTTGTATGAGTGTGCTTTTCAATATGTAACAACATTTTAAGAACGGACTCTAAGTATCATGGTGAATTCAGTAGGTTCCCAATACGATTCGCATGTAATAAGCTTGTTATTCAAGATAGAGCAATGTTTTAAGGAACGGAAACACTGTTTCTCTGTGAATTCAGTTAGTTCCCAGTAGCAGGCTCTTGTAATATGCGTACTTCTAAAGATTTATCAAAATTTGGTGTGCCGAATCTGAGTAACATGGTGAATTCGGTTAGTTCCCAATAGGCCTCAGTAGTAATAAGTGGACTGTTCGGGATATAGAAAAATTTTCACGAATGGAATCAAAATTTCTAGGCGAATTCAGTGAGTTCCCAATGGGACATGCTTGTATGAGTGTGCTTTTCAATATGTAACAACATTTTAAGGAACGGACTCTAAGTATCATGGTGAATTCAGTAGGTTCCCAATAGGATTCGCATGTAATAAGCTTGTTATTCAAGATAGAGCAACGTTTTAAGGAACGGAAACACTGTTTCTCTGTGAATTCAGTTAGTTCCCAGTAGCAGGCTCTTGTAATATGCGTACTTCTAAAGATTTATCAAAATTTGGTGTGCCGAATCTGAGTAACATGGTGAATTCGGTTAGTTCCCACGAGGCCGTAGTAGTAATAAGTGGACTGTTCGGGATATAGAAAAATTTTCACGAATGGACTCAAAATTTCTAGGCGAATTCAGTGAGTTCCCAATGGGACATGCTTGTATTAGTGTGCTTTTCAATATTTAACAACAATTTAAGGAACGGACTCTAAGTATCATGGTGAATTCAGTAGGTTCCCAATAGGATTCGCATGTAATAAGCTTGTTATTCAAGATAGAGCAACGTTTTAAGGAACGGAAACACTGTTTCTCTGTGAATTCAGTTAGTTCCCAGTAGCAGGCTCTTGTAATATGCGTACTTCTAAAGATTTATCAAAATTTGGTGTGCCGAATCTGAGTAACATGGTGAATTCGGTTAGTTCCCACTAGGCCGTAGTTGTAATAAGTGGACTGTTCGGGATATAGAAAAATTTTCACGAATGGACTCAAAATTTCTAGGCGAATTCAGTGAGTTCCCAATGGGACATGCTTGTATTAGTGTGCTTTTCAATATGTAACAACATTTTAAGAACGGACTCTAAGTATCATGGTGAATTCAGTAGGTTCCCAATAGGATTCGCATGTAATAAGCTTGTTATTCAAGATAGAGCAACGTTTTAAGGAACGGAAACACTGTTTCTCTGTGAATTCAGTTAGTTCCCAGTAGCAGGCTCTTGTAATATGCGTACTTCTAAAGATTTATCAAAATTTGGTGTGCCGAATCTGAGTAACATGGTGAATTCGGTTAGTTCCCAATAGGCCGCAGTAGTAAGAGGGGACTGTTCGGGATATAGAAAAATTTTCACGAATGGAATCAAAATTTCTAGGCGAATTCAGTGAGTTCCCAATGGGACATGCTTGTATGAGTGTGCTTTTCAATATGTAACAACATTTTAAGGAACGGACTCTAAGTATCATGGTGAATTCAGTATGTTCCCAATAGGATTCGCATGTAATAAGCTTGTTTTTTAAGATAGAGCAACGTTTTAAGGAACGGAAACACTGTTTCTCTGTGAATTCAGTTAGTTCCCAGTAGCAGGCTCTTGTAATATGCGTACTTCTAAAGATTTATCAAAATTTGGTGTGCCGAATATGAGTAACATGGTGAATTCGGTTAGTTTCCAATAGGCCGCAATAGTAATAAGTGGACTGTTCGGGATATAGAAAAATTTTCACGAATGGAATCAAAATTTCTAGGCGAATTCAGTGAGTTCCCAAAGGGACATGCTTGTGTGAGTGTGCTTTTCAATATGTAACAACATTTTAAGGAACGGACTCTAAGTATCATGGTGAATTCAGTAGGTTCCAAATAGGATTCACATGTGAAAGCTTGTTATTCAAGATAGAGCAACGTTTTGAGGAACGGAAACACTGTTTCTCTGTGAATTCAGTTAGTTCCCAGTAGCAGGCTCTTGTAATATGCGTACTTCTAAAGATTTATCAAAATTTGGTGTGCCGAATCTGAGTAACATGGTGAATTCGGTTAGTTCCCAATAGGCCGCAGTAGTAATAAGTGGACTGTTCGGGATATAGAAAAATTTTCACGAATGGAATCAAAATTTCTAGGCGAATTCAGTGAGTTCCCAATGGGACATGCTTGTATGAGTGTGCTTTTCAATATGTAACAACATTTTAAGGAACGGACTCTAAGTATCATGGTGAATTCAGTAGGTTCCCAATAGGATTCGCATGTAATAAGCGTGTTATTCAAGATAGAGCAACGTTTTAAGGAACGGAAACACTGTTTCACTGTGAATTCAGTTAGTTCCCAGTAGCAGGCTCTTGTATTATGCGTACTTCTAAACATTTATCAAAATTTGGTGTGCCGAATCTGAGTAACATGGTGAATTCGGTTAGTTCCCAATAGGCCGCAGTAGTAATAAGTGGACTGTTCGGCATATAGAAAAATTTTCACAAATGGAATCAAAATTTCTAGGCGAATTCAGTGAGTTCCCAATGGGACATGCTTGTATTAGTGTGCTTTTCAATATGTAACAACATTTTAAGAACGGACTCTAAGTATCATGGTGAATTCAGTAGGTTCCCAATCGGATTCGCATGTAATAAGCTTGTTATTTAAGATAGAGCAACGTTTTAAGGAACGGAAACACTGTTTCTCTGTGAATTCAGTTAGTTCCCAGTAGCAGGCTCTTGTAATATGCGTACTTCTAAAGATTTATCAAAATTTGGTGTGCCGAATCTGAGTAACATGGTGAATTCGTTTAGTTTCCAATAGGCCGCAATAGTAATAAGTGGACTGTTCGGTATATAGAAAAATTTTCACGAATGGAATCAAAATTTCTAGGCGAATTCAGTGAGTTCCCAAAGGGACATGCTTGTGTGAGTGTGCTTTTCAATATGTAACAACATTTTAAGTAACGGACTCTAAGTATCATGGTGAATTCAGTAGGTTCCCAATAGGATTCGCATGTAATAAGCTTGTTATTCAAGATAGAGCAACGTTTTAAGGAACGGAAACACTGTTTCTTTGTGAATTCAGTCAGTTCCCAGTAGCAGGCTCTTGTAATATGCGTACTTCTAAACATTTATCAAAATTTGGTGTGCCGAATCTGAGTAACATGGTGAATTCGGTTAGTTCCCACGAGGCCGTAGTTGTAATAAGTGGACTGTTCGGGATATAGAAAAATTTTCACGAATGGACTCAAAATTTCTAGGCGAATTCAGTGAGTTCCCAATGGGACATGCTTGTATTAGTGTGCTTTTCAATATGTAACAACATTTTAAGAACGGACTCTAAGTATCATGGTGAATTCAGTAGGTTCCCAATAGGATTCGCATGTAATAAGCTTGTTATTCAAGATAGAGCAACGTTTTAAGGAACGGAAACACTGTTTCTCTGTGAATTCAGTTAGTTCCCAGTAGCAGGTTCTTGTAATATGCGTACTTCTAAAGATTTATCAAAATTTGGTGTGCCGAATCTGAGTAACATGGTGAATTCGGTTAGTTCCCAATAGGCCGCAGTAGTAAGAGGGGACTGTTCGGGATATAGAAAAATTTTCACGAATGGAATCAAAATTTCTAGGCGAATTCAGTGAGTTCCCAATGGGACATGCTTGTATGAGTGTGCTTTTCAATATGTAACAACATTTTAAGGAACGGACTCTAAGTATCATGGTGAATTCAGTATGTTCCCAATAGGATTCGCATGTAATAAGCTTGTTTTTTAAGATAGAGCAACGTTTTAAGGAACGGAAACACTGTTTCTCTGTGAATTCAGTTAGTTCCCAGTAGCAGGCTCTTGTAATATGCGTACTTCTAAAGATTTATCAAAATTTGGTGTGCCGAATATGAGTAACATGGTGAATTCGGTTAGTTTCCAATAGGCCGCAATAGTAATAAGTGGACTGTTCGGGATATAGAAAAATTTTCACGAATGGAATCAAAATTTCTAGGCGAATTCAGTGAGTTCCCAAAGGGACATGCTTGTGTGAGTGTGCTTTTCAATATGTAACAACATTTTAAGGAACGGACTCTAAGTATCATGGTGAATTCAGTAGGTTCCAAATAGGATTCACATGTGAAAGCTTGTTATTCAAGATAGAGCAACGTTTTAAGGAACGGAAACACTGTTTCTCTGTGAATTCAGTTAGTTCCCAGTAGCAGGCTCTTGTAATATGCGTACTTCTTAAGATTTATCAAAATATGGTGTGCCGAATCTGAGTAACATGGTGAATTCGGTTAGTTCCCAATAGGCCGCAGTAGTAATAAGTGGACTGTTCGGGATATAGAAAAATTTTCACGAATGGAATCAAAATTTCTAGGCGAATTCAGTGAGTTCCCAATGGGACATGCTTGTATGAGTGTGCTTTTCAATATGTAACAACATTTTAAGGAACGGACTCTAAGTATCATGGTGAAATCAGTAGGTTCCCAATAGGATTCGCATGTAAGAAGCTTGTTATTCAAGATAGAGCAACGTTTTAAGGAACGGAAACACTGTTTCTCTGTGAATTCAGTTAGTTCCCAGTAGCAGGCTCTTGTAATATGCGTACTTCTAAAGATTTATCAAAATTTGGTGTGCCGAATCTGAGTAACATGGTGAATTCGGTTAGTTCCCAATAGGCCGCAGTAGTAATAAGTGGACTGTTCGGGATATAGAAAAATTTTCACGAATGGAATCAAAATTTCTAGGCGAATTCAGTGAGTTCCCAATGGGACATGCTTGTATGAGTGTGCTTTTCAATATGTAACAACATTTTAAGGAACGGACTCTAAGTATCATGGTAAATTCAGTAGGTTCCCAATAGGATTCGCATGTAATAAGCTTGTTATTCAAGATAGAGCAACGTTTTAAGGAATGGAAACACTGTTTCTCTGTGAATTCAGTTAGTTCCCTGTAGCAGGCTCTTGTAATATGCGTACTTCTAAAGATTTATCAAAATTTGGTGTGCCGAATCTGAGTAACATGGTGAGTTCGGTTAGTTCCCAATAGGCCGCAGTAGTAATAGGGGACTGTTCGGGATATAGAAAAATTTTCACGAATGGAATCAAAATTTCTAGGCGAATTCAGTGAGTTCCCAATGGGACATGCTTGTATGAGTGTGCCTTTCAATATGCAACAACATTTTAAGGAACGGACTCTAAGTATCATGGTGAATTCAGTAGGTTCCCAATAGGATTCGCATGTAATAAGCTTGTTATTCAAGATAGAGCAACGTTTTAAGGAACGGAAACACTGTTTCTCTGTGAATTCAGTTAGTTCCC
Source organism: Rattus norvegicus (assembly GCF_021556685.1). Classification (NCBI taxonomy): domain Eukaryota; kingdom Metazoa; phylum Chordata; class Mammalia; order Rodentia; family Muridae; genus Rattus; species Rattus norvegicus. The sequence goes on from NC_141549.1 coordinate 43,108,240, forward strand.
AGTAGCAGGCTCTTGTAATATGCGTACTTCTAAAGATTTATCAAAATTTGGTGTGCCGAATCTGAGTAACATGGTGAATTCGGTTAGTTCCCACGAGGCCGTAGTAGTAATAAGTGGACTGTTCGGGATATAGAAAAATTTTCACGAATGGACTCAAAATTTCTAGGCGAATTCAGTGAGTTCCCAATGGGACATGCTTGTATTAGTGTGCTTTTCAATATTTAACAACAATTTAAGGAACGGACTCTAAGTATCATGGTGAATTCAGTAGGTTCCCAATAGGATTCGCATGTAATAAGCTTGTTATTCAAGATAGAGCAACGTTTTAAGGAACGGAAACACTGTTTCTCTGTGAATTCAGTTAGTTCCCAGTAGCAGGCTCTTGTAATATGCGTACTTCTAAAGATTTATCAAAATTTGGTGTGCCGAATCTGAGTAACATGGTGAATTCGGTTAGTTCCCACTAGGCCGTAGTTGTAATAAGTGGACTGTTCGGGATATAGAAAAATTTTCACGAATGGACTCAAAATTTCTAGGCGAATTCAGTGAGTTCCCAATGGGACATGCTTGTATTAGTGTGCTTTTCAATATGTAACAACATTTTAAGAACGGACTCTAAGTATCATGGTGAATTCAGTAGGTTCCCAATAGGATTCGCATGTAATAAGCTTGTTATTCAAGATAGAGCAACGTTTTAAGGAACGGAAACACTGTTTCTCTGTGAATTCAGTTAGTTCCCAGTAGCAGGCTCTTGTAATATGCGTACTTCTAAAGATTTATCAAAATTTGGTGTGCCGAATCTGAGTAACATGGTGAATTCGGTTAGTTCCCAATAGGCCGCAGTAGTAAGAGGGGACTGTTCGGGATATAGAAAAATTTTCACGAATGGAATCAAAATTTCTAGGCGAATTCAGTGAGTTCCCAATGGGACATGCTTGTATGAGTGTGCTTTTCAATATGTAACAACATTTTAAGGAACGGACTCTAAGTATCATGGTGAATTCAGTATGTTCCCAATAGGATTCGCATGTAATAAGCTTGTTTTTTAAGATAGAGCAACGTTTTAAGGAACGGAAACACTGTTTCTCTGTGAATTCAGTTAGTTCCCAGTAGCAGGCTCTTGTAATATGCGTACTTCTAAAGATTTATCAAAATTTGGTGTGCCGAATATGAGTAACATGGTGAATTCGGTTAGTTTCCAATAGGCCGCAATAGTAATAAGTGGACTGTTCGGGATATAGAAAAATTTTCACGAATGGAATCAAAATTTCTAGGCGAATTCAGTGAGTTCCCAAAGGGACATGCTTGTGTGAGTGTGCTTTTCAATATGTAACAACATTTTAAGGAACGGACTCTAAGTATCATGGTGAATTCAGTAGGTTCCAAATAGGATTCACATGTGAAAGCTTGTTATTCAAGATAGAGCAACGTTTTGAGGAACGGAAACACTGTTTCTCTGTGAATTCAGTTAGTTCCCAGTAGCAGGCTCTTGTAATATGCGTACTTCTAAAGATTTATCAAAATTTGGTGTGCCGAATCTGAGTAACATGGTGAATTCGGTTAGTTCCCAATAGGCCGCAGTAGTAATAAGTGGACTGTTCGGGATATAGAAAAATTTTCACGAATGGAATCAAAATTTCTAGGCGAATTCAGTGAGTTCCCAATGGGACATGCTTGTATGAGTGTGCTTTTCAATATGTAACAACATTTTAAGGAACGGACTCTAAGTATCATGGTGAATTCAGTAGGTTCCCAATAGGATTCGCATGTAATAAGCTTGTTATTCAAGATAGAGCAACGTTTTAAGGAACGGAAACACTGTTTCTCTGTGAATTCAGTTAGTTCCCAGTAGCAGGCTCTTGTATTATGCGTACTTCTAAACATTTATCAAAATTTGGTGTGCCGAATCTGAGTAACATGGTGAATTCGGTTAGTTCCCAATAGGCCGCAGTAGTAATAAGTGGACTGTTCGGCATATAGAAAAATTTTCACAAATGGAATCAAAATTTCTAGGCGAATTCATTGAGTTCCCAATGGGACATGCTTGTATTAGTGTGCTTTTCAATATGTAACAACATTTTAAGAACGGACTCTAAGTATCATGGTGAATTCAGTAGGTTCCCAATCGGATTCGCATGTAATAAGCTTGTTATTCAAGATAGAGCAACGTTTTAAGGAACGGAAACACTGTTTCTCTGTGAATTCAGTTAGTTCCCAGTAGCAGGCTCTTGTAATATGGGTACTTCTAAAGATTTATCAAAATTTGGTGTGCCGAATCTGAGTAACATGGTGAATTCGGTTAGTTTCCAATAGGCCGCAATAGTAATAAGTGGACTGTTCGGTATATAGAAAAATTTTCACGAATGGAATCAAAATTTATAGGCGAATTCAGTGAGTTCCCAAAGGGACATGCTTGTGTGAGTGTGCTTTTCAATATGTAACAACATTTTAAGTAACGGACTCTAAGTATCATGGTGAATTCAGTAGGTTCCCAATAGGATTCGCATGTAATAAGCTTGTTATTCAAGATAGAGCAACGTTTTAAGGAACGGAAACACTGTTTCTTTGTGAATTCAGTTAGTTCCCAGTAGCAGGCTCTTGTAATATGCGTACTTCTAAACATTTATCAAAATTTGGTGTGCCGAATCTGAGTAACATGGTGAATTCGGTTAGTTCCCACTAGGCCGCAGTAGTAATAAGTGGACTTTCGGGATATAGAAAAATTTTCACGAATGGACTCAAAATTTCTAGGCGAATTCAGTGAGTTCCCAATGGGACATGCTTGTATGAGTGTGCTTTTCAATATGTAACAACATTTTAAGAATGGACTCTAAGTATCATGGTGAATTCAGTAATTTCCAATAGGATTCGTATGTAATAAGCTTGTTATTCAAGATAGAGCAACGTTTTAAGGAACGGAAACACTGTTTCTCTGTGAATTCAGTTAGTTCCCAGTAGCTGGCTCTTGTAATATGCGTACATCTAAAGATTTATCAAAATTTGGTGTGCCGAATCTGAGTAACATGGTGAATTCGGTTAGTTCCCAATAGGCCGCAGTAGTAATAAGTGGACTGTTCGGGATATAGAAAAATTTTCACGAATGGAATCAAAATTTCTAGGCGAATTCAGTGAGTTCCCAATGGGACATGCTTGTATGAGTGTGCTTTTCAATATGTAACAACATTTTAAGGAACGGACTCTAAGTATCATGGTGAAATCAGTAGGTTCCCAATAGGATTCGCATGTAATAAGCTTGTTATTCAAGATAGAGCAACGTTTTAAGGAACGGAAACACTGTTTCTCTGTGAATTCAGTTAGTTCCCAGTAGCAGGCTCTTGTAATATGCGTACTTCTAAAGATTTATCAAAATTTGGTGTGCCGAATCTGAGTAACATGGTGAATTCGGTTAGTTCCCAATAGGCCGCAGTAGTAATAAGTGGACTGTTCGGGATATAGAAAAATTTTCACGAATGGAATCAAAATTTCTAGGCGAATTCAGTGAGTTCCCAAAGGGACATGTTTGTGTGAGTGTGCTTTTCAATATGTAACAACATTTTAAGGAACGGACTCTAAGTATCATGGTGAATTGAGTAGGTTCCCAATAGGATTCGCATGTAATAAGCTTGTTATTCAAGATAGAGCAACGTTTTAAGGAACGGAAACACTGTTTCTCTGTGAATTCAGTTAGTTCCCAGTAGCAGGCTCTTGTAATATGCGTACTTCTTAAGATTTATCAAAATTTGGTGTGCCGAACTGAGTAACATGGTGAATTCGGTTAGTTCCCAATAGGCCGCAGTAGTAATAAGTGGACTGTTCGGGATATAGAAAAATTTTCACGAATGGAATCAAAATTTCTAGGCGAATTCAGTGAGTTCCCAATGGGACATGCTTGTATGAGTGTGCTTTTCAATATGTAACAACATTTTAAGGAACGGACTCTAAGTATCATGGTAAATTCAGTAGGTTCCCAATAGGATTCGCATGTAATAAGCTTGTTATTCAAGATAGAGCAACGTTTTAAGGAATGGAAACACTGTTTCTCTGTGAATTCAGTTAGTTCCCTGTAGCAGGCTCTTGTAATATGCGTACTTCTAAAGATTTATCAAAATTTGGTGTGCCGAATCTGAGTAACATGGTGAGTTCGGTTAGTTCCCAATAGGCCGCAGTAGTAATAGGGGACTGTTCGGGATATAGAAAAATTTTCACGAATGGAATCAAAATTTCTAGGCGAATTCAGTGAGTTCCCAATGGGACATGCTTGTATGAGTGTGCCTTTCAATATGCAACAACATTTTAAGGAACGGACTCTAAGTATCATGGTGAATTCAGTAGGTTCCCAATAGGATTCGCATGTAATAAGCTTGTTATTCAAGATAGAGCAACGTTTTAAGGAACGGAAACACTGTTTCTCTGTGAATTCAGTTAGTTCCCAGTAGCAGGCTCTTGTAATATGCGTACTTCTAAAGATTTATCAAAATTTGGTGTGCCGAATCTGAGTAACATGGTGAATTCGGTTAGTTCCCACTAGGCCGTAGTTGTAATAAGTGGACTGTTCGGGATATAGAAAAATTTTCATGAATGGACTCAAAATTTCTAGGCGAATTCAGTGAGTTCCCAATGGGACATGCTTGTATTAGTGTGCTTTTCAATATGTAACAACATTTTAAGAACGGACTCTAAGTATCATGGTGAATCCAGTAGGTTCCCAATACGATTCGCATGTAATAAGCTTGTTATTCAAGATAGAGCAACGTTTTAAGGAACGGAAACACTGTTTCTCTGTGAATTCAGTTAGTTCCCAGTAGCAGGCTCTTGTAATATGCGTACTTCTAAAGATTTATCAAAATTTGGTGTGCCGAATCTGAGTAACATGGTGAATTCGGTTAGTTCCCAATAGGCCGCAGTAGTAATAAGTGGACTGTTCGGGATATAGAAAAATTTTCACGAATGGAATCAAAATTTCTAGGCGAATTCAGTGAGTTCCCAATGGGACATGCTTGTATGAGTGTCCTTTCAATATGTAACAACATTTTAAGGAACGGACTCTAAGTATCATGTTGAATTCAGTAGGTTCCCAATAGGATTCGCATGTAATAAGCTTGTTATTCAAGATAGAGCAACGTTTTAAGGAACGGAAACACTGTTTCTCTGTGAATTCAGTTAGTTCCCAGTAGCAGGCTCTTGTAATATGCGTACTTCTAAAGATTTATCAAAATTTGGTGTGCCGAATCTGAGTAACATGGTGAATTCGGTTAGTTCCCAATAGGCCTCAGTAGTAATAAGTGGACTGTTCGGGATATAGAAAAATTTTCACGAATGGAATCAAAATTTCTAGGCGAATTCAGTGAGTTCCCAATAGGACATGCTTGTATGAGTGTGCTTTTCAATATGTAACAACATTTTAAGGAACGGACTCTAAGTATCATGGTGAATTCAGTAGGTTCCCAATAGGATTCGCATGTAATAAGCTTGTTATTCAAGATAGAGCAACGTTTTAAGGAACGGAAACACTGTTTCTCTGTGAATTCAGTTAGTTCCCAGTAGCAGGCTCTTGTAATATGCGTACTTCTAAAGATTTATCAAAATTTGGTGTGCCGAATCTGAGTAACATGGTGAATTCGGTTAGTTCCCACGAGGCCGTAGTAGTAATAAGTGGACTGTTCGGGATATAGAAAAATTTTCACGAATGGACTCAAAATTTCTAGGCGAATTCAGTGAGTTCCCAATGGGACATGCTTGTATTAGTGTGCTTTTCAATATTTAACAACAATTTAAGGAACGGACTCTAAGTATCATGGTGAATTCAGTAGGTTCCCAATAGGATTCGCATGTAATAAGCTTGTTATTCAAGATAGAGCAACGTTTTAAGGAACGGAAACACTGTTTCTCTGTGAATTGAGTTAGTTCCCAGTAGCAGGCTCTTGTAATATGCGTACTTCTAAAGATTTATCAAAATTTGGTGTGCCGAATCTGAGTAACATGGTGAATTCGGTTAGTTCCCACTAGGCCGTAGTTGTAATAAGTGGACTGTTCGGGATATAGAAAAATTTTCACGAATGGACTCAAAATTTCTAGGCCAATTCAGTGAGTTCCCAATGGGACATGCTTGTATTAGTGTGCTTTTCAATATGTAACAACATTTTAAGAACGGACTCTAAGTATCATGGTGAATTCAGTAGGTTCCCAATAGGATTCGCATGTAATAAGCTTGTTATTCAAGATAGAGCAACGTTTTAAGGAACGGAAACACTGTTTCTCTGTGAATTCAGTTAGTTCCCAGTAGCAGGCTCTTGTAATATGCGTACTTCTAAAGATTTATCAAAATTTGGTGTGCCGAATCTGAGTAACATGGTGAATTCGGTTAGTTCCCAATAGGCCGCAGTAGTAAGAGGGGACTGTTCGGGATATAGAAAAATTTTCTCGAATGGAATCAAAATTTCTAGGCGAATTCAGTGAGTTCCCAATGGGACATGCTTGTATGAGTGTGCTTTTCAATATGTAACAACATTTTAAGGAACGGACTCTAAGTATCATGGTGAATTCAGTATGTTCCCAATAGGATTCGCATGTAATAAGCTTGTTTTTTAAGATATAGCAACGTTTTAAGGAACGGAAACACTGTTTCTCTGTGAATTCAGTTAGTTCCCAGAAGCAGGCTCTTGTAATATGCGTACTTCTAAAGATTTATCAAAATTTGGTGTGCCGAATATGAGTAACATGGTGAATTCGGTTAGTTTCCAATAGGCCGCAATAGTAATAAGTGGACTGTTCGGGATATAGAAAAATTTTCACGAATGGAATCAAAATTTCTAGGCGAATTCAGTGAGTTCCCAAAGGGACATGCTTGTGTGAGTGTGCTTTTCAATATGTAACAACATTTTAAGGAACGGACTCTAAGTATCATGGTGAATTCAGTAGGTTCCAAATAGGATTCACATGTGAAAGCTTGTTATTCAAGATAGAGCAACGTTTTGAGGAACGGAAACACTGTTTCTCTGTGAATTCAGTTAGTTCCCAGTAGCAGGCTCTTGTAATATGCGTACTTCTAAAGATTTATCAAAATTTGGTGTGCCGAATCTGAGTAACATGGTGAAATCGGGTAGTTCCCAATAGGCCGCAGTAGTAATAAGTGGACTGTTCGGGATATAGAAAAATTTTCACGAATGGAATCAAAATTTCTAGGCGAATTCAGTGAGTTCCCAATGGGACATGCTTGTATGAGTGTGTTTTCAATATGTAACAACATTTTAAGGAACGGACTCTAAGTATCATGGTGAATTCAGTAGGTTCCCAATAGGATTCGCATGTAATAAGCTTGTTATTCAAGATAGAGCAACGTTTTAAGGAACGGAAACACTGTTTCACTGTGAATTCAGTTAGTTCCCAGTAGCAGGCTCTTGTATTATGCGTACTTCTAAACATTTATCAAAATTTGGTGTGCCGAATCTGAGTAACATGGTGAATTCGGTTAGTTCCCCATAGGCCGCAGTAGTTATAAGTGGACTGTTCGGCATATAGAAAAATTTTCACAAATGGAATCAAAATTTCTAGGCGAATTCAGTGAGTTCCCAATGGGACATGCTTGTATGAGTGTGCTTTTCAATATGTAACAACATTTTAAGGAACGGACTCTAAGTATCATGGTGAATTCAGTAGGTTCCCAATAGGATTCGCATGTAATAAGCTTGTTATTCAAGATAGAGCAACGTTTTAAGGAACGGAAACACTGTTTCTCTGTGAATTCAGTTAGTTCCCAGTAGCAGGCTCTTGTAATATGCGTACTTCTAAAGATTTATCAAAATTTGGTGTGCCGAATCTGAGTAACATGGTGAATTCGGTTAGTTTCCAATAGGCCGCAATAGTAATAAGTGGACTGTTCGGGATATAGAAAAATTTTCACGAATGGAATCAAAATTTCTAGGCGAATTCAGTGAGTTCCCAAAGGGACATGCTTGTGTGAGTGTGCTTTTCAATATGTAACAACATTTTAAGTAACGGACTCTAAGTATCATGGTGAATTCAGTAGGTTCCCAATAGGATTCGCATGTAATAAGCTTGTTATTCAAGATAGAGCAACGTTTTAAGGAACGGAAACACTGTTTCTTTGTGAATTCAGTTAGTTCCCAGTAGCAGGCTCTTGTAATATGCGTACTTCTAAAGATTTATCAAAATTTGGTGTGCCGAATCTGAGTAACATGGTGAATTCGGTTAGTTCCCACTAGGCCGCAGTAGTAATAAGTGGACTTTCGGGATATAGAAAAATTTTCACGAATGGACTCAAAATTTCTAGGCGAATTCAGTGAGTTCCCAATGGGACATGCTTGTATGAGTGTGCTTTTCAATATGTAACAACATTTTAAGAATGGACTCTAAGTATCATGGTGAATTCAGTAATTTCCAATAGGATTCGTATGTAATAAGCTTGTTATTCAAGATAGAGCAACGTTTTAAGGAACGGAAACACTGTTTCTCTGTGAATTCAGTTAGTTCCCAGTAGCAGGCTCTTGTAATATGCGTACATCTAAAGATTTATCAAAATTTGGTGTGCCGAATCTGAGTAACATGGTGAATTCGGTTAGTTCCCAATAGGCCGCAGTAGTAATAAGTGGACTGTTCGGGATATAGAAAAATTTTCACGAATGGAATCAAAATTTCTAGGAGAATTCAGTGAGTTCCCAATGGGACATGCTTGTATGAGTGTGCTTTTCAATATGTAACAACATTTTAAGTAACGGACTCTAAGTATCATGGTGAATTCAGTAGGTTCACAATAGGATTCGCATGTAATAAGCTTGTTATTCAAGATAGAGCAACGTTTTAAGGAACGGAAACACTTTTTCTCTGTGAATTCAGTTAGATCCCAGTAGCAGGCTCTTGTAATATGCGTACTTCTAAAGATTTATCAAAATTTGGTGTGCCGAATCTGAGTAACATGGTGAATTCGGTTAGTTTCCAATAGGCCGCAATAGTAATAAGTGGACTGTTCGGGATATAGAAAAATTTTCACGAATGGAATCAAAATTTCTAGGCGAATTCAGTGAGTTCCCAAAGGGACATGCTTGTGTGAGTGTGCTTTTAAATATATAACAACATTTTAAGGAACGGACTCTAAGTATCATGGTGAATTCAGTAGGTTCCCAATAGGATTCGCATGTAATAAGCTTGTTATTCAAGATAGAGCAACGTTTTAAGGAACGGAAACACTGTTTCTCTGTGAATTCAGTTAGTTCCCAGTAGCAGGCTCTTGTAATATGCGTACTTCTTAAGATTTATCAAAATATGGTGTGCCGAATCTGAGTAACATGGTGAATTCGGTTAGTTCCCAATAGGCCGCAGTAGTAATAAGTGGACTGTTCGGGATATAGAAAAATTTTCACGAATGGAATCAAAATTTCTAGGCGAATTCAGTGAGTTCCCAATGGGACATGCTTGTATGAGTGTGCTTTTCAATATGTAACAACATTTTAAGGAACGGACTCTAAGTATCATGGTGAATTGAGTAGGTTCCCAAAAGGATTCGCATGTAATAAGCTTGTTATTCAAGATAGAGCAACGTTTTAAGTAACGGAAACACTGTTTCTCTGTGAATTCAGTTAGTTCCCAGTAGCAGGCTCTTGTAATATGCGTACTTCTTAAGATTTATCAAAATTTGGTGTGCCGAACTGAGTAACATGGTGAATTCGGTTAGTTCCCAATAGGCCGCAGTAGTAATAAGTGGACTGTTCGGGATATAGAAAAATTTTCACGAATGGAATCAAAATTTCTAGGCGAATTCAGTGAGTTCCCAATGGGACATGCTTGTATGAGTGTGCTTTTCAATATGTAACAACATTTTAAGGAACGGACTCTAAGTATCATGGTAAATTCAGTAGGTTCCCAATAGGATTCGCATGTAATAAGCTTGTTATTCAAGATAGAGCAACGTTTTAAAGAATGGAAACACTGTTTCTCTGTGAATTCAGTTAGTTCCCTGTAGCAGGCTCTTGTAATATGCGTACTTCTAAAGATTTATCAAAATTTGGTGTGCCGAATCTGAGTAACATGGTGAGTTCGGTTAGTTCCCAATAGGCCGCAGTAGTAATAGGGGACTGTTCGGGATATAGGAAAATTTTCACGAATGGACTCAAAATTTCTAGGCGAATTCAGTGAGTTCCCAATGGGACATGCTTGTATGAGTGTGCCTTTCAATATGCAACAACATTTTAAGGAACGGACTCTAAGTATCATGGTGAATTCAGTAGGTTCCCAATAGGATTCGCATGTAATAAGCTTGTTATTCAAGATAGAGCAACGTTTTAAGGAACGGAAACACTGTTTCTCTGTGAATTCAGTTAGTTCCCAGTAGCAGGCTCTTGTAATATGCGTACTTCTAAAGATTTATCAAAATTTGGTGTGCCGAATCTGAGTAACATGGTGAATTCGGTTAGTTCCCACTAGGCCGTAGTTGTAATAAGTGGACTGTTCGGGATATAGAAAAATTTTCACGAATGGAATCAAAATTTCTAGGCGAATTCAGTGAGTTCCCAATGGGACATGCTTGTATTAGTGTGCTTTTCAATATGTAACAACATTTTAAGAACGGACTCTAAGTATCATGGTGAATTCAGTAGGTTCCCAATACGATTCGCATGTAATAAGCTTGTTATTCAAGATAGAGCAACGTTTTAAGGAACGGAAACACTGTTTCTCTGTGAATTCAGTTAGTTCCCAGTAGCAGGCTCTTGTAATATGCGTACTTCTAAAGATTTATCAAAATTTGGTGTGCCGAATCTGAGTAACATGGTGAATTCGGTTAGTTCCCAATAGGCGGCAGTAGTAATAAGTGGACTGTTCGGGATATAGAAAAATTTTCACGAATGGAATCAAAATTTCTAGGCGAATTCAGTGAGTTCCCAATGGGACATGCTTGTATGAGTGTGCTTTTCAATATGTAACAACATTTTAAGGAACGGACTCTAAGTATCATGGTGAATTCAGTAGGTTCCCAATAGGATTCGCATGTAATAAGCTTGTTATTCAAGATAGAGCAACGTTTTAAGGAATGGAAACACTGTTTCTCTGTGAATTCAGTTAGTTCCCTGTAGCAGGCTCTTGTAATATGCGTACTTCTAAAGATTTATCAAAATTTGGTGTGCCGAATCTGAGTAACATGGTGAATTCGGTTAGTTCCTAATAGGCCGCAGTAGTAAGAGGGGACTGTTCGGGATATAGAAAAATTTTCACGAATGGAATCAAAATTTCTAGGCGAATTCAGTGAGTTCCCAATGGGACATGCTTGTATGAGTGTGCCTTTCAATATGCAACAACATTTTAAGGAACGGACTCTAAGTATCATGGTGAATTCAGTAGGTTCCCAATAGGATTCGCATGTAATAAGCTTGTTATTCAAGATAGAGCAACGTTTTAAGGAACGGAAACACTGTTTCCCTGTGAATTCAGTTAGTTCCCAGTAGCAGGCTCTTGTAATATGCGTACTTCTAAAGATTTATCAAAATTTGGTGTGCCGAATCTGAGTAACATGGTGAATTCGGTTAGTTCCCACTAGGCCGAACTTGTAATAAGTGGACTGTTCGGGATATAGAAAAATTTTCACGAATGGACTCAAAATTTCTAGGCGAATTCAGTGAGTTCCCAATGGGACATGCTTGTATTAGTGTGCTTTTCAATATGTAACAACATTTTAAGAACGGACTCTAAGTATCATGGTGAATTCAGTAGGTTCCCAATACGATTCGCATGTAATAAGCTTGTTATTCAAGATAGAGCAACGTTTTAAGGAACGGAAACACTGTTTCTCTGTGAATTCAGTTAGTTCCCAGTAGCAGGCTCTTGTAATATGCGTACTTCTAAAGATTTATCAAAATTTGGTGTGCCGAATCTGAGTAACATGGTGAATTCGGTTAGTTCCCAATAGGCCGCAGTAGTAATAAGTGGACTGTTCGGGATATAGAAAAATTTTCACGAATGGAATCAAAATTTCTAGGCAAATTCAGTGAGTTCCCAATGGGACATGCTTGTATGAGTGTGCTTTTCAATATGTAACAACATTTTAAGGAACGGACTCTAAGTATCATGGTGAATTCAGTAGGTTCCCAATAGGATTCGCATGTAATAAGCTTGTTATTCAAAATAGAGCAACGTTTTAAGGAACGGAAACACTGTTTCTCTGTGAATTCAGTTAGTTCCCTGTAGCAGGCTCTTGTAATATGCGTACTTCTAAAGATTTATCAAAATTTGGTGTGCCGAATCTGAGTAACATGGTGAATTCGGTTAGTTCCCAATAGGCCGCAGTAGTAAGAGGGGACTGTTCGGGATATAGAAAAATTTTCACGAATGGAATCAAAATTTCTAGGCGAATTCAGTGAGTTCCCAATGGGACATGCTTGTATGAGTGTGCCTTTCAATATGCAACAACATTTTAAGGAACGGATTCTAAGTATCATGGTGAATTCAGTAGGTTCCCAATAGGATTCGCATGTAATAATCTTGTTATTCAAGATAGAGCAACGTTTTAAGGAACAGAAACACTGTTTCTCTGTGAATTCAGTTAGTTCCCAGTAGCAGGCTCTTGTAATATGCGTACTTCTAAAGATTTATCAAAATTTGGTGTGCCGAATCTGAGTAACATGGTGAATTCGTTTAGTTCCCACTAGGCCGTAGTTGTAATAAGTGGACTGTTCGGGATATAGAAAAATTTTCACGAATGGACTCAAAATTTCTAGGCGAATTCAGTGAGTTCCCAATTGGACATGCTTGTATTAGTGTGCTTTTCAATATGTAACAACATTTTAAGAACGGACTCTAAGTATCATGGTGAATTCAGTAGGTTCCCAATACGATTCGCATGTAATAAGCTTGTTATTCAAGATAGAGCAACGTTTTAAGGAACGGAAACACTGTTTCTCTGTGAATTCAGTTAGTTCCCAGTAGCAGGCTCTTGTAATATGCGTACTTCTAAAGATTTATCAAAATTTGGTGTGCCGAATCTGAGTAACATGGTGAATTCGGTTAGTTCCCACTAGGCCGTAGTTGTAATAAGTGGACTGTTCGGGATATAGAAAAATTTTCACGAATGGAATCAAAATTTCTAGGCGAATTCAGTGAGTTCCCAATGGGACATGCTTGTATGAGTGTGCCTTTCAATATGCAACAACATTTTAAGGAACGGACTCTAAGTATCATGGTGAATTCAGTAGGTTCCCAATAGGATTCGCATGTAATAAGCTTGTTATTCATGATAGAGCAACGTTTTGAGGAACGGAAACACTGTTTCTCTGTGAATTCTTTAGTTCCCTGTAGCAGGCTCTTGTAATATGCGTACTTCTAAAGATTTATCAAAATTTGGTGTGCCGAATCTGAGTAACATGGTGAATTCGGTTAGTTCCCAATAGGCCGCAGTAGTAATAAGAGGACTGTTCGGGATATAGAAAAATTTTCACGAATGGAATCAAAATTTCTAGGCGAATTCAGTGAGTTCCCAATGGGACATGCTTGTATGAGTGTGCCTTTCAATATGCAACAACATTTTAAGGAACGGACTCTAAGTATCATGGTGAATTCAGTAGGTTCCCAATAGGATTCGCATGTAATAAGCTTGTTATTCAAGATAGAGCAACGTTTTAAGGAACGGAAACACTGTTTCTCTGTGAATTCAGTTAGTTCCCAGTAGCAGGCTCTTGTAATATGCGTACTTCTAAAGATTTATCAAAATTTGGTGTGCCGAATCTGAGTAACATGGTGAATTCGGTTAGTTCCCAATAGGCCGCAGTAGTAAGAGGGGACTGTTCGGGATATAGAAAAATTTTCACGAATGGAATCAAAATTTCTAGGCGAATTCAGTGAGTTCCCAATGGGACATGCTTGTATGAGTGTGCCTTTCAATATGCAACAACATTTTAAGGAACGGACTCTAAGTATCATGGTGAATTCAGTAGGTTCCCAATAGGATTCGCATGTAATAAGCTTGTTATTCAAGATAGAGCAACGTTTTAAGGAACGGAAACACTGTTTCTCTGTGAATTCGGGGTTAGTTCCCAGTAGCAGGCTCTTGTAATATGCGTACTTCTAAAGATTTATCAAAATTTGGTGTGCCGAATCTGAGTAACATGGTGAATTCGGTTAGTTCCCACTAGGCCGTAGTTCTAATAAGTGGACAGTTCGGGATATAGAAAAATTTTCACGAATGGAATCAAAATTTCTAGGCGAATTCAGTGAGTTCCCAATGGGACATGCTTGTATTAGTGTGCTTTTCAATATGTAACAACATATTAAGAACGGACTCTAAGTATCATGGTGAATTCAGTAGGTTCCCAATACGATTCGCATGTAATAAGCTTGTTATTCAAGATAGAGCAACCTTTTAAGGAACGGAAACACTGTTTCTCTGTGAATTCAGTTAGTTCCCAGTAGCAGGCTCTTGTAATATGCGTACTTCTAAAGATTTATCAAAATTTGGTGTGCCGAATCTGAGTAACATGGTGAATTCGGTTAGTTCCCAATAGGCCGCAGTAGTAAGAGGGGACTGTTCGGGATATAGAAAAATTTTCACGAATGGAATCAAAATTTCTAGGCGAATTCAGTGAGTTCCCAATGGGACATGCTTGTATGAGTGTGCCTTTCAATATGCAACAACATTTTAAGGAACGGACTCTAAGTATCATGGTGAATTCAGTAGGTTCCCAATAGGATTCGCATGTAATAAGCTTGTTATTCAAGATAGAGCAACGTTTTAAGGAACGGAAACACTGTTTCTCTGTGAATTCAGTTAGTTCCCAGTAGCAGGCTCTTGTAATATGCGTACTTCTAAAGATTTATCAAAATTTGGTGTGCCGAATCTGAGTAACATGGTGAATTCGGTTAGTTCCCAATAGGCCGCAGTAGTAAGAGGGGACTGTTCGGGATATAGAAAAATTTTCACGAATGGACTCAAAATTTCTAGGCGAATTCAGTGAGTTCCCAATGGGACATGCTTGTATGAGTGTGCCTTTCAATATGCAACAACATTTTAAGGAACGGACTCTAAGTATCATGGTGAATTCAGTAGGTTCCCAATAGGATTCGCATGTAATAAGCTTGTTATTCAAGATAGAGCAACGTTTTGAGGAACGGAAACACTGTTTCTCTGAGAATTCAGTTAGTTCCCAGTAGCAGGCTCTTGTAATATGCGTACTTCTAAAGATTTATCAAAATTTGGTGTGCCGAATCTGAGTAACATGGTGAATTCGGTTAGTTCCCACTAGGCCGTAGTTGTAATAAGTGGACTGTTCGGGATATATAAAAATTTTCACGAATGGACTCAAAATTTCTAGGCGAATTCAGTGAGTTCCCAATGGGACATGCTTGTATTAGTGTGCTTTTCAATATGTAACAACATTTTAAGAACGGACTCTAAGTATCATGGTGAATTCAGTAGGTTCCCAATACGATTCGCATGTAATAAGCTTGTTATTCAAGATAGAGCAACGTTTTAAGGAACGGAAACACTGTTTCTCTGTGAATTCAGTTAGTTCCCAGTAGCAGGCTCTTGTAATATTCGTACTTCTAAAGATTTATCAAAATTTGGTGTGCCGAATCTGAGTAACATGGTGAATTCGGTTAGTTCCCAATAGGCGGCAGTAGTAATAAGTGGACTGTTCGGGATATAGAAAAATTTTCACGAATGGAATCAAAATTTCTAGGCGAATTCAGTGAGTTCCCAATGGGACATGCTTGTATGAGTGTGCTTTTCAATATGTAACAACATTTTAAGGAACGGACTCTAAGTATCATGGTGAATTCAGTAGGTTCCCAATAGGATTCGCATGTAATAAGCTTGTTATTCAAGATAGAGCAACGTTTTATGGAACGGAAACACTGTTTCTCTGTGAATTCGGGGTTAGTTCCCAGTAGCAGGCTCTTGTAATATGCGTACTTCTAAAGATTTATCAAAATTTGGTGTGCCGAATCTGAGTAACATGGTGAATTCGGTTAGTTCCCACTAGGCCGTAGTTCTAATAAGTTGACAGTTCGGGATATAAAAAAATTTTCACGAATGGAATCAAAATTTCTAGGCGAATTCAGTGAGTTCCCAATGGGACATGCTTGTATTAGTGTGCTTTTCAATATGTAACAACATATTAAGAACGGACTCTAAGTATCATGGTGAATTCAGTAGGTTCCCAATACGATTCGCATGTAATTAGCTTGTTATTCAAGATAGAGCAACCTTTTAAGGAACGGAAACACTGTTTCTCTGTGAATTCAGTTAGTTCCCAGTAGCAGGCTCTTGTTATATGCGTACTTCTAAAGATTTATCAAAATTTGGTGTGCCGAATCTGAGTAACATGGTGAATTCGGTTAGTTCCCAATAGGCCGCAGTAGTAAGAGGGGACTTTTCGGGATATAGAAAAATTTTCACGAATGGAATCAAAATTTCTAGGCGAATTCAGTGAGTTCCAAATGGGACATGCTTGTATGAGTGTGCCTTTCAATATGCAACAACATTTTAAGGAACGGACTCTAAGTATCATGGTGAATTCAGTAGGTTCCCAATAGGATTCGCATGTAATAAGCTTGTTATTCAAGATAGAGCAACGTTTTAAGGAACGGAAACACTGTTTCTCTGTGAATTCAGTTAGTTCCCAGTAGCAGGCTCTTGTAATATGCGTACTTCTAAAGATTTATCAAAATTTGGTGTGCCGAATCTGAGTAACATGGTGAATTCGGTTAGTTCCCAATAGGCCGCAGTAGTAAGAGGGGACTGTTCGGGATATAGAAAAATTTTCACGAATGGACTCAAAATTTCTAGGCGAATTCAGTGAGTTCCCAATGGGACATGCTTGTATGAGTGTGCCTTTCAATATGCAACAACATTTTAAGGAACGGACTCTAAGTATCATGGTGAATTCAGTAGGTTCCCAATAGGATTCGCATGTAATAAGCTTGTTATTCAAGATAGAGCAACGTTTTAAGGAACGGAAACAAAGTTTCTCTGTGAATTCAGTTAGTTCCCAGTAGCAGGCTCTTGTAATATGCGTACTTCTAAAGATTTATCAAAATTTGGTGTGCCGAATCTGAGTAACATGGTGAATTCGGTTAGTTCCCACTAGGCCGTAGTTGTAATAAGTGGACTGTTCGGGATATAGAAAAATTTTCACGAATGGAATCAAAATTTCTAGGCGAATTCAGTGAGTTCCCAATGGGACATGCTTGTATTAGTGTGCTTTTCAATATGTAACAACATTTTAAGAACGGACTCTAAGTATCATGGTGAATTCAGTAGGTTCCCAATACGATTCGCATGTAATAAGCTTGTTATTCAAGATAGAGCAACGTTTTAAGGAACGGAAACACTGTTTCTCTGTGAATTCAGTTAGTTCCCAGTAGCAGGCTCTTGTAATATGCGTACTTCTAAAGATTTATCAAAATTTGGTGTGCCGAATCTGAGTAACATGGTGAATTCGGTTAGTTCCCAATAGGCGGCAGTAGTAATAAGTGGACTGTTCGGGATATAGAAAACTTTTCACGAATGGAATCAAAATTTCTAGGCGAATTCAGTGAGTTCCCAATGGGACATGCTTGTATGAGTGTGCCTTTCAATATGCAACAACATTTTAAGGAACGGACTCTAAGTATCATGGTGAATTCAGTAGGTTCCCAATAGGATTCGCATGTAATAAGCTTGTTATTCAAGATAGAGCAACGTTTTAAGGAACGGAAACACTGTTTCTCTGTGAATTCAGTTAGTTCCCAGTAGCAGGCTCTTGTAATATGCGTACTTCTAAAGATTTATCAAAATTTGGTGTGCCGAATCTGAGTAACATGGTGAATTCGGTTAGTTCCCACTAGGCCGTACTTGTAATAAGTGGACTGTTCGGGATATAGAAAAATTTTCACGAATGGACTCAAAATTTCTAGGCGAATTCAGTGAGTTCCCAATGGGACATGCTTGTATGAGTGTGCTTTTCAATATGTAACAACATTTTAAGAACGGACTCTAAGTATCATGGTGAATTCAGTAGGTTCCCAATACGATTCGCATGTAATAAGCTTGTTATTCAAGATAGAGCAACGTTTTAAGGAACGGAAACACTGTTTCTCTGTGAATTCAGTTAGTTCCCAGTAGCAGGCTCTTGTAATATTCGTACTTCTAAAGATTTATCAAAATTTGGTGTGCCGAATCTGAGTAACATGGTGAATTCGGTTAGTTCCCAATAGGCCGCAGTAGTAATAAGTGGACTGTTCGGGATATAGAAAAATTTTCACGAATGGAATCAAAATTTCTAGGCGAATTCAGTGAGTTCCCAATGGGACATGCTTGTATGAGTGTGCTTTTCAATATGTAACAACATTTTAAAGAACGGACTCTAAGTATCATGGTGAATTCAGTAGGTTCCCAATAGGATTCGCATGTAATAAGCTTGTTATTCAAGATAAAGCAACGTTTTAAGGAACGGAAACACTGTTTCTCTGTGAATTCAGTTAGTTCCCTGTAGCAGGCTCTTGTAATATGCGTACTTCTAAAGATTTATCAAAATTTGGTGTGCCGAATCTGAGTAACATGGTGAATTCGGTTAGTTCCCAATAGGCCGCAGTAGTAAGAGGGGACTGTTCGGGATATAGAAAACTTTTCACGAATGGAATCAAAATTTCTAGGCGAATTCAGTGAGTTCCCAATGGGACATGCTTGTATGAGTGTGCCTTTCAATATGCAACAACATTTTAAGGAACGGACTCTAAGTATCATGGTGAATTCAGTAGGTTCCCAATAGGATTCGCATGTAATAAGCTTGTTATTCAAGATAGAGCAACGTTTTAAGGAACGGAAACACTGTTTCTCTGTGAATTCAGTTAGTTCCCAGTAGCAGGCTCTTGTAATATGCGTACTTCTAAAGATTTATCAAAATTTGGTGTGCCGAATCTGAGTAACATGGTGAATTCGGGTAGTTCCCACTAGGCCGTACTTGTAATAAGTGGACTGTTCGGGATATAGAAAAATTTTCACGAATGGACTCAAAATTTCTAGGCGAATTCAGTGAGTTCCCAATGGGACATGCTTGTATGAGTGTGCTTTTCAATATGTAACAACATTTTAAGAACGGACTCTAAGTATCATGGTGAATTCAGTAGGTTCCCAATACGATTCGCATGTAATAAGCTTGTTATTCAAGATAGAGCAACGTTTTAAGGAACGGAAACACTGTTTCTCTGTGAATTCAGTTAGTTCCCAGGAGCAGGCTCTTGTAATATGCGTACTTCTAAAGATTTATCAAAATTTGGTGTGCCGAATCTGAGTAACATGGTGAATTCGGTTAGTTCCCAATAGGCCGCAGTAGTAATAAGTGGACTGTTCGGGATATAGAAAAATTTTCACGAATGGAATCAAAATTTCTAGGCGAATTCAGTGAGTTCCCAATGGGACATGCTTGTATGAGTGTGCTTTTCAATATGTAACAACATTTTAAGGAACGGACTCTAAGTATCATGGTGAATTCAGTAGGTTCCCAATACGATTCGCATGTAATAAGCTTGTTATTCAAGATAGAGCAACGTTTTAAGGAACGGAAACACTGTTTCTCTGTGAATTCAGTTAGTTCCCAGTAGCAGGCTCTTGTAATATTCGTACTTCTAAAGATTTATCAAAATTTGGTGTGCCGAATCTGAGTAACATGGTGAATTCGGTTAGTTCCCAATAGGCCGCAGTAGTAATAAGTGGACTGTTCGGGATATAGAAAAATTTTCACGAATGGAATCAAAATTTCTAGGCGAATTCAGTGAGTTCCCAATGGGACATGCTTGTATGAGTGTGCTTTTCAATATGTAACAACATTTTAAGGAACGGACTCTAAGTATCATGGTGAATTGAGTAGGTTCC
This sequence comes from Rattus norvegicus, assembly GCF_021556685.1. Taxonomy (NCBI): domain Eukaryota; kingdom Metazoa; phylum Chordata; class Mammalia; order Rodentia; family Muridae; genus Rattus; species Rattus norvegicus. The sequence continues at coordinate 43,128,092 of NC_141549.1, forward strand.
CAATAGGATTCGCATGTAATAAGCTTGTTATTCAAGATAAAGCAACGTTTTAAGGAACGGAAACACTGTTTCTCTGTGAATTCAGTTAGTTCCCTGTAGCAGGCTCTTGTAATATGCGTACTTCTAAAGATTTATCAAAATTTGGTGTGCCGAATCTGAGTAACATGGTGAATTCGGTTAGTTCCCAATAGGCCGCAGTAGTAAGAGGGGACTGTTCGGGATATAGAAAACTTTTCACGAATGGAATCAAAATTTCTAGGCGAATTCAGTGAGTTCCCAATGGGACATGCTTGTATGAGTGTGCCTTTCAATATGCAACAACATTTTAAGGAACGGACTCTAAGTATCATGGTGAATTCAGTAGGTTCCCAATAGGATTCGCATGTAATAAGCTTGTTATTCAAGATAGAGCAACGTTTTAAGGAACGGAAACACTGTTTCTCTGTGAATTCAGTTAGTTCCCAGTAGCAGGCTCTTGTAATATGCGTACTTCTAAAGATTTATCAAAATTTGGTGTGCCGAATCTGAGTAACATGGTGAATTCGGGTAGTTCCCACTAGGCCGTACTTGTAATAAGTGGACTGTTCGGGATATAGAAAAATTTTCACGAATGGACTCAAAATTTCTAGGCGAATTCAGTGAGTTCCCAATGGGACATGCTTGTATGAGTGTGCTTTTCAATATGTAACAACATTTTAAGAACGGACTCTAAGTATCATGGTGAATTCAGTAGGTTCCCAATACGATTCGCATGTAATAAGCTTGTTATTCAAGATAGAGCAACGTTTTAAGGAACGGAAACACTGTTTCTCTGTGAATTCAGTTAGTTCCCAGGAGCAGGCTCTTGTAATATGCGTACTTCTAAAGATTTATCAAAATTTGGTGTGCCGAATCTGAGTAACATGGTGAATTCGGTTAGTTCCCAATAGGCCGCAGTAGTAATAAGTGGACTGTTCGGGATATAGAAAAATTTTCACGAATGGAATCAAAATTTCTAGGCGAATTCAGTGAGTTCCCAATGGGACATGCTTGTATGAGTGTGCTTTTCAATATGTAACAACATTTTAAGGAACGGACTCTAAGTATCATGGTGAATTCAGTAGGTTCCCAATACGATTCGCATGTAATAAGCTTGTTATTCAAGATAGAGCAACGTTTTAAGGAACGGAAACACTGTTTCTCTGTGAATTCAGTTAGTTCCCTGTAGCAGGCTCTTGTAATATGCGTACTTCTTAAGATTTATCAAAATTTGGTGTGCCGAATCTGAGTAACATGGTGAATTCGGTTAGTTCCCAATAGGCCGCAGTAGTAAGAGGGGACTGTTCGGGATATAGAAAAATTTTCACGAATGGAATCAAAATTTCTAGGCGAATTCAGTGAGTTCCCAATGGGACATGCTTGTATGAGTGTGCCTTTCAATATGCAACAACATTTTAAGGAACGGACTCTAAGTATCATGGTGAATTCAGTAGGTTCCCAATAGGATTCGCATGTAATAAGCTTGTTATTCAAGATAGAGCAACGTTTTAAGGAACGGAAACACTGTTTCTCTGTGAATTCGGGGTTAGTTCCCAGTAGCAGGCTCTTGTAATATTCCTACTTCTAAAGATTTATCAAAATTTGGTGTGCCGAATCTGAGTAACATGGTGAATTCGGTTAGTTCCCACTAGGCCGTAGTTGTAATAAGTGGACTGTTCGGGATATAGAAAAATTTTCACGAATGGAATCAAAATTTCTAGGCGAATTCAGTGAGTTCCCAATGGGACATGCTTGTATTACTGTGCTTTTCAATATGTAACAACATTTTAAGAACGGACTCTAAGTATCATGGTGAATTCAGTAGGTTCCCAATAGGATTCGCATGTAATAAGCTTGTTATTCAAGATAGAGCAACGTTTTAAGGAACGGAAACACTGTTTCTCTGTGAATTCAGTTAGTTCCCAGTAGCAGGCTCTTGTAATATGCGTACTTCTAAAGATTTATCAAAATTTGGTGTGCCGAATCTGAGTAACATGGTGAATTCGGTTAGTTCCCAATAGGCCGTAGTTGTAATAAGTGGACTGTTCGGGATATAGAAAAATTTTCACGAATGGACTCAAAATTTCTAGGCGAATTCAGTGAGTTCCCAATGGGACATGCTTGTATTAGTGTGCTTTTCAATATGTAACAACATTTTAAGAACGGACTCTAAGTATCATGGTGAATTCAGTAGGTTCCCAATACGATTCGCATGTAATAAGCTTGTTATTCAAGATAGAGCAACGTTTTAAGGAACGGAAACACTGTTTCTCTGTGAATTCAGTTAGTTCCCTGTAGCAGGCTCTTGTAATATGCGTACTTCTTAAGATTTATCAAAATTTGGTGTGCCGAATCTGAGTAACATGGTGAATTCGGTTAGTTCCCACTAGGCCGTAGTTGTAATAAGTGGACTGTTCGGGATATAGAAAAATTTTCACGAATGGAATCAAAATTTCTAGGCGAATTCAGTGAGTTCCCAATGGGACATGCTTGTATGAGTGTGCCTTTCAATATGCAACAACATTTTAAGGAACGGACTCTAAGTATCATGGTGAATTCAGTAGGTTCCCAATAGGATTCGCATGTAATAAGCTTGTTATTCAAGATAGAGCAACGTTTTAAGGAACGGAAACACTGTTTCTCTGTGAATTCGGGGTTAGTTCCCAGTAGCAGGGTCTTGTAATATGCGTACTTCTAAAGATTTATCAAAATTTGGTGTGCCGAATCTGAGTAACATGGTGAATTCGGTTAGTTCCCACTAGGCCTTAGTTGTAATAAGTGGACTGTTCGGGATATAGAAAAATTTTCACGAATGGACTCAAAATTTCTAGGCGAATTCAGTGAGTTCCCAATGGGACATGCTTGTATTACTGTTTTTTTCAATATGTAACAACATTTTAAGAACGGACTCTAAGTATCATGGTGAATTCAGTAGTTTCCCAATAGGATTCGCATGTAATAAGCTTGTTATTCAAGATAGAGCAACGTTTTAAGGAACGGAAACACTGTTTCTTTGTGAATTCAGTTAGTTCCCAGTAGCAGGCTCTTGTAATATGCGTACTTCTAAAGATTTATCAAAATTTGGTGTGCCGAATCTGAGTAACATGGTGAATTCGGTTAGTTCCCACTAGGCTGTAGTTGTAATAAGTGGACTGTTCGGGATATAGAATAATTTTCACGAATGGACTCAAAATTTCTAGGCGAATTCAGTGAGTTCCCAATGGGACATGCTTGTATTAGTGTGCCTTTCAATATGCAACAACATTTTAAGAACGGACTCTAAGTATCATGGTGAATTCAGTAGGTTCCCAATACGATTCGCATGTAATAAGCTTGTTATTCAAGATAGAGCAACGTTTTAAGGAACGGAAACACTGTTTCTCTGTGAATTCAGTTAGTTCCCAGTAGCAGGCTCTTGTAATATGCGTACTTCTAAAGATTTATCAAAATTTGGTGTGCCGAATCTGAGTAACATGGTGAATTCGGTTAGTTCCCAATAGGCCGTAGTTGTAATAAGTGGACTGTTCGGGATATAGAAAAATTTTCACGAATGGACTCAAAATTTCTAGGCGAATTCAGTGAGTTCCCAATGGGACATGCTTGTATTAGTGTGCTTTTCAATATGTAACAACATTTTAAGAACGGACTCTAAGTATCATGGTGAATTCAGTAGGTTCCCAATACGATTCGCATGTAATAAGCTTGTTATTCAAGATAGAGCAACGTTTTAAGGAACGGAAACACTGTTTCTCTGTGAATTCAGTTAGTTCCCTGTAGCAGGCTCTTGTAATATGCGTACTTCTTAAGATTTATCAAAATTTGGTGTGCCGAATCTGAGTAACATGGTGAATTCGGTTAGTTCCCACTAGGCCGTAGTTGTAATAAGTGGACTGTTCGGGATATAGAAAAATTTTCACGAATGGAATCAAAATTTCTAGGCGAATTCAGTGAGTTCCCAATGGGACATGCTTGTATGAGTGTGCCTTTCAATATGCAACAACATTTTAAGGAACGGACTCTAAGTATCATGGTGAATTCAGTAGGTTCCCAATAGGATTCGCATGTAATAAGCTTGTTATTCAAGATAGAGCAACGTTTTAAGGAACGGAAACACTGTTTCTCTGTGAATTCAGTTAGTTCCCAGTAGCAGGCTCTTGTAATATTCGTACTTCTAAAGATTTATCAAAATTTGGTGTGCCGAATCTGAGTAACATGGTGAATTCGGTTAGTTCCCAATAGGCGGCAGTAGTAATAAGTGGACTGTTCGGGATATAGAAAAATTTTCACGAATGGAATCAAAATTTCTAGGCGAATTCAGTGAGTTCCCAATGGGACATGCTTGTATGAGTGTGCTTTTCAATATGTAACAACATTTTAAGGAACGGACTCTAAGTATCATGGTGAATTCAGTAGGTTCCCAATAGGATTCGCATGTAATAAGCTTGTTATTCAAGATAGAGCAACGTTTTATGGAACGGAAACACTGTTTCTCTGTGAATTCGGGGTTAGTTCCCAGTAGCAGGCTCTTGTAATATGCGTACTTCTAAAGATTTATCAAAATTTGGTGTGCCGAATCTGAGTAACATGGTGAATTCGGTTAGTTCCCACTAGGCCGTAGTTCTAATAAGTTGACAGTTCGGGATATAAAAAAATTTTCACGAATGGAATCAAAATTTCTAGGCGAATTCAGTGAGTTCCCAATGGGACATGCTTGTATTAGTGTGCTTTTCAATATGTAACAACATATTAAGAACGGACTCTAAGTATCATGGTGAATTCAGTAGGTTCCCAATACGATTCGCATGTAATTAGCTTGTTATTCAAGATAGAGCAACCTTTTAAGGAACGGAAACACTGTTTCTCTGTGAATTCAGTTAGTTCCCAGTAGCAGGCTCTTGTAATATGCGTACTTCTAAAGATTTATCAAAATTTGGTGTGCCGAATCTGAGTAACATGGTGAATTCGGTTAGTTCCCAATAGGCCGCAGTAGTAAGAGGGGACTTTTCGGGATATAGAAAAATTTTCACGAATGGAATCAAAATTTCTAGGCGAATTCAGTGAGTTCCAAATGGGACATGCTTGTATGAGTGTGCCTTTCAATATGCAACAACATTTTAAGGAACGGACTCTAAGTATCATGGTGAATTCAGTAGGTTCCCAATAGGATTCGCATGTAATAAGCTTGTTATTCAAGATAGAGCAACGTTTTAAGGAACGGAAACACTGTTTCTCTGTGAATTCAGTTAGTTCCCAGTAGCAGGCTCTTGTAATATGCGTACTTCTAAAGATTTATCAAAATTTGGTGTGCCGAATCTGAGTAACATGGTGAATTCGGTTAGTTCCCAATAGGCCGCAGTAGTAAGAGGGGACTGTTCGGGATATAGAAAAATTTTCACGAATGGAATCAAAATTTCTAGGCGAATTCAGTGAGTTCCCAATGGGACATGCTTGTATGAGTGTGCCTTTCAATATGCAACAACATTTTAAGGAACGGACTCTAAGTATCATGGTGAATTCAGTAGGTTCCCAATAGGATTCGCATGAAATAAGCTTGTTATTCAAGATAGAGCAACGTTTTAAGGAACGGAAACACTGTTTCTCTGTGAATTCAGTTAGTTCCCAGTAGCAGGCTCTTGTAATATGCGTACATCTAAAGATTTATCAAAATTTGGTGTGCCGAATCTGAGTAACATGGTGAATTCGGTTAGTTCCCACTAGGCCGTAGTTGTAATAAGTGGACTGTCCGGGATATAGAAAAATTTTCACGAATGGAATCAAAATTTCTAGGCGAATTCAGTGAGTTCCCAATGGGACATGCTTGTATTAGTGTGCTTTTCAATATGTAACAACATTTTAAGAACGGACTCTAAGTATCATGGTGAATTCAGTAGGTTCCCAATACGATTCGCATGTAATAAGCTTGTTATTCAAGATAGAGCAACGTTTTAAGGAACGGAAACACTGTTTCTCTGTGAATTCAGTTAGTTCCCTGTAGCAGGCTCTTGTAATATGCGTACTTCTTAAGATTTATCAAAATTTGGTGTGCCGAATCTGAGTAACATGGTGAATTCGGTTAGTTCCCACTAGGCCGTAGTTGTAATAAGTGGACTGTTCGGGATATATAAAAATTTTCACGAATGGACTCAAAATTTCTAGGCGAATTCAGTGAGTTCCCAATGGGACATGCTTGTATTAGTGTGCTTTTCAATATGTAACAACATTTTAAGAACGGACTCTAAGTATCATGGTGAATTCAGTAGGTTCCCAATACGATTCGCATGTAATAAGCTTGTTATTCAAGATAGAGCAACGTTTTAAGGAACGGAAACACTGTTTCTCTGTGAATTCAGTTAGTTCCCAGTAGCAGGCTCTTGTAATATTCGTACTTCTAAAGATTTATCAAAATTTGGTGTGCCGAATCTGAGTAACATGGTGAATTCGGTTAGTTCCCAATAGGCGGCAGTAGTAATAAGTGGACTGTTCGGGATATAGAAAAATTTTCACGAATGGAATCAAAATTTCTAGGCGAATTCAGTGAGTTCCCAATGGGACATGCTTGTATGAGTGTGCTTTTCAATATGTAACAACATTTTAAGGAACGGACTCTAAGTATCATGGTGAATTCAGTAGGTTCCCAATAGGATTCGCATGTAATAAGCTTGTTATTCAAGATAGAGCAACGTTTTATGGAACGGAGACACTGTTTCTCTGTGAATTCGGGGTTAGTTCCCAGTAGCAGGCTCTTGTAATATGCGTACTTCTAAAGATTTATCAAAATTTGGTGTGCCGAATCTGAGTAACATGGTGAATTCGGTTAGTTCCCACTAGGCCGTAGTTCTAATAAGTTGACAGTTCGGGATATAAAAAAATTTTCACGAATGGAATCAAAATTTCTAGGCGAATTCAGTGAGTTCCCAATGGGACATGCTTGTATTAGTGTGCTTTTCAATATGTAACAACATATTAAGAACGGACTCTAAGTATCATGGTGAATTCAGTAGGTTCCCAATACGATTCGCATGTAATTAGCTTGTTATTCAAGATAGAGCAACCTTTTAAGGAACGGAAACACTGTTTCTCTGTGAATTCAGTTAGTTCCCTGTAGCAGGCTCTTGTAATATGCGTACTTCTAAAGATTTATCAAAATTTGGTGTGCCGAATCTGAGTAACATGGTGAATTCGGTTAGTTCCCAATAGGCCGCAGTAGTAAGAGGGGACTTTTCGGGATATAGAAAAATTTTCACGAATGGAATCAAAATTTCTAGGCGAATTCAGTGAGTTCCAAATGGGACATGCTTGTATGAGTGTGCCTTTCAATATGCAACAACATTTTAAGGAACGGACTCTAAGTATCATGGTGAATTCAGTAGGTTCCCAATAGGATTCGCATGTAATAAGCTTGTTATTCAAGATAGAGCAACGTTTTAAGGAACGGAAACACTGTTTCTCTGTGAATTCAGTTAGTTCCCAGTAGCAGGCTCTTGTAATATGCGTACTTCTAAAGATTTATCAAAATTTGGTGTGCCGAATCTGAGTAACATGGTGAATTCGGTTAGTTCCCAATAGGCCGCAGTAGTAAGAGGGGACTGTTCGGGATATAGAAAAATTTTCACGAATGGAATCAAAATTTCTAGGCGAATTCAGTGAGTTCCCAATGGGACATGCTTGTATGAGTGTGCCTTTCAATATGCAACAACATTTTAAGGAACGGACTCTAAGTATCATGGTGAATTCAGTAGGTTCCCAATAGGATTCGCATGAAATAAGCTTGTTATTCAAGATAGAGCAACGTTTTAAGGAACGGAAACACTGTTTCTCTGTGAATTCAGTTAGTTCCCAGTAGCAGGCTCTTGTAATATGCGTACTTCTAAAGATTTATCAAAATTTGGTGTGCCGAATCTGAGTAACATGGTGAATTCGGTTAGTTCCCAATAGGCGGCAGTAGTAATAAGTGGACTGTTCGGGATATAGAAAAATTTTCACGAATGGAATCAAAATTTCTAGGCGAATTCAGTGAGTTCCCAATGGGACATGCTTGTATGAGTGTGCTTTTCAATATGTAACAACATTTTAAGGAACGGACTCTAAGTATCATGGTGAATTCAGTAGGTTCCCAATAGGATTCGCATGTAATAAGCTTGTTATTCAAGATAGAGCAACGTTTTAAGGAACGGAAACACTGTTTCTCTGTGAATTCAGTTAGTTCCCTGTAGCAGGCTCTTGTAATATGCGTACTTCTAAAGATTTATCAAAATTTGGTGTGCCGAATCTGAGTAACATGGTGAATTCGGTTAGTTCCCACTAGGCCGTAGTTGTAATAAGAAGACTGTTCGGGATATATAAAAATTTTCACGAATGGACTCAAAATTTCTAGGCGAATTCAGTGAGTTCCCAATGGGACATGCTTGTATTAGTGTGCTTTTCAATATGTAACAACATTTTAAGAACGGACTCTAAGTATCATGGTGAATTCAGTAGGTTCCCAATACGATTCGCATGTAATAAGCTTGTTATTCAAGATAGAGCAACGTTTTAAGGAACGGAAACACTGTTTCTCTGTGAATTCAGTTAGTTCCCAGTAGCAGGCTCTTGTAATATGCGTACTTCTAAAGATTTATCAAAATTTGGTGTGCCGAATCTGAGTAACATGGTGAATTCGGTTAGTTCCCACTAGGCCGTAGTTGTAATAAGTGGACTGTTCGGGATATATAAAAATTTTCACGAATGGACTCAAAATTTCTAGGCGAATTCAGTGAGTTCCCAATGGGACATGCTTGTATTAGTGTGCTTTTCAATATGTAACAACGTTTTAAGAACGGACTCTAAGTATCATGGTGAATTCAGTAGGTTCCCAATACGATTCGCATGTAATAAGCTTGTTATTCAAGATAGAGCAACGTTTTAAGGAACGGAAACACTGTTTCTCTGTGAATTCAGTTAGTTCCCAGTAGCAGGCTCTTGTAATATTCGTACTTCTAAAGATTTATCAAAATTTGGTGTGCCGAATCTGAGTAACATGGTGAATTCGGTTAGTTCCCAATAGGCCGCAGTAGTAATAAGTAGACTGTTCGGGATATAGAAAAATTTTCACGAATGGAATCAAAATTTCTAGGCGAATTCAGTGAGTTCCCAATGGGACATGCTTGTATGAGTGTGCTTTTCAATATGTAACAACATTTTAAGGAACGGACTCTAAGTATCATGGTGAATTCAGTAGGTTCCCAATAGGATTCGCATGTAATAAGCTTGTTATTCAAGATAAAGCAACGTTTTAAGGAACGGAAACACTGTTTCTCTGTGAATTCAGTTAGTTCCCTGTAGCAGGCTCTTGTAATATGCGTACTTCTAAAGATTTATCAAAATTTGGTGTGCCGAATCTGAGTAACATGGTGAATTCGGTTAGTTCCCAATAGGCCGCAGTAGTAAGAGGGGACTGTTCGGGATATAGAAAACTTTTCACGAATGGAATCAAAATTTCTAGGCGAATTCAGTGAGTTCCCAATGGGACATGCTTGTATGAGTGTGCCTTTCAATATGCAACAACATTTTAAGGAACGGACTCTAAGTATCATGGTGAATTCAGTAGGTTCCCAATAGGATTCGCATGTAATAAGCTTGTTATTCAAGATAGAGCAACGTTTTAAGGAACGGAAACACTGTTTCTCTGTGAATTCAGTTAGTTCCCAGTAGCAGGCTCTTGTAATATGCGTACTTCTAAAGATTTATCAAAATTTGGTGTGCCGAATCTGAGTAACATGGTGAATTCGGTTAGTTCCCACTAGGCCGTACTTGTAATAAGTGGACTGTTCGGGATATAGAAAAATTTTCACGAATGGACTCAAAATTTCTAGGCGAATTCAGTGAGTTCCCAATGGGACATGCTTGTATGAGTGTGCTTTTCAATATGTAACAACATTTTAAGAACGGACTCTAAGTATCATGGTGAATTCAGTAGGTTCCCAATACGATTCGCATGTAATAAGCTTGTTATTCAAGATAGAGCAACGTTTTAAGGAACGGAAACACTGTTTCTCTGTGAATTCAGTTAGTTCCCAGTAGCAGGCTCTTGTAATATTCGTACTTCTAAAGATTTATCAAAATTTGGTGTGCCGAATCTGAGTAACATGGTGAATTCGGTTAGTTCCCAATAGGCCGCAGTAGTAATAAGTGGACTGTTCGGGATATAGAAAAATTTTCACGAATGGAATCAAAATTTCTAGGCGAATTCAGTGAGTTCCCAATGGGACATGCTTGTAGGAGTGTGCTTTTCAATATGTAACAACATTTTAAGGAACGGACTCTAAGTATCATGGTGAATTCAGTAGGTTCCCAATAGGATTCGCATGTAATAAGCTTGTTATTCAAGATAAAGCAACGTTTTAAGGAACGGAAACACTGTTTCTCTGTGAATTCAGTTAGTTCCCTGTAGCAGGCTCTTGTAATATGCGTACTTCTAAAGATTTATCAAAATTTGGTGTGCCGAATCTGAGTAACATGGTGAATTCGGTTAGTTCCCAATAGGCCGCAGTAGTAAGAGGGGACTGTTCGGGATATAGAAAACTTTTCACGAATGGAATCAAAATTTCTAGGCGAATTCAGTGAGTTCCCAATGGGACATGCTTGTATGAGTGTGCCTTTCAATATGCAACAACATTTTAAGGAACGGACTCTAAGTATCATGGTGAATTCAGTAGGTTCCCAATAGGATTCGCATGTAATAAGCTTGTTATTCAAGATAGAGCAACGTTTTAAGGAACGGAAACACTGTTTCTCTGTGAATTCAGTTAGTTCCCAGTAGCAGGCTCTTGTAATATGCGTACTTCTAAAGATTTATCAAAATTTGGTGTGCCGAATCTGAGTAACATGGTGAATTCGGTTAGTTCCCACTAGGCCGTACTTGTAATAAGTGGACTGTTCGGGATATAGAAAAATTTTCACGAATGGAATCAAAATTTCTAGGCGAATTCAGTGAGTTCCCAATGGGACATGCTTGTATGAGTGTGCTTTTCAATATGTAACAACATTTTAAGAACGGACTCTAAGTATCATGGTGAATTCAGTAGGTTCCCAATACGATTCGCATGTAATAAGCTTGTTATTCAAGATAGAGCAACGTTTTAAGGAACGGAAACACTGTTTCTCTGTGAATTCAGTTAGTTCCCAGGAGCATGCTCTTGTAATATGCGTACTTCTAAAGATTTATCAAAATTTGGTGTGCCGAATCTGAGTAACATGGTGAATTCGGTTAGTTCCCAATAGGCCGCAGTAGTAATAAGTGGACTGTTCGGGATATAGAAAAATTTTCACGAATGGAATCAAAATTTCTAGGCGAATTCAGTGAGTTCCCAATGGGACATGCTTGTATGAGTGTGCTTTTCAATATGTAACAACATTTTAAGGAACGGACTCTAAGTATCATGGTGAATTCAGTAGGTTCCCAATACGATTCGCATGTAATAAGCTTGTTATTCAAGATAGAGCAACGTTTTAAGGAACGGAAACACTGTTTCTCTGTGAATTCTGTTAGTTCCCAGTAGCAGGCTCTTGTAATATTCGTACTTCTAAAGATTTATCAAAATTTGGTGTGCCGAATCTGAGTAACATGGTGAATTCGGTTAGTTCCCAATAGGCCGCAGTAGTAATAAGTGGACTGTTCGGGATATAGAAAAATTTTCACGAATGGAATCAAAATTTCTAGGCGAATTCAGTGAGTTCCCAATGGGACATGCTTGTATGAGTGTGCTTTTCAATATGTAACAACATTTTAAGGAACGGACTCTAAGTATCATGGTGAATTCAGTAGGTTCCCAATAGGATTCGCATGTAATAAGCTTGTTATTCAAGATAAAGCAACGTTTTAAGGAACGGAAACACTGTTTCTCTGTGAATTCAGTTAGTTCCCTGTAGCAGGCTCTTGTAATATGCGTACTTCTAAAGATTTATCAAAATTTGGTGTGCCGAATCTGAGTAACATGGTGAATTCGGTTAGTTCCCAATAGGCCGCAGTAGTAAGAGGGGACTGTTCGGGATATAGAAAACTTTTCACGAATGGAATCAAAATTTCCAGGCGAATTCAGTGAGTTCCCAATGGGACATGCTTGTATGAGTGTGCCTTTCAATATGCAACAACATTTTAAGGAACGGACTCTAAGTATCATGGTGAATTCAGTAGGTTCTCAATAGGATTCGCATGTAATAAGCTTGTTATTCAAGATAGAGCAACGTTTTAAGGAACGGAAACACTGTTTCTCTGTGAATTCAGTTAGTTCCCAGTAGCAGGCTCTTGTAATATGCGTACTTCTAAAGATTTATCAAAATTTGGTGTGCCGAATCTGAGTAACATGGTGAATTCGGTTAGTTCCCACTAGGCCGTACTTGTAATAAGTGGACTGTTCGGGATATAGAAAAATTTTCACGAATGGAATCAAAATTTCTAGGCGAATTCAGTGAGTTCCCAATGGGACATGCTTGTATGAGTGTGCTTTTCAATATGTAACAACATTTTAAGAACGGACTCTAAGTATCATGGTGAATTCAGTAGGTTCCCAATACGATTCGCATGTAATAAGCTTGTTATTCAAGATAGAGCAACGTTTTAAGGAACGGAAACACTGTTTCTCTGTGAATTCAGTTAGTTCCCAGGAGCAGGCTCTTGTAATATGCGTACTTCTAAAGATTTATCAAAATTTGGTGTGCCGAATCTGAGTAACATGGTGAATTCGGTTAGTTCCCAATAGGCCGCAGTAGTAATAAGTGGACTGTTCGGGATATAGAAAAATTTTCACGAATGGAATCAAAATTTCTAGGCGAATTCAGTGAGTTCCCAATGGGACATGCTTGTATGAGTGTGCTTTTCAATATGTAACAACATTTTAAGGAACGGACTCTAAGTATCATGGTGAATTCAGTAGGTTCCCAATACGATTCGCATGTAATAAGCTTGTTATTCAAGATAGAGCAACGTTTTAAGGAACGGAAACACTGTTTCTCTGTGAATTCAGTTAGTTCCCTGTAGCAGGCTCTTGTAATATGCGTACTTCTTAAGATTTATCAAAATTTGGTGTGCCGAATCTGAGTAACATGGTGAATTCGGTTAGTTCCCAATAGGCCGCAGTAGTAAGAGGGGACTGTTCGGGATATAGAAAAATTTTCACGAATGGAATCAAAATTTCTAGGCGAATTCAGTGAGTTCCCAATGGGACATGCTTGTATGAGTGTGCCTTTCAATATGCAACAACATTTTAAGGAACGGACTCTAAGTATCATGGTGAATTCAGTAGGTTCCCAATAGGATTCGCATGTAATAAGCTTGTTATTCAAGATAGAGCAACGTTTTAAGGAACGGAAACACTGTTTCTCTGTGAATTCGGGGTTAGTTCCCAGTAGCAGGCTCTTGTAATATGCGTACTTCTAAAGATTTATCAAAATTTGGTGTGCCGAATCTGAGTAACATGGTGAATTCGGTTAGTTCCCACTAGGCCGTAGTTGTAATAAGTGGACTGTTCGGGATATAGAAAAATTTTCACGAATGGAATCAAAATTTCTAGGCGAATTCAGTGAGTTCCCAATGGGACATGCTTGTATTACTGTGCTTTTCAATATGTAACAACATTTTAAGAACGGACTCTAAGTATCATGGTGAATTCAGTAGGTTCCCAATAGGATTCGCATGTAATAAGCTTGTTATTCAAGATAGAGCAACGTTTTAAGGAACGGAAACACTGTTTCTCTGTGAATTCAGTTAGTTCCCAGTAGCAGGCTCTTGTAATATGCGTACTTCTAAAGATTTATCAAAATTTGGTGTGCCGAATCTGAGTAACATGGTGAATTCGGTTAGTTCCCAATAGGCCGTAGTTGTAATAAGTGGACTGTTCGGGATATAGAAAAATTTTCACGAATGGACTCAAAATTTCTAGGCGAATTCAGTGAGTTCCCAATGGGACATGCTTGTATTAGTGTGCTTTTCAATATGTAACAACATTTTAAGAACGGACTCTAAGTATCATGGTGAATTCAGTAGGTTCCCAATACGATTCGCATGTAATAAGCTTGTTATTCAAGATAGAGCAACGTTTTAAGGAACGGAAACACTGTTTCTCTGTGAATTCAGTTAGTTCCCTGTAGCAGGCTCTTGTAATATGCGTACTTCTTAAGATTTATCAAAATTTGGTGTGCCGAATCTGAGTAACATGGTGAATTCGGTTAGTTCCCACTAGGCCGTAGTTGTAATAAGTGGACTGTTCGGGATATAGAAAAATTTTCACGAATGGAATCAAAATTTCTAGGCGAATTCAGTGAGTTCCCAATGGGACATGCTTGTATGAGTGTGCCTTTCAATATGCAACAACATTTTAAGGAACGGACTCTAAGTATCATGGGGAATTCAGTAGGTTCCCAATAGGATTCGCATGTAATAAGCTTGTTATTCAAGATAGAGCAACGTTTTAAGGAACGGAAACACTGTTTCTCTGTGAATTCGGGGTTAGTTCCCAGTAGCAGGGTCTTGTAATATGCGTACTTCTAAAGATTTATCAAAATTTGGTGTGCCGAATCTGAGTAACATGGTGAATTCGGTTAGTTCCCACTAGGCCGTAGTTGTAATAAGTGGACTGTTCGGGATATAGAAAAATTTTCACGAATGGAATCAAAATTTCTAGGCGAATTCAGTGAGTTCCCAATGGGACATGCTTGTATTAGTGTGCTTTTCAATATGTAACAACATTTTAAGAACGGACTCTAAGTATCATGGTGAATTCAGTAGGTTCCCAATAGGATTCGCATGTAATAAGCTTGTTATTCAAGATAGAGCAACGTTTTAAGGAACGGAAACACTGTTTCTTTGTGAATTCAGTTAGTTCCCAGTAGCAGGCTCTTGTAATATGCGTACTTCTAAAGATTTATCAAAATTTGGTGTGCCGAATCTGAGTAACATGGTGAATTCGGTTAGTTCCCACTAGGCCGTAGTTGTAATAAGTGGACTGTTCGGGATATAGAAAAATTTTCACGAATGGACTCAAAATTTCTAGGCGAATTCAGTGAGTTCCCAATGGGACATGCTTGTATTAGTGTGCCTTTCAATATGCAACAACATTTTAAGAACGGACTCTAAGTATCATGGTGAATTCAGTAGGTTCCCAATACGATTCGCATGTAATAAGCTTGTTATTCAAGATAGAGCAACGTTTTAAGGAACGGAAACACTGTTTCTCTGTGAATTCAGTTAGTTCCCAGTAGCAGGCTCTTGTAATATGCGTACTTCTAAAGATTTATCAAAATTTGGTGTGCCGAATCTGAGTAACATGGTGAATTCGGTTAGTTCCCAATAGGCCGTAGTTGTAATAAGTGGACTGTTCGGGATATAGAAAAATTTTCACGAATGGACTCAAAATTTCTAGGCGAATTCAGTGAGTTCCCAATGGGACATGCTTGTATTAGTGTGCTTTTCAATATGTAACAACATTTTAAGAACGGACTCTAAGTATCATGGTGAATTCAGTAGGTTCCCAATACGATTCGCATGTAATAAGCTTGTTATTCAAGATAGAGCAACGTTTTAAGGAACGGAAACACTGTTTCTCTGTGAATTCAGTTAGTTCCCAGTAGCAGGCTCTTGTAATATGCGTACTTCTTAAGATTTATCAAAATTTGGTGTGCCGAATCTGAGTAACATGGTGAATTCGGTTAGTTCCCAATAGGCCGCAGTAGTAAGAGGGGACTGTTCGGGATATAGAAAAATTTTCACGAATGGAATCAAAATTTCTAGGCGAATTCAGTGAGTTCCCAATGGGACATGCTTGTATGAGTGTGCCTTTCAATATGCAACAACATTTTAAGGAACGGACTCTAAGTATCATGGTGAATTCAGTAGGTTCCCAATAGGATTCGCATGTAATAAGCTTGTTATTCAAGATAGAGCAACGTTTTAAGGAACGGAAACACTGTTTCTCTGTGAATTCAGTTAGTTCCCTGTAGCAGGCTCTTGTAATATGCGTACTTCTTAAGATTTATCAAAATTTGGTGTGCCGAATCTGAGTAACATGGTGAATTCGGTTAGTTCCCACTAGGCCGTAGTTGTAATAAGTGGACTGTTCGGGATATAGAAAAATTTTCACGAATGGAATCAAAATTTCTAGGCGAATTCAGTGAGTTCCCAATGGGACATGCTTGTATGAGTGTGCCTTTCAATATGCAACAACATTTTAAGGAACGGACTCTAAGTATCATGGGGAATTCAGTAGGTTCCCAATAGGATTCGCATGTAATAAGCTTGTTATTCAAGATAGAGCAACGTTTTAAGGAACGGAAACACTGTTTCTCTGTGAATTCGGGGTTAGTTCCCAGTAGCAGGGTCTTGTAATATGCGTACTTCTAAAGATTTATCAAAATTTGGTGTGCCGAATCTGAGTAACATGGTGAATTCGGTTAGTTCCCACTAGGCCGTAGTTGTAATAAGTGGACTGTTCGGGATATAGAAAAATTTTCACGAATGGAATCAAAATTTCTAGGCGAATTCAGTGAGTTCCCAATGGGACATGCTTGTATGAGTGTGCCTTTCAATATGCAACAACATTTTAAGGAACGGACTCTAAGTATCATGGGGAATTCAGTAGGTTCCCAATAGGATTCGCATGTAATAAGCTTGTTATTCAAGATAGAGCAACGTTTTAAGGAACGGAAACACTGTTTCTCTGTGAATTCGGGGTTAGTTCCCAGTAGCAGGCTCTTGTAATATGCGTACTTCTAAAGATTTATCAAAATTTGGTGTGCCGAATCTGAGTAACATGGTGAATTCGGTTAGTTCCCACTAGGCCGTAGTTGTAATAAGTGGACTGTTCGGGATATAGAAAAATTTTCACGAATGGAATCAAAATTTCTAGGCGAATTCAGTGAGTTCCCAATGGGACATGCTTGTATTACTGTTTTTTTCAATATGTAACAACATTTTAAGAACGGACTCTAAGTATCATGGTGAATTCAGTAGGTTCCCAATAGGATTCGCATGTAATAAGCTTGTTATTCAAGATAGAGCAACGTTTTAAGGAACGGAAACACTGTTTCTTTGTGAATTCAGTTAGTTCCCAGTAGCAGGCTCTTGTAATATGCGTACTTCTAAAGATTTATCAAAATTTGGTGTGCCGAATCTGAGTAACATGGTGAATTCGGTTAGTTCCCACTAGGCCGTAGTTGTAATAAGTGGACTGTTCGGGATATAGAAAAATTTTCACGAATGGACTCAAAATTTCTAGGCGAATTCAGTGAGTTCCCAATGGGACATGCTTGTATTAGTGTGCCTTTCAATATGCAACAACATTTTAAGAACGGACTCTAAGTATCATGGTGAATTCAGTAGGTTCCCAATACGATTCGCATGTAATAAGCTTGTTATTCAAGATAGAGCAACGTTTTAAGGAACGGAAACACTGTTTCTCTGTGAATTCAGTTAGTTCCCAGTAGCAGGCTCTTGTAATATGCGTACTTCTAAAGATTTATCAAAATTTGGTGTGCCGAATCTGAGTAACATGGTGAATTCGGTTAGTTCCCAATAGGCCGTAGTTGTAATAAGTGGACTGTTCGGGATATAGAAAAATTTTCACGAATGGACTCAAAATTTCTAGGCGAATTCAGTGAGTTCCCAATGGGACATGCTTGTATTAGTGTGCTTTTCAATATGTAACAACATTTTAAGAACGGACTCTAAGTATCATGGTGAATTCAGTAGGTTCCCAATACGATTCGCATGTAATAAGCTTGTTATTCAAGATAGAGCAACGTTTTAAGGAACGGAAACACTGTTTCTCTGTGAATTCAGTTAGTTCCCAGTAGCAGGCTCTTGTAATATGCGTACTTCTTAAGATTTATCAAAATTTGGTGTGCCGAATCTGAGTAACATGGTGAATTCGGTTAGTTCCCAATAGGCCGCAGTAGTAAGAGGGGACTGTTCGGGATATAGAAAAATTTTCACGAATGGAATCAAAATTTCTAGGCGAATTCAGTGAGTTCCCAATGG
Organism: Rattus norvegicus; assembly: GCF_021556685.1. Classification (NCBI taxonomy): domain Eukaryota; kingdom Metazoa; phylum Chordata; class Mammalia; order Rodentia; family Muridae; genus Rattus; species Rattus norvegicus. The sequence goes on from NC_141549.1 coordinate 43,146,117, forward strand.
GACATGCTTGTATGAGTGTGCCTTTCAATATGCAACAACATTTTAAGGAACGGACTCTAAGTATCATGGTGAATTCAGTAGGTTCCCAATAGGATTCGCATGTAATAAGCTTGTTATTCAAGATAGAGCAACGTTTTAAGGAACGGAAACACTGTTTCTCTGTGAATTCGGGGTTAGTTCCCAGTAGCAGGCTCTTGTAATATGCGTACTTCTAAAGATTTATCAAAATTTGGTGTGCCGAATCTGAGTAACATGGTGAATTCGGTTAGTTCCCACTAGGCCGTAGTTGTAATAAGTGGACTGTTCGGGATATAGAAAAATTTTCACGAATGGAATCAAAATTTCTAGGCGAATTCAGTGAGTTCCCAATGGGACATGCTTGTATTACTGTGCTTTTCAATATGTAACAACATTTTAAGAACGGACTCTAAGTATCATGGTGAATTCAGTAGGTTCCCAATAGGATTCGCATGTAATAAGCTTGTTATTCAAGATAGAGCAACGTTTTAAGGAACGGAAACACTGTTTCTCTGTGAATTCAGTTAGTTCCCAGTAGCAGGCTCTTGTAATATGCGTACTTCTAAAGATTTATCAAAATTTGGTGTGCCGAATCTGAGTAACATGGTGAATTCGGTTAGTTCCCAATAGGCCGTAGTTGTAATAAGTGGACTGTTCGGGATATAGAAAAATTTTCACGAATGGACTCAAAATTTCTAGGCGAATTCAGTGAGTTCCCAATGGGACATGCTTGTATTAGTGTGCTTTTCAATATGTAACAACATTTTAAGAACGGACTCTAAGTATCATGGTGAATTCAGTAGGTTCCCAATACGATTCGCATGTAATAAGCTTGTTATTCAAGATAGAGCAACGTTTTAAGGAACGGAAACACTGTTTCTCTGTGAATTCAGTTAGTTCCCTGTAGCAGGCTCTTGTAATATGCGTACTTCTTAAGATTTATCAAAATTTGGTGTGCCGAATCTGAGTAACATGGTGAATTCGGTTAGTTCCCACTAGGCCGTAGTTGTAATAAGTGGACTGTTCGGGATATAGAAAAATTTTCACGAATGGAATCAAAATTTCTAGGCGAATTCAGTGAGTTCCCAATGGGACATGCTTGTATGAGTGTGCCTTTCAATATGCAACAACATTTTAAGGAACGGACTCTAAGTATCATGGGGAATTCAGTAGGTTCCCAATAGGATTCGCATGTAATAAGCTTGTTATTCAAGATAGAGCAACGTTTTAAGGAACGGAAACACTGTTTCTCTGTGAATTCGGGGTTAGTTCCCAGTAGCAGGGTCTTGTAATATGCGTACTTCTAAAGATTTATCAAAATTTGGTGTGCCGAATCTGAGTAACATGGTGAATTCGGTTAGTTCCCACTAGGCCGTAGTTGTAATAAGTGGACTGTTCGGGATATAGAAAAATTTTCACGAATGGAATCAAAATTTCTAGGCGAATTCAGTGAGTTCCCAATGGGACATGCTTGTATTACTGTTTTTTTCAATATGTAACAACATTTTAAGAACGGACTCTAAGTATCATGGTGAATTCAGTAGGTTCCCAATAGGATTCGCATGTAATAAGCTTGTTATTCAAGATAGAGCAACGTTTTAAGGAACGGAAACACTGTTTCTTTGTGAATTCAGTTAGTTCCCAGTAGCAGGCTCTTGTAATATGCGTACTTCTAAAGATTTATCAAAATTTGGTGTGCCGAATCTGAGTAACATGGTGAATTCGGTTAGTTCCCACTAGGCCGTAGTTGTAATAAGTGGACTGTTCGGGATATAGAAAAATTTTCACGAATGGACTCAAAATTTCTAGGCGAATTCAGTGAGTTCCCAATGGGACATGCTTGTATTAGTGTGCCTTTCAATACGCAACAACATTTTAAGAACGGACTCTAAGTATCATGGTGAATTCAGTAGGTTCCCAATACGATTCGCATGTAATAAGCTTGTTATTCAAGATAGAGCAACGTTTTAAGGAACGGAAACACTGTTTCTCTGTGAATTCAGTTAGTTCCCAGTAGCAGGCTCTTGTAATATGCGTACTTCTAAAGATTTATCAAAATTTGGTGTGCCGAATCTGAGTAACATGGTGAATTCGGTTAGTTCCCAATAGGCCGTAGTTGTAATAAGTGGACTGTTCGGGATATAGAAAAATTTTCACGAATGGACTCAAAATTTCTAGGCGAATTCAGTGAGTTCCCAATGGGACATGCTTGTATTAGTGTGCTTTTCAATATGTAACAACATTTTAAGAACGGACTCTAAGTATCATGGTGAATTCAGTAGGTTCCCAATACGATTCGCATGTAATAAGCTTGTTATTCAAGATAGAGCAACGTTTTAAGGAACGGAAACACTGTTTCTCTGTGAATTCAGTTAGTTCCCAGTAGCAGGCTCTTGTAATATTCGTACTTCTAAAGATTTATCAAAATTTGGTGTGCCGAATCTGAGTAACATGGTGAATTCGGTTAGTTCCCAATAGGCGGCAGTAGTAATAAGTGGACTGTTCGGGATATAGAAAAATTTTCACGAATGGAATCAAAATTTCTAGGCGAATTCAGTGAGTTCCCAATGGGACATGCTTGTATGAGTGTGCTTTTCAATATGTAACAACATTTTAAGGAACGGACTCTAAGTATCATGGTGAATTCAGTAGGTTCCCAATAGGATTCGCATGTAATAAGCTTGTTATTCAAGATAGAGCAACGTTTTATGGAACGGAAACACTGTTTCTCTGTGAATTCGGGGTTAGTTCCCAGTAGCAGGCTCTTGTAATATGCGTACTTCTAAAGATTTATCAAAATTTGGTGTGCCGAATCTGAGTAACATGGTGAATTCGGTTAGTTTCCACTAGGCCGTAGTTCTAATAAGTTGACAGTTCGGGATATAAAAAAATTTTCACGAATGGAATCAAAATTTCTAGGCGAATTCAGTGAGTTCCCAATGGGACATGCTTGTATTAGTGTGCTTTTCAATATGTAACAACATATTAAGAACGGACTCTAAGTATCATGGTGAATTCAGTAGGTTCCCAATACGATTCGCATGTAATTAGCTTGTTATTCAAGATAGAGCAACCTTTTAAGGAACGGAAACACTGTTTCTCTGTGAATTCAGTTAGTTCCCTGTAGCAGGCTCTTGTAATATGCGTACTTCTAAAGATTTATCAAAATTTGGTGTGCCGAATCTGAGTAACATGGTGAATTCGGTTAGTTCCCAATAGGCCGCAGTAGTAAGAGGGGACTTTTCGGGATATAGAAAAATTTTCACGAATGGAATCAAAATTTCTAGGCGAATTCAGTGAGTTCCAAATGGGACATGCTTGTATGAGTGTGCCTTTCAATATGCAACAACATTTTAAGGAACGGACTCTAAGTATCATGGTGAATTCAGTAGGTTCCCAATAGGATTCGCATGTAATAAGCTTGTTATTCAAGATAGAGCAACGTTTTAAGGAACGGAAACACTGTTTCTCTGTGAATTCAGTTAGTTCCCAGTAGCAGGCTCTTGTAATATGCGTACTTCTAAAGATTTATCAAAATTTGGTGTGCCGAATCTGAGTAACATGGTGAATTCGGTTAGTTCCCAATAGGCCGCAGTAGTAATAAGTGGACTGTTCGGGATATAGAAAAATTTTCACGAATGGAATCAAAATTTCTAGGCGAATTCAGTGAGTTCCCAATGGGACATGCTTGTATGAGTGTGCCTTTCAATATGCAACAACATTTTAAGGAACGGACTCTAAGTATCATGGTGAATTCAGTAGGTTCCCAATAGGATTCGCATGAAATAAGCTTGTTATTCAAGATAGAGCAACGTTTTAAGGAACGGAAACACTGTTTCTCTGTGAATTCAGTTAGTTCCCAGTAGCAGGCTCTTGTAATATGCGTACTTCTAAAGATTTATCAAAATTTGGTGTGCCGAATCTGAGTAACATGGTGAATTCGGTTAGTTCCCAATAGGCGGCAGTAGTAATAAGTGGACTGTTCGGGATATAGAAAAATTTTCACGAATGGAATCAAAATTTCTAGGCGAATTCAGTGAGTTCCCAATGGGACATGCTTGTATGAGTGTGCTTTTCAATATGTAACAACATTTTAAGGAACGGACTCTAAGTATCATGGTGAATTCAGTAGGTTCCCAATAGGATTCGCATGTAATAAGCTTGTTATTCAAGATAGAGCAACGTTTTAAGGAACGGAAACACTGTTTCTCTGTGAATTCAGTTAGTTCCCTGTAGCAGGCTCTTGTAATATGCGTACTTCTAAAGATTTATCAAAATTTGGTGTGCCGAATCTGAGTAACATGGTGAATTCGGTTAGTTCCCACTAGGCCGTAGTTGTAATAAGAAGACTGTTCGGGATATATAAAAATTTTCACGAATGGACTCAAAATTTCTAGGCGAATTCAGTGAGTTCCCAATGGGACATGCTTGTATTAGTGTGCTTTTCAATATGTAACAACATTTTAAGAACGGACTCTAAGTATCATGGTGAATTCAGTAGGTTCCCAATACGATTCGCATGTAATAAGCTTGTTATTCAAGATAGAGCAACGTTTTAAGGAACGGAAACACTGTTTCTCTGTGAATTCAGTTAGTTCCCAGTAGCAGGCTCTTGTAATATGCGTACTTCTAAAGATTTATCAAAATTTGGTGTGCCGAATCTGAGTAACATGGTGAATTCGGTTAGTTCCCACTAGGCCGTAGTTGTAATAAGTGGACTGTTCGGGATATATAAAAATTTTCACGAATGGACTCAAAATTTCTAGGCGAATTCAGTGAGTTCCCAATGGGACATGCTTGTATTAGTGTGCTTTTCAATATGTAACAACGTTTTAAGAACGGACTCTAAGTATCATGGTGAATTCAGTAGGTTCCCAATACGATTCGCATGTAATAAGCTTGTTATTCAAGATAGAGCAACGTTTTAAGGAACGGAAACACTGTTTCTCTGTGAATTCAGTTAGTTCCCAGTAGCAGGCTCTTGTAATATTCGTACTTCTAAAGATTTATCAAAATTTGGTGTGCCGAATCTGAGTAACATGGTGAATTCGGTTAGTTCCCAATAGGCCGCAGTAGTAATAAGTAGACTGTTCGGGATATAGAAAAATTTTCACGAATGGAATCAAAATTTCTAGGCGAATTCAGTGAGTTCCCAATGGGACATGCTTGTATGAGTGTGCTTTTCAATATGTAACAACATTTTAAGGAACGGACTCTAAGTATCATGGTGAATTCAGTAGGTTCCCAATAGGATTCGCATGTAATAAGCTTGTTATTCAAGATAAAGCAACGTTTTAAGGAACGGAAACACTGTTTCTCTGTGAATTCAGTTAGTTCCCTGTAGCAGGCTCTTGTAATATGCGTACTTCTAAAGATTTATCAAAATTTGGTGTGCCGAATCTGAGTAACATGGTGAATTCGGTTAGTTCCCAATAGGCCGCAGTAGTAAGAGGGGACTGTTCGGGATATAGAAAACTTTTCACGAATGGAATCAAAATTTCTAGGCGAATTCAGTGAGTTCCCAATGGGACATGCTTGTATGAGTGTGCCTTTCAATATGCAACAACATTTTAAGGAACGGACTCTAAGTATCATGGTGAATTCAGTAGGTTCCCAATAGGATTCGCATGTAATAAGCTTGTTATTCAAGATAGAGCAACGTTTTAAGGAACGGAAACACTGTTTCTCTGTGAATTCAGTTAGTTCCCAGTAGCAGGCTCTTGTAATATGCGTACTTCTAAAGATTTATCAAAATTTGGTGTGCCGAATCTGAGTAACATGGTGAATTCGGTTAGTTCCCACTAGGCCGTACTTGTAATAAGTGGACTGTTCGGGATATAGAAAAATTTTCACGAATGGACTCAAAATTTCTAGGCGAATTCAGTGAGTTCCCAATGGGACATGCTTGTATGAGTGTGCTTTTCAATATGTAACAACATTTTAAGAACGGACTCTAAGTATCATGGTGAATTCAGTAGGTTCCCAATACGATTCGCATGTAATAAGCTTGTTATTCAAGATAGAGCAACGTTTTAAGGAACGGAAACACTGTTTCTCTGTGAATTCAGTTAGTTCCCAGTAGCAGGCTCTTGTAATATTCGTACTTCTAAAGATTTATCAAAATTTGGTGTGCCGAATCTGAGTAACATGGTGAATTCGGTTAGTTCCCAATAGGCCGCAGTAGTAATAAGTGGACTGTTCGGGATATAGAAAAATTTTCACGAATGGAATCAAAATTTCTAGGCGAATTCAGTGAGTTCCCAATGGGACATGCTTGTAGGAGTGTGCTTTTCAATATGTAACAACATTTTAAGGAACGGACTCTAAGTATCATGGTGAATTCAGTAGGTTCCCAATAGGATTCGCATGTAATAAGCTTGTTATTCAAGATAAAGCAACGTTTTAAGGAACGGAAACACTGTTTCTCTGTGAATTCAGTTAGTTCCCTGTAGCAGGCTCTTGTAATATGCGTACTTCTAAAGATTTATCAAAATTTGGTGTGCCGAATCTGAGTAACATGGTGAATTCGGTTAGTTCCCAATAGGCCGCAGTAGTAAGAGGGGACTGTTCGGGATATAGAAAACTTTTCACGAATGGAATCAAAATTTCTAGGCGAATTCAGTGAGTTCCCAATGGGACATGCTTGTATGAGTGTGCCTTTCAATATGCAACAACATTTTAAGGAACGGACTCTAAGTATCATGGTGAATTCAGTAGGTTCCCAATAGGATTCGCATGTAATAAGCTTGTTATTCAAGATAGAGCAACGTTTTAAGGAACGGAAACACTGTTTCTCTGTGAATTCAGTTAGTTCCCAGTAGCAGGCTCTTGTAATATGCGTACTTCTAAAGATTTATCAAAATTTGGTGTGCCGAATCTGAGTAACATGGTGAATTCGGTTAGTTCCCACTAGGCCGTACTTGTAATAAGTGGACTGTTCGGGATATAGAAAAATTTTCACGAATGGACTCAAAATTTCTAGGCGAATTCAGTGAGTTCCCAATGGGACATGCTTGTATGAGTGTGCTTTTCAATATGTAACAACATTTTAAGAACGGACTCTAAGTATCATGGTGAATTCAGTAGGTTCCCAATACGATTCGCATGTAATAAGCTTGTTATTCAAGATACAGCAACGTTTTAAGGAACGGAAACACTGTTTCTCTGTGAATTCAGTTAGTTCCCAGGAGCAGGCTCTTGTAATATGCGTACTTCTAAAGATTTATCAAAATTTGGTGTGCCGAATCTGAGTAACATGGTGAATTCGGTTAGTTCCCAATAGGCCGCAGTAGTAATAAGTGGACTGTTCGGGATATAGAAAAATTTTCACGAATGGAATCAAAATTTCTAGGCGAATTCAGTGAGTTCCCAATGGGACATGCTTGTATGAGTGTGCTTTTCAATATGTAACAACATTTTAAGGAACGGACTCTAAGTATCATGGTGAATTCAGTAGGTTCCCAATAGGATTCGCATGTAATAAGCTTGTTATTCAAGATAGAGCAACGTTTTAAGGAACGGAAACACTGTTTCTCTGTGAATTCAGTTAGTTCCCTGTAGCAGGCTCTTGTAATATGCGTACTTCTTAAGATTTATCAAAATTTGGTGTGCCGAATCTGAGTAACATGGTGAATTCGGTTAGTTCCCACTAGGCCGTAGTTGTAATAAGTGGACTGTTCGGGATATAGAAAAATTTTCACGAATGGAATCAAAATTTCTAGGCGAATTCAGTGAGTTCCCAATGGGACATGCTTGTATGAGTGTGCCTTTCAATATGCAACAACATTTTAAGGAACGGACTCTAAGTATCATGGGGAATTCAGTAGGTTCCCAATAGGATTCGCATGTAATAAGCTTGTTATTCAAGATAGAGCAACGTTTTAAGGAACGGAAACACTGTTTCTCTGTGAATTCGGGGTTAGTTCCCAGTAGCAGGGTCTTGTAATATGCGTACTTCTAAAGATTTATCAAAATTTGGTGTGCCGAATCTGAGTAACATGGTGAATTCGGTTAGTTCCCACTAGGCCGTAGTTGTAATAAGTGGACTGTTCGGGATATAGAAAAATTTTCACGAATGGAATCAAAATTTCTAGGCGAATTCAGTGAGTTCCCAATGGGACATGCTTGTATTACTGTTTTTTTCAATATGTAACAACATTTTAAGAACGGACTCTAAGTATCATGGTGAATTCAGTAGGTTCCCAATAGGATTCGCATGTAATAAGCTTGTTATTCAAGATAGAGCAACGTTTTAAGGAACGGAAACACTGTTTCTTTGTGAATTCAGTTAGTTCCCAGTAGCAGGCTCTTGTAATATGCGTACTTCTAAAGATTTATCAAAATTTGGTGTGCCGAATCTGAGTAACATGGTGAATTCGGTTAGTTCCCACTAGGCCGTAGTTGTAATAAGTGGACTGTTCGGGATATAGAAAAATTTTCACGAATGGACTCAAAATTTCTAGGCGAATTCAGTGAGTTCCCAATGGGACATGCTTGTATTAGTGTGCCTTTCAATATGCAACAACATTTTAAGAACGGACTCTAAGTATCATGGTGAATTCAGTAGGTTCCCAATACGATTCGCATGTAATAAGCTTGTTATTCAAGATAGAGCAACGTTTTAAGGAACGGAAACACTGTTTCTCTGTGAATTCAGTTAGTTCCCAGTAGCAGGCTCTTGTAATATGCGTACTTCTAAAGATTTATCAAAATTTGGTGTGCCGAATCTGAGTAACATGGTGAATTCGGTTAGTTCCCAATAGGCCGTAGTTGTAATAAGTGGACTGTTCGGGATATAGAAAAATTTTCACGAATGGACTCAAAATTTCTAGGCGAATTCAGTGAGTTCCCAATGGGACATGCTTGTATTAGTGTGCTTTTCAATATGTAACAACATTTTAAGAACGGACTCTAAGTATCATGGTGAATTCAGTAGGTTCCCAATACGATTCGCATGTAATAAGCTTGTTATTCAAGATAGAGCAACGTTTTAAGGAACGGAAACACTGTTTCTCTGTGAATTCAGTTAGTTCCCTGTAGCAGGCTCTTGTAATATGCGTACTTCTTAAGATTTATCAAAATTTGGTGTGCCGAATCTGAGTAACATGGTGAATTCGGTTAGTTCCCACTAGGCCGTAGTTGTAATAAGTGGACTGTTCGGGATATAGAAAAATTTTCACGAATGGAATCAAAATTTCTAGGCGAATTCAGTGAGTTCCCAATGGGACATGCTTGTATGAGTGTGCCTTTCAATATGCAACAACATTTTAAGGAACGGACTCTAAGTATCATGGTGAATTCAGTAGGTTCCCAATAGGATTCGCATGTAATAAGCTTGTTATTCAAGATAGAGCAACGTTTTAAGGAACGGAAACACTGTTTCTCTGTGAATTCGGGGTTAGTTCCCAGTAGCAGGGTCTTGTAATATGCGTACTTCTAAAGATTTATCAAAATTTGGTGTGCCGAATCTGAGTAACATGGTGAATTCGGTTAGTTCCCACTAGGCCGTAGTTGTAATAAGTGGACTGTTCGGGATATAGAAAAATTTTCACGAATGGAATCAAAATTTCTAGGCGAATTCAGTGAGTTCCCAATGGGACATGCTTGTATTACTGTTTTTTTCAATATGTAACAACATTTTAAGAACGGACTCTAAGTATCATGGTGAATTCAGTAGGTTCCCAATAGGATTCGCATGTAATAAGCTTGTTATTCAAGATAGAGCAACGTTTTAAGGAACGGAAACACTGTTTCTTTGTGAATTCAGTTAGTTCCCAGTAGCAGGCTCTTGTAATATGCGTACTTCTAAAGATTTATCAAAATTTGGTGTGCCGAATCTGAGTAACATGGTGAATTCGGTTAGTTCCCACTAGGCCGTACTTGTAATAAGTGGACTGTTCGGGATATAGAAAAATTTTCACGAATGGACTCAAAATTTCTAGGCGAATTCAGTGAGTTCCCAATGGGACATGCTTGTATGAGTGTGCTTTTCAATATGTAACAACATTTTAAGAACGGACTCTAAGTATCATGGTGAATTCAGTAGGTTCCCAATACGATTCGCATGTAATAAGCTTGTTATTCAAGATAGAGCAACGTTTTAAGGAACGGAAACACTGTTTCTCTGTGAATTCAGTTAGTTCCCAGTAGCAGGCTCTTGTAATATTCGTACTTCTAAAGATTTATCAAAATTTGGTGTGCCGAATCTGAGTAACATGGTGAATTCGGTTAGTTCCCAATAGGCCGCAGTAGTAATAAGTGGACTGTTCGGGATATAGAAAAATTTTCACGAATGGAATCAAAATTTCTAGGCGAATTCAGTGAGTTCCCAATGGGACATGCTTGTAGGAGTGTGCTTTTCAATATGTAACAACATTTTAAGGAACGGACTCTAAGTATCATGGTGAATTCAGTAGGTTCCCAATAGGATTCGCATGTAATAAGCTTGTTATTCAAGATAAAGCAACGTTTTAAGGAACGGAAACACTGTTTCTCTGTGAATTCAGTTAGTTCCCTGTAGCAGGCTCTTGTAATATGCGTACTTCTAAAGATTTATCAAAATTTGGTGTGCCGAATCTGAGTAACATGGTGAATTCGGTTAGTTCCCAATAGGCCGCAGTAGTAAGAGGGGACTGTTCGGGATATAGAAAACTTTTCACGAATGGAATCAAAATTTCTAGGCGAATTCAGTGAGTTCCCAATGGGACATGCTTGTATGAGTGTGCCTTTCAATATGCAACAACATTTTAAGGAACGGACTCTAAGTATCATGGTGAATTCAGTAGGTTCCCAATAGGATTCGCATGTAATAAGCTTGTTATTCAAGATAGAGCAACGTTTTAAGGAACGGAAACACTGTTTCTCTGTGAATTCAGTTAGTTCCCAGTAGCAGGCTCTTGTAATATGCGTACTTCTAAAGATTTATCAAAATTTGGTGTGCCGAATCTGAGTAACATGGTGAATTCGGTTAGTTCCCACTAGGCCGTACTTGTAATAAGTGGACTGTTCGGGATATAGAAAAATTTTCACGAATGGACTCAAAATTTCTAGGCGAATTCAGTGAGTTCCCAATGGGACATGCTTGTATGAGTGTGCTTTTCAATATGTAACAACATTTTAAGAACGGACTCTAAGTATCATGGTGAATTCAGTAGGTTCCCAATACGATTCGCATGTAATAAGCTTGTTATTCAAGATACAGCAACGTTTTAAGGAACGGAAACACTGTTTCTCTGTGAATTCAGTTAGTTCCCAGGAGCAGGCTCTTGTAATATGCGTACTTCTAAAGATTTATCAAAATTTGGTGTGCCGAATCTGAGTAACATGGTGAATTCGGTTAGTTCCCAATAGGCCGCAGTAGTAATAAGTGGACTGTTCGGGATATAGAAAAATTTTCACGAATGGAATCAAAATTTCTAGGCGAATTCAGTGAGTTCCCAATGGGACATGCTTGTATGAGTGTGCTTTTCAATATGTAACAACATTTTAAGGAACGGACTCTAAGTATCATGGTGAATTCAGTAGGTTCCCAATACGATTCGCATGTAATAAGCTTGTTATTCAAGATAGAGCAACGTTTTAAGGAACGGAAACACTGTTTCTCTGTGAATTCAGTTAGTTCCCAGTAGCAGGCTCTTGTAATATTCGTACTTCTAAAGATTTATCAAAATTTGGTGTGCCGAATCTGAGTAACATGGTGAATTCGGTTAGTTCCCAATAGGCCGCAGTAGTAATAAGTGGACTGTTCGGGATATAGAAAAATTTTCACGAATGGAATCAAAATTTCTAGGCGAATTCAGTGAGTTCCCAATGGGACATGCTTGTATGAGTGTGCTTTTCAATATGTAACAACATTTTAAGGAACGGACTCTAAGTATCATGGTGAATTCAGTAGGTTCCCAATAGGATTCGCATGTAATAAGCTTGTTATTCAAGATAAAGCAACGTTTTAAGGAACGGAAACACTGTTTCTCTGTGAATTCAGTTAGTTCCCTGTAGCAGGCTCTTGTAATATGCGTACTTCTAAAGATTTATCAAAATTTGGTGTGCCGAATCTGAGTAACATGGTGAATTCGGTTAGTTCCCAATAGGCCGCAGTAGTAAGAGGGGACTGTTCGGGATATAGAAAACTTTTCACGAATGGAATCAAAATTTCCAGGCGAATTCAGTGAGTTCCCAATGGGACATGCTTGTATGAGTGTGCCTTTCAATATGCAACAACATTTTAAGGAACGGACTCTAAGTATCCTGGTGAATTCAGTAGGTTCTCAATAGGATTCGCATGTAATAAGCTTGTTATTCAAGATAGAGCAACGTTTTAAGGAACGGAAACACTGTTTCTCTGTGAATTCAGTTAGTTCCCAGTAGCAGGCTCTTGTAATATGCGTACTTCTAAAGATTTATCAAAATTTGGTGTGCCGAATCTGAGTAACATGGTGAATTCGGTTAGTTCCCACTAGGCCGTACTTGTAATAAGTGGACTGTTCGGGATATAGAAAAATTTTCACGAATGGAATCAAAATTTCTAGGCGAATTCAGTGAGTTCCCAATGGGACATGCTTGTATGAGTGTGCTTTTCAATATGTAACAACATTTTAAGAACGGACTCTAAGTATCATGGTGAATTCAGTAGGTTCCCAATACGATTCGCATGTAATAAGCTTGTTATTCAAGATAGAGCAACGTTTTAAGGAACGGAAACACTGTTTCTCTGTGAATTCAGTTAGTTCCCAGGAGCAGGCTCTTGTAATATGCGTACTTCTAAAGATTTATCAAAATTTGGTGTGCCGAATCTGAGTAACATGGTGAATTCGGTTAGTTCCCAATAGGCCGCAGTAGTAATAAGTGGACTGTTCGGGATATAGAAAAATTTTCACGAATGGAATCAAAATTTCTAGGCGAATTCAGTGAGTTCCCAATGGGACATGCTTGTATGAGTGTGCTTTTCAATATGTAACAACATTTTAAGGAACGGACTCTAAGTATCATGGTGAATTCAGTAGGTTCCCAATACGATTCGCATGTAATAAGCTTGTTATTCAAGATAGAGCAACGTTTTAAGGAACGGAAACACTGTTTCTCTGTGAATTCAGTTAGTTCCCTGTAGCAGGCTCTTGTAATATGCGTACTTCTTAAGATTTATCAAAATTTGGTGTGCCGAATCTGAGTAACATGGTGAATTCGGTTAGTTCCCAATAGGCCGCAGTAGTAAGAGGGGACTGTTCGGGATATAGAAAAATTTTCACGAATGGAATCAAAATTTCTAGGCGAATTCAGTGAGTTCCCAATGGGACATGCTTGTATGAGTGTGCCTTTCAATATGCAACAACATTTTAAGGAACGGACTCTAAGTATCATGGTGAATTCAGTAGGTTCCCAATAGGATTCGCATGTAATAAGCTTGTTATTCAAGATAGAGCAACGTTTTAAGGAACGGAAACACTGTTTCTCTGTGAATTCGGGGTTAGTTCCCAGTAGCAGGCTCTTGTAATATGCGTACTTCTAAAGATTTATCAAAATTTGGTGTGCCGAATCTGAGTAACATGGTGAATTCGGTTAGTTCCCACTAGGCCGTAGTTGTAATAAGTGGACTGTTCGGGATATAGAAAAATTTTCACGAATGGAATCAAAATTTCTAGGCGAATTCAGTGAGTTCCCAATGGGACATGCTTGTATTACTGTGCTTTTCAATATGTAACAACATTTTAAGAACGGACTCTAAGTATCATGGTGAATTCAGTAGGTTCCCAATAGGATTCGCATGTAATAAGCTTGTTATTCAAGATAGAGCAACGTTTTAAGGAACGGAAACACTGTTTCTCTGTGAATTCAGTTAGTTCCCAGTAGCAGGCTCTTGTAATATGCGTACTTCTAAAGATTTATCAAAATTTGGTGTGCCGAATCTGAGTAACATGGTGAATTCGGTTAGTTCCCAATAGGCCGTAGTTGTAATAAGTGGACTGTTCGGGATATAGAAAAATTTTCACGAATGGACTCAAAATTTCTAGGCGAATTCAGTGAGTTCCCAATGGGACATGCTTGTATTAGTGTGCTTTTCAATATGTAACAACATTTTAAGAACGGACTCTAAGTATCATGGTGAATTCAGTAGGTTCCCAATACGATTCGCATGTAATAAGCTTGTTATTCAAGATAGAGCAACGTTTTAAGGAACGGAAACACTGTTTCTCTGTGAATTCAGTTAGTTCCCTGTAGCAGGCTCTTGTAATATGCGTACTTCTTAAGATTTATCAAAATTTGGTGTGCCGAATCTGAGTAACATGGTGAATTCGGTTAGTTCCCACTAGGCCGTAGTTGTAATAAGTGGACTGTTCGGGATATAGAAAAATTTTCACGAATGGAATCAAAATTTCTAGGCGAATTCAGTGAGTTCCCAATGGGACATGCTTGTATGAGTGTGCCTTTCAATATGCAACAACATTTTAAGGAACGGACTCTAAGTATCATGGGGAATTCAGTAGGTTCCCAATAGGATTCGCATGTAATAAGCTTGTTATTCAAGATAGAGCAACGTTTTAAGGAACGGAAACACTGTTTCTCTGTGAATTCGGGGTTAGTTCCCAGTAGCAGGGTCTTGTAATATGCGTACTTCTAAAGATTTATCAAAATTTGGTGTGCCGAATCTGAGTAACATGGTGAATTCGGTTAGTTCCCACTAGGCCGTAGTTGTAATAAGTGGACTGTTCGGGATATAGAAAAATTTTCACGAATGGAATCAAAATTTCTAGGCGAATTCAGTGAGTTCCCAATGGGACATGCTTGTATTACTGTTTTTTTCAATATGTAACAACATTTTAAGAACGGACTCTAAGTATCATGGTGAATTCAGTAGGTTCCCAATAGGATTCGCATGTAATAAGCTTGTTATTCAAGATAGAGCAACGTTTTAAGGAACGGAAACACTGTTTCTTTGTGAATTCAGTTAGTTCCCAGTAGCAGGCTCTTGTAATATGCGTACTTCTAAAGATTTATCAAAATTTGGTGTGCCGAATCTGAGTAACATGGTGAATTCGGTTAGTTCCCACTAGGCCGTAGTTGTAATAAGTGGACTGTTCGGGATATAGAAAAATTTTCACGAATGGACTCAAAATTTCTAGGCGAATTCAGTGAGTTCCCAATGGGACATGCTTGTATTAGTGTGCCTTTCAATATGCAACAACATTTTAAGAACGGACTCTAAGTATCATGGTGAATTCAGTAGGTTCCCAATACGATTCGCATGTAATAAGCTTGTTATTCAAGATAGAGCAACGTTTTAAGGAACGGAAACACTGTTTCTCTGTGAATTCAGTTAGTTCCCAGTAGCAGGCTCTTGTAATATGCGTACTTCTAAAGATTTATCAAAATTTGGTGTGCCGAATCTGAGTAACATGGTGAATTCGGTTAGTTCCCAATAGGCCGTAGTTGTAATAAGTGGACTGTTCGGGATATAGAAAAATTTTCACGAATGGACTCAAAATTTCTAGGCGAATTCAGTGAGTTCCCAATGGGACATGCTTGTATTAGTGTGCTTTTCAATATGTAACAACATTTTAAGAACGGACTCTAAGTATCATGGTGAATTCAGTAGGTTCCCAATACGATTCGCATGTAATAAGCTTGTTATTCAAGATAGAGCAACGTTTTAAGGAACGGAAACACTGTTTCTCTGTGAATTCAGTTAGTTCCCTGTAGCAGGCTCTTGTAATATGCGTACTTCTTAAGATTTATCAAAATTTGGTGTGCCGAATCTGAGTAACATGGTGAATTCGGTTAGTTCCCACTAGGCCGTAGTTGTAATAAGTGGACTGTTCGGGATATAGAAAAATTTTCACGAATGGAATCAAAATTTCTAGGCGAATTCAGTGAGTTCCCAATGGGACATGCTTGTATGAGTGTGCCTTTCAATATGCAACAACATTTTAAGGAACGGACTCTAAGTATCATGGTGAATTCAGTAGGTTCCCAATAGGATTCGCATGTAATAAGCTTGTTATTCAAGATAGAGCAACGTTTTAAGGAACGGAAACACTGTTTCTCTGTGAATTCGGGGTTAGTTCCCAGTAGCAGGGTCTTGTAATATGCGTACTTCTAAAGATTTATCAAAATTTGGTGTGCCGAATCTGAGTAACATGGTGAATTCGGTTAGTTCCCACTAGGCCGTAGTTGTAATAAGTGGACTGTTCGGGATATAGAAAAATTTTCACGAATGGAATCAAAATTTCTAGGCGAATTCAGTGAGTTCCCAATGGGACATGCTTGTATTACTGTTTTTTTCAATATGTAACAACATTTTAAGAACGGACTCTAAGTATCATGGTGAATTCAGTAGGTTCCCAATAGGATTCGCATGTAATAAGCTTGTTATTCAAGATAGAGCAACGTTTTAAGGAACGGAAACACTGTTTCTTTGTGAATTCAGTTAGTTCCCAGTAGCAGGCTCTTGTAATATGCGTACTTCTAAAGATTTATCAAAATTTGGTGTGCCGAATCTGAGTAACATGGTGAATTCGGTTAGTTCCCACTAGGCCGTAGTTGTAATAAGTGGACTGTTCGGGATATAGAAAAATTTTCACGAATGGACTCAAAATTTCTAGGCGAATTCAGTGAGTTCCCAATGGGACATGCTTGTATTAGTGTGCCTTTCAATATGCAACAACATTTTAAGAACGGACTCTAAGTATCATGGTGAATTCAGTAGGTTCCCAATACGATTCGCATGTAATAAGCTTGTTATTCAAGATAGAGCAACGTTTTAAGGAACGGAAACACTGTTTCTCTGTGAATTCAGTTAGTTCCCAGTAGCAGGCTCTTGTAATATGCGTACTTCTAAAGATTTATCAAAATTTGGTGTGCCGAATCTGAGTAACATGGTGAATTCGGTTAGTACCCACTAGGCCGTAGTTGTAATAAGTGGACTGTTCGGGATATAGAAAAATTTTCACGAATGGAATCAAAATTTCTAGGCGAATTCAGTGAGTTCCCAATGGGACATGCTTGTATTAGTGTGCTTTTCAATATGTAACAATATTTTAAGAACGGACTCTAAGTATCATGGTGAATTCAGTAGGTTCCCAATAGGATTCGCATGTAATAAGCTTGTTATTCAAGATAGAGCAACGTTTTAAGGAACGGAAACACTGTTTCTCTGTGAATTCAGTTAGTTCCCAGGAGCAGGCTCTTGTAATATGCGTACTTCTAAAGATTTATCAAAATTTGGTTGTCCGAATCTGAGTAACATGGTGAATTCGGTTAGTTTCCAATAGGCCGCAATAGTAGTAAGTGGACTGTTCGGGATATAGAAAAATTTTCACGAATGGAATCAAAATTTCTAGGCGAATTCAGTGAGTTCCCAATGGGACATGCTTGTATGAGTGTGCTTTTCAATATGTAACAACATTTTAAGGAACGGACTCTAAGTATCATGGTGAATTCAGTAGGTTCCCAATACGATTCGCATGTAATAAGCTTGTTATTCAAGATAGAGCAACGTTTTAAGGAACGGAAACACTGTTTCTTTGTGAATTCAGTTAGTTCCCTGTAGCAGGCTCTTGTAATATGCGTACTTCTTAAGATTTATCAAAATTTGGTGTGCCGAATCTGAGTAACATGGTGAATTCGGTTAGTTCCCAATAGGCCGCAGTAGTAAGAGGGGACTGTTCGGGATATAGAAAAATTTTCACGAATGGAATCAAAATTTCTAGGCGAATTCAGTGAGTTCCCAATGGGACATGCTTGTATGAGTGTGCCTTTCAATATGAAAAAACATTTTAAGAATGGACTCTAAGTATCATGGTGAATTCAGTAGGTTCCCAATAGGATTCGCATGTAATAAGCTTGTTATTCAAGATAGAGTAACGTTTTAAGGAACGGAAACACTGTTTCTCTGTGAATTCAGTTAGTTCCCAGTAGCAGGCTCTTGTAATATGCGTACTTCTAAAGATTTATCAAAATTTGGTGTGCCGAATCTGAGTAACATGGTGAATTCGGTTAGTACCCACTAGGCCGTAGTTGTAATAAGTGGACTGTTCGGGATATAGAAAAATTTTCACGAATGGAATCAAAATTTCTAGGCGAATTCAGTGAGTTCCCAATGGGACATGCTTGTATTAGTGTGCTTTTCAATATGTAACAATATTTTAAGAACGGACTCTAAGTATCATGGTGAATTCAGTAGGTTCCCAATAGGATTCGCATGTAATAAGCTTGTTATTCAAGATAGAGCAACGTTTTAAGGAACGGAAACACTGTTTCTCTGTGAATTCAGTTAGTTCCCAGGAGCAGGCTCTTGTAATATGCGTACTTCTAAAGATTTATCAAAATTTGGTGTGCCAAATCTGAGTAACATGGTGAATTCGGTTAGTTTCCAATAGGCCGCAATAGTAGTAAGTGGACTGTTCGGGATATAGAAAAATTTTCACGAATGGAATCAAAATTTCTAGGCGAATTCAGTGAGTTCCCAATGGGACATGCTTGTATGAGTGTGCTTTTCAATATGTAACAACATTTTAAGGAACGGACTCTAAGTATCATGGTGAATTCAGTAGGTTCCCAATACGATTCGCATGTAATAAGCTTGTTATTCAAGATAGAGCAACGTTTAAGGAACGGAAACACTGTTTCTTTGTGAATTCAGTTAGTTCCCTGTAGCAGGCTCTTGTAATATGCGTACTTCTTAAGATTTATCAAAATTTGGTGTGCCGAATCTGAGTAACATGGTGAATTCGGTTAGTTCCCAATAGGCCGCAGTAGTAAGAGGGGACTGTTCGGGATATAGAAAAATTTTTCGAATGGAATCAAAATTTCTAGGCGAATTCAGTGAGTTCCCAATGGGACATGCTTGTATGAGTGTGCCTTTCAATATGCAACAACATTTTAAGAATGGACTCTAAGTATCATGGTGAATTCAGTAGGTTCCCAATAGGATTCGCATGTAATAAGCATGTTATTCAAGATAGAGCAACGTTTTAAGGAACGGAAACACTGTTTCTCTGTGAATTCAGTTAGTTCCCAGTAGCAGGCTCTTGTAATATGCGTACATCTAAAGATTTATCAAAATTTGGTGTGCCGAATCTGAGTAACATGGTGAATTCGGTTAGTTCCCAGTAGGCCGCAGTAGTAATAAGTGGACTGTTCGGGATATAGAAAAATTTTCACGAATGGAATCAAAATTTCTAGGAGAATTCAGTGAGTTCCCAATGGGACATGCTTGTATGAGTGTGCTTTTCAATATGTAACAACATTTTAAGTAACGTACTCTAAGTATCATGGTGAATTCAGTAGGTTCCCAATAGGATTCGCATGTAATAAGCTTGTTATTCAAGATAGAGCAACGTTTTAAGGAATGGAAACACTGTTTCTCTGTGAATTCAGTTAGATCCCAGTAGCAGGCTCTTGTAATATGCGTACTTCTAAATATTTATCAAAATATGGTGTGCCGAATCTGAGTAACATGGTGAATTCGGTTAGTTTCCAATAGGCCACAATAGTAATAAGTGGACTGTTCGGGATATAGAAAAATTTTCACGAATGGACTCAAAATTTCTAGGCGAATTCAGTGAGTTCCCAAAGGGACATGCTTGTGTGAGTGTGCTTTTAAATATATAACAACATTTTAAGGAACGGACTCTAAGTATCATGGTGAATTCAGTAGGTTCCCAATAGGATTCGCATGTAATAAGCTTGTTATTCAAGATAGAGCAACGTTTTAAGGAACGGAAACACTGTTTCTCTGTGAATTCAGTTAGTTCCCAGTAGCAGGCTCTTGTAATATGCGTACTTCTTAAGATTTATCAAAATATGGTGTGCCGAATCTGAGTAACATGGTGAATTCGGTTAGTTCCCAATAGGCCGCAGTAGTAATAAGTGGACTGTTCGGGATATAGAAAAATGTTCACGAATGGAATCAAAATTTCTAGGCGAATTCAGTGAGTTCCCAATGGGACATGCTTGTATGAGTGTGCTTTTCAATATGTAACAACATTTTAAGGAACGGACTCTAAGTATCATGGTGAATTCAGTAGGTTCCCAATAGGATTCGCATGTAATAAGCTTGTTATTCAAGATAGAGCAACGTTTTAAGGAACGGAAACACTGTTTCTCTGTGAATTAAGTCAGTTCCCAGTAGCAGGCTCTTGTAATATGCGTACTTCTAAAGATTTATCAAAATTTGGTGTGCCGAATCTGAGTAACATGGTGAATTCGGTTAGTTCCCAATAGGCCGCAGTAGTAATAAGTGGACTGTTCGGGATATAGAAAAATTTTCACGAATGGAATCAAAATTTCTAGGCGAATTCAGTGAGTTCCCAAAGGGACATTTTTGTGTGACTGTGCTTTTCAATATGTAACAACATTTTAAGGAACGGACTCTAAGTATCATGGTGAATTCAGTAGGTTCCCAATAGGATTCGCATGTAATAAGCTTGTTATTCAAGATAGAGCAACGTTTTAAGGAACGGAAACACTGTTTCTCTGTGAATTGAGTTAGTTCCCAGTAGCAGGCTCTTGTAATATGCGTACTTCTTAAGATTTATCAAAATTTGGTGTACCGAACTGAGTAACATGGTGAATTCGGTTAGTTCCCAATAGGCCGCAGTAGTAATAAGTGGACTGTTCGGGATATAGAAAAATTTTCACGAATGGAATCAAAATTTCTAGGCGAATTCAGTGAGTTCCCAATGGGACATGCTTGTATGAGTGTGCTTTTCAATATGTAACAACATTTTAAGGAACAGACTCTAAGTATCATGGTGAATTCAGTAGGTTCCCAATAGGATTCGCATGTAATAAGCTTGTTATTCAAGATAGAGCAACGTTTTAAGGAACGGAAACACTGTTTCTCTGTGAATTCAGTTAGTTCCCAGTAGCAGGCTCTTGTAATATGCGTACTTCTAAAGATTTATCAAAATTTGGTGTGCCGAATCTGAGTAACATGGTGAATTCGGTTAGTACCCACTAGGCCGTAGTTGTAATAAGTGGACTGTTCGGGATATAGAAAAATTTACACGAATGGACTCAAAATTTCTAGGCGAATTCAGTGAGTTCCCAATGGGACATGCTTGTATTAGTGTGCTTTTCAATATGTAACAACATTTTAAGAACGGACTCTAAGTATCATGGTGAATTCAGTAGGTTCCCAATACGATTCGCATGTAATAAGCTTGTTATTCAAGATAGAGCAACGTTTTAAGGAACGGAAACACTGTTTCTCTGTGAATTCAGTTAGTTCCCAGTAGCAGGCTCTTGTAATATGAGTACTTCTAAAGATTTATCAAAATTTGGTGTGCCGAATCTGAGTAACATGGTGAATTCGGTTAGTTCCCACTAGGCCGTAGTTGTAATAAGTGGACTGTTCGGGATATAGAAAAATTTTCACGAATGGAATCAAAATTTCTAGGCGAATTCAGTGAGTTCCCAATGGGACATGCTTGTATTAGTGTGCTTTTCAATATGTAACAATATTTTAAGGAACGGACTCTAAGTATCATGGTGAATTCAGTAGGTTCCCAATAGGATTCGCATGTAATAAGCTTGTTATTCAAGATAGAGCAACGTTTTAAGGAACGGAAACACTGTTTCTCTGTGAATTCAGTTAGTTCCCAGTAGCAGGCTCTTGTAATATGCGTACTTCTAAAGATTTATCAAATTTTGGTGTGCCGAATCTGAGTAACATGGTGAATTCGGTTAGTTTCCAATAGGCCGCAATAGTAATAAGTGGACTGTTCGGGATATAGAAAAATTTTCACGAATGGAATCAAAATTTCTAGGCGAATTCAGTGAGTTCCCAAAGGGACATGCTTGTGTGAGTGTGCTTTTCAATATGTAACAACATTTTAAGAACGGACTCTAAGTATCATGGTGAATTCAGTAGGTTCCCAATAGGATTCGCATGTAATAAGCTTGTTATTCAAGATAGAGCAACGTTTTAAGGAACGGAAACACTGTTTCTTTGTGAATTGAGTTAGTTCCCAGTAGCAGGCTCTTGTTATATGCGTACTTCTAAAGATTTATCAAAATTTGGTGTGCCGAATCTGAGTAACATGGTGAATTCGGTTAGTTCCCACTAGGCCGCAGTAGTAATAAGTGGACTGTTCGGGATATAGAAAAATTTTTACGAATGGACTCAAAATTTCTAGGCGAATTCAGTGAGTTCCCAATGGGACATGCTTGTATGAGTGTGCTTTTCAATATGTAACAACATTTTAAGAATGGCCTCTAAGTATCATGGTGAATTCAGTAATTTCCAATAGGATTCGCATGTAATAAGCTTGTTATTCAAGATAGAGCAACGTTTTAAGGAACGGAAACACTGTTTCTCTGTGAATTCAGTTAGATCCCAGTAGCAGGCTCTTGTAATATGCGTACTTCTAAAGATTTATCAAAATTTGGTGTGCCGAATCTGAGTAACATGGTGAATTCGGTTAGTTTCCAATAGGCCGCAATAGTAATAAGTGGACTGTTCGGGATATAGAAAAATTTTCACGAATGGAATCAAAATTTCTAGGCGAATTCAGTGAGTTCCCAAAGGGACATGCTTGTGTGAGTGTGCTTTTAAATATATAACAACATTTTAAGGAACGGACTCTAAGTATCATGGTGAATTCAGTAGGTTCCCAATAGGATTCGCATGTAATAAGCTTGTTATTCAAGATAGAGCAACGTTTTAAGGAACGGAAACACTGTTTCTCTGTGAATTCAGTTAGTTCCCAGTAGCAGGCTCTTGTAATATGCGTACTTCTTAAGATTTATCAAAATATGGTGTGCCGAATCTGAGTAACATGGTGAATTCGGTTAGTTCCCAATAGGCCGCAGTAGTAATAAGTGGACTGTTCGGGATATAGAAAAATTTTCACGAATGGAATCAAAATTTCTAGGCGAATTCAGTGAGTTCCCAATGGGACATGCTTGTATGAGTGTGCTTTTCAATATGTAACAACATTTTAAGGAACGGACTCTAAGTATCATGGTGAATTCAGTAGGTTCCCAATAGGATTCGCATGTAATAAGCTTGTTATTCAAGATAGAGCAACGTTTTAAGGAACGGAAACACTGTTTCTCTGTGAATTCAGTTAGTTCCCAGTAGCAGGCTCTTGTAATATGCGTACTTCTAAAGATTTATCAAAATTTGGTGTGCCGAATCTGAGTAACATGGTGAATTCGGTTAGTTCCCAATAGGCCGCAGTAGTAATAAGTGGACTGTTCGGGATATAGAAAAATTTTCACGAATGGAATCAAAATTTCTAGGCGAATTCAGTGAGTTCCCAAAGGGACATGTTTGTGTGAGTGTGCTTTTCAATATGTAACAACATTTTAAGGAACGGACTCTAAGTATCATGGTGAATTCAGTAGGTTCCCAATAGGATTCGCATGTAATAAGCTTGTTATTCAAGATAGAGCAACGTTTTAAGGAACGGAAACACTGTTTCTCTGTGAATTCAGTTAGTTCCCAGTAGCAGGCTCTTGTAATATGCGTACTTCTTAAGATTTATAAAAATTTGGTGTGCCGAACTGAGTAACATGGTGAATTCGGTTAGTTCCCAATAGGCCGCAGTAGTAATAAGTGGACAGTTCGGGATATAGAAAAATTTTCACGAATGGAATCAAAATTTCTAGGCGAATTCAGTGAGTTCCCAATGGGACATGCTTGTATGAGTGTGCTTTTCAATATGTAACAACATTTTAAGGAACGGACTCTAAGTATCATGGTGAATTCAGTAGGTTCCCAATAGGATTCGCATGTAATAAGCTTGTTATTCAAGATAGAGCAACGTTTTAAGGAACGGAAACACTGTTTCTCTGTGAATTCAGTTAGATCCCAGTAGCAGGCTCTTGTAATATGCGTACTTCTAAAGATTTATCAAAATTTGGTGTGCCGAATCTGAGTAACATGGTGAATTCGGTTAGTTCCCAATAGGCCGCAGTAGTAATAAGTGGACTGTTCGGGATATAGAAAAATTTTCACGAATGGAATCAAAATTTCTAGGCGAATTCAGTGAGTTCCCAAGGGGACATGTTTGTGTGAGTGTGCTTTTCAATATGTAACAACATTTTAAGGAACGGACTCTAAGTATCATGGTGAATTCAGTAGGTTCCCAATAGGATTCGCATGTAATAAGCTTGTTATTCAAGATAGAGCAACGTTTTAAGGAACGGAAACACTGTTTCTCTGTGAATTCAGTTAGTTCCCAGTAGCAGGCTCTTGTAATATGCGTACTTCTTAAGATTTATCAAAATTTGGTGTGCCGAACTGAGTAACATGGTGAATTCGGTTAGTTCCCAATAGGCCGCAGTAGTAATAAGTGGACTGTTCGGGATATAGAAAAATTTTCACGAATGGAATCAAAATTTCTAGGCGAATTCAGTGAGTTCCCAATGGGACATGCTTGTATGAGTGTGCTTTTCAATATGTAACAACATTTTAAGGAACGGACTCTAAGTATAATGGTGAATTCAGTAGGTTCCCAATAGGATTCGCATGTAATAAGCTTGTTCTTCAAGATAGAGCAGCGTTTTAAGGAACGGAAACACTGTTTCTCTGTGAATTCAGTTAGATCCCAGTAGCAGGCTCTTGTAATATGCGTACTTCTAAAGATTTATCAAAATTTGGTGTGCCGAATCTGAGTAACATGGTGAATTCGGTTAGTTTCCCATAGGCCGCAATAGTAATAAGTGGACTGTTCGGGATATAGAAAAATTTTCACGAATGGAATCAAAATTTCTAGGCGAATTCAGTGAGTTCCCAAAGGGACATGCTTGTGTGAGTGTGCTTTTAAATATATAACAACATTTTAAGGAACGGACTCTAAGTATCATGGTGAATTCAGTAGGTTCCCAATAGGATTCGCATGTAATAAGCTTGTCATTCAAGATAGAGCAACGTTTTAAGGAACGGAAACACTGTTTCTCTGTGAATTCAGTTAGTTCCCAGTAGCAGGCTCTTGTAATATGCGTACTTCTTAAGATTTATCAAAATATGGTGTGCCGAATCTGAGTAACATGGTGAATTCTGTTAGTTCCCAATAGGCCGCAGTAGTAATAAGTGGACTGTTCGGGATATAGAAAAATTTTCACGAATGGAATCAAAATTTCTAGGCGAATTCAGTGAGTTCCCAATGGGACATGCTTGTATGAGTGTGCTTTTCAATATGTAACAACATTTTAAGGAACGGACTCTAAGTATCATGGTGAATTCAGTAGGTTCCCAATAGGATTCGCATGTAATAAGCTTGTTATTCAAGATAGAGCAACGTTTTAAGGAACGGAAACACTGTTTCTCTGTGAATTCAGTTAGTTCCCAGTAGCAGGCTCTTGTAATATGCGTACTTCTAAAGATTTATCAAAATTTGGTGTGCCGAATCTGAGTAACATGGTGAATTCGGTTAGTTCCCAATAGGCCGCAGTAGTAATAAGTGGACTGTTCGGGATATAGAAAAATTTTCACGAATGGAATCAAAATTTCTAGGCGAATTCAGTGAGTTCCCAAGGGGACATGTTTGTGTGAGTGTGCTTTTCAATATGTAACAACATTTTAAGGAACGGACTCTAAGTATCATGGTGAATTCAGTAGGTTCCCAATAGGATTCGCATGTAATAAGCTTGTTATTCAAGATAGAGCAACGTTTTAAGGAACGGAAACACTGTTTCTCTGTGAATTCAGTTAGTTCCCAGTAGCAGGCTCTTGTAATATGCGTACTTCTAAAGATTTATCAAAATTTGGTGTGCCGAACTGAGTAACATGGTGAATTCGGTTAGTTCCCAATAGGCCGCAGTAGTAATAAGTGGACTGTTCGGGATATAGAAAAATTTTCACGAATGGAATCAAAATTTCTAGGCGAATTCAGTGAGTTCCCAATGGGACATGCTTGTATGAGTGTGCTTTTCAATATGTAACAACATTTTAAGGAACGGACTCTAAGTATAATGGTGAATTCAGTAGGTTCCCAATAGGATTCGCATGTAATAAGCTTGTTATTCAAGATAGAGCAACGTTTTAAGGAACGGAAACACTGTTTCTCTGTGAATTCAGTTAGTTCCCAGTAGCAGGCTCTTGTAATATGCGTACTTCTAAAGATTTATCAAAATTTGGTGTGCCGAATCTGAGTAACATGGTGAATTCGGTTAGTTCCCAATAGGCCGCAGTAGTAATAAGTGGACTGTTCGGGATATAGAAAAATTTTCACGAATGGAATCAAAATTTCTAGGCGAATTCAGTGAGTTCCCAAAGGGACATGTTTGTGTGAGTGTGCTTTTCAATATGTAACAACATTTTAAGGAACGGACTCTAAGTATCATGGTGAATTCAGTAGGTTCCCAATAGGATTCGCATGTAATAAGCTTGTTATTCAAGATAGAGCAACGTTTTAAGGAACGGAAACACTGTTTCTCTGTGAATTCAGTTAGTTCCCTGTAGCAGGCTCTTGTAATATGCGTACTTCTTAAGATTTATCAAAATTTGGTGTGCCGAATCTGAGTAACATGGTGAATTCGGTTAGTTCCCACTAGGCCGTAGTTGTAATAAGTGGACTGTTCGGGATATAGAAAAATTTTCACGAATGGAATCAAAATTTCTAGGCGAATTCAGTGAGTTCCCAATGGGACATGCTTGTATGAGTGTGCCTTTCAATATGCAACAACATTTTAAGGAACGGACTCTAAGTATCATGGGGAATTCAGTAGGTTCCCAATAGGATTCGCATGTAATAAGCTTGTTATTCAAGATAGAGCAACGTTTTAAGGAACGGAAACACTGTTTCTCTGTGAATTCGGGGTTAGTTCCCAGTAGCAGGGTCTTGTAATATGCGTACTTCTAAAGATTTATCAAAATTTGGTGTGCCGAATCTGAGTAACATGGTGAATTCGGTTAGTTCCCACTAGGCCGTAGTTGTAATAAGTGGACTGTTCGGGATATAGAAAAATTTTCACGAATGGAATCAAAATTTCTAGGCGAATTCAGTGAGTTCCCAATGGGACATGCTTGTATTAGTGTGCTTTTCAATATGTAACAACATTTTAAGAACGGACTCTAAGTATCATGGTGAATTCAGTAGGTTCCCAATAGGATTCGCATGTAATAAGCTTGTTATTCAAGATAGAGCAACGTTTTAAGGAACGGAAACACTGTTTCTTTGTGAATTCAGTTAGTTCCCAGTAGCAGGCTCTTGTAATATGCGTACTTCTAAAGATTTATCAAAATTTGGTGTGCCGAATCTGAGTAACATGGTGAATTCGGTTAGTTCCCACTAGGCCGTAGTTGTAATAAGTGGACTGTTCGGGATATAGAAAAATTTTCACGAATGGACTCAAAATTTCTAGGCGAATTCAGTGAGTTCCCAATGGGACATGCTTGTATTAGTGTGCCTTTCAATATGCAACAACATTTTAAGAACGGACTCTAAGTATCATGGTGAATTCAGTAGGTTCCCAATACGATTCGCATGTAATAAGCTTGTTATTCAAGATAGAGCAACGTTTTAAGGAACGGAAACACTGTTTCTCTGTGAATTCAGTTAGTTCCCAGTAGCAGGCTCTTGTAATATGCGTACTTCTAAAGATTTATCAAAATTTGGTGTGCCGAATCTGAGTAACATGGTGAATTCGGTTAGTTCCCAATAGGCCGTAGTTGTAATAAGTGGACTGTTCGGGATATAGAAAAATTTTCACGAATGGACTCAAAATTTCTAGGCGAATTCAGTGAGTTCCCAATGGGACATGCTTGTATTAGTGTGCTTTTCAATATGTAACAACATTTTAAGAACGGACTCTAAGTATCATGGTGAATTCAGTAGGTTCCCAATACGATTCGCATGTAATAAGCTTGTTATTCAAGATAGAGCAACGTTTTAAGGAACGGAAACACTGTTTCTCTGTGAATTCAGTTAGTTCCCAGTAGCAGGCTCTTGTAATATGCGTACTTCTTAAGATTTATCAAAATTTGGTGTGCCGAATCTGAGTAACATGGTGAATTCGGTTAGTTCCCAATAGGCCGCAGTAGTAAGAGGGGACTGTTCGGGATATAGAAAAATTTTCACGAATGGAATCAAAATTTCTAGGCGAATTCAGTGAGTTCCCAATGGGACATGCTTGTATGAGTGTGCCTTTCAATATGCAACAACATTTTAAGGAACGGACTCTAAGTATCATGGTGAATTCAGTAGGTTCCCAATAGGATTCGCATGTAATAAGCTTGTTATTCAAGATAGAGCAACGTTTTAAGGAACGGAAACACTGTTTCTCTGTGAATTCAGTTAGTTCCCTGTAGCAGGCTCTTGTAATATGCGTACTTCTTAAGATTTATCAAAATTTGGTGTGCCGAATCTGAGTAACATGGTGAATTCGGTTAGTTCCCACTAGGCCGTAGTTGTAATAAGTGGACTGTTCGGGATATAGAAAAATTTTCACGAATGGAATCAAAATTTCTAGGCGAATTCAGTGAGTTCCCAATGGGACATGCTTGTATGAGTGTGCCTTTCAATATGCAACAACATTTTAAGGAACGGACTCTAAGTATCATGGGGAATTCAGTAGGTTCCCAATAGGATTCGCATGTAATAAGCTTGTTATTCAAGATAGAGCAACGTTTTAAGGAACGGAAACACTGTTTCTCTGTGAATTCGGGGTTAGTTCCCAGTAGCAGGGTCTTGTAATATGCGTACTTCTAAAGATTTATCAAAATTTGGTGTGCCGAATCTGAGTAACATGGTGAATTCGGTTAGTTCCCACTAGGCCGTAGTTGTAATAAGTGGACTGTTCGGGATATAGAAAAATTTTCACGAATGGAATCAAAATTTCTAGGCGAATTCAGTGAGTTCCCAATGGGACATGCTTGTATTACTGTTTTTTTCAATATGTAACAACATTTTAAGAACGGACTCTAAGTATCATGGTGAATTCAGTAGGTTCCCAATAGGATTCGCATGTAATAAGCTTGTTATTCAAGATAGAGCAACGTTTTAAGGAACGGAAACACTGTTTCTTTGTGAATTCAGTTAGTTCCCAGTAGCAGGCTCTTGTAATATGCGTACTTCTAAAGATTTATCAAAATTTGGTGTGCCGAATCTGAGTAACATGGTGAATTCGGTTAGTTCCCACTAGGCCGTAGTTGTAATAAGTGGACTGTTCGGGATATAGAAAAATTTTCACGAATGGACTCAAAATTTCTAGGCGAATTCAGTGAGTTCCCAATGGGACATGCTTGTATTAGTGTGCCTTTCAATATGCAACAACATTTTAAGAACGGACTCTAAGTATCATGGTGAATTCAGTAGGTTCCCAATACGATTCGCATGTAATAAGCTTGTTATTCAAGATAGAGCAACGTTTTAAGGAACGGAAACACTGTTTCTCTGTGAATTCAGTTAGTTCCCAGTAGCAGGCTCTTGTAATATGCGTACTTCTAAAGATTTATCAAAATTTGGTGTGCCGAATCTGAGTAACATGGTGAATTCGGTTAGTTCCCAATAGGCCGTAGTTGTAATAAGTGGACTGTTCGGGATATAGAAAAATTTTCACGAATGGACTCAAAATTTCTAGGCGAATTCAGTGAGTTCCCAATGGGACATGCTTGTATTAGTGTGCTTTTCAATATGTAACAACATTTTAAGAACGGACTCTAAGTATCATGGTGAATTCAGTAGGTTCCCAATACGATTCGCATGTAATAAGCTTGTTATTCAAGATAGAGCAACGTTTTAAGGAACGGAAACACTGTTTCTCTGTGAATTCAGTTAGTTCCCAGTAGCAGGCTCTTGTAATATGCGTACTTCTTAAGATTTATCAAAATTTGGTGTGCCGAATCTGAGTAACATGGTGAATTCGGTTAGTTCCCAATAGGCCGCAGTAGTAAGAGGGGACTGTTCGGGATATAGAAAAATTTTCACGAATGGAATCAAAATTTCTAGGCGAATTCAGTGAGTTCCCAATGGGACATGCTTGTATGAGTGTGCCTTTCAATATGCAACAACATTTTAAGGAACGGACTCTAAGTATCATGGTGAATTCAGTAGGTTCCCAATAGGATTCGCATGTAATAAGCTTGTTATTCAAGATAGAGCAACGTTTTAAGGAACGGAAACACTGTTTCTCTGTGAATTCGGGGTTAGTTCCCAGTAGCAGGCTCTTGTAATATGCGTACTTCTAAAGATTTATCAAAATTTGGTGTGCCGAATCTGAGTAACATGGTGAATTCGGTTAGTTCCCACTAGGCCGTAGTTGTAATAAGTGGACTGTTCGGGATATAGAAAAATTTTCACGAATGGAATCAAAATTTCTAGGCGAATTCAGTGAGTTCCCAATGGGACATGCTTGTATTACTGTGCTTTTCAATATGTAACAACATTTTAAGAACGGACTCTAAGTATCATGGTGAATTCAGTAGGTTCCCAATAGGATTCGCATGTAATAAGCTTGTTATTCAAGATAGAGCAACGTTTTAAGGAACGGAAACACTGTTTCTCTGTGAATTCAGTTAGTTCCCAGTAGCAGGCTCTTGTAATATGCGTACTTCTAAAGATTTATCAAAATTTGGTGTGCCGAATCTGAGTAACATGGTGAATTCGGTTAGTTCCCAATAGGCCGTAGTTGTAATAAGTGGACTGTTCGGGATATAGAAAAATTTTCACGAATGGACTCAAAATTTCTAGGCGAATTCAGTGAGTTCCCAATGGGACATGCTTGTATTAGTGTGCTTTTCAATATGTAACAACATTTTAAGAACGGACTCTAAGTATCATGGTGAATTCAGTAGGTTCCCAATACGATTCGCATGTAATAAGCTTGTTATTCAAGATAGAGCAACGTTTTAAGGAACGGAAACACTGTTTCTCTGTGAATTCAGTTAGTTCCCTGTAGCAGGCTCTTGTAATATGCGTACTTCTTAAGATTTATCAAAATTTGGTGTGCCGAATCTGAGTAACATGGTGAATTCGGTTAGTTCCCACTAGGCCGTAGTTGTAATAAGTGGACTGTTCGGGATATAGAAAAATTTTCACGAATGGAATCAAAATTTCTAGGCGAATTCAGTGAGTTCCCAATGGGACATGCTTGTATGAGTGTGCCTTTCAATATGCAACAACATTTTAAGGAACGGACTCTAAGTATCATGGGGAATTCAGTAGGTTCCCAATAGGATTCGCATGTAATAAGCTTGTTATTCAAGATAGAGCAACGTTTTAAGGAACGGAAACACTGTTTCTCTGTGAATTCGGGGTTAGTTCCCAGTAGCAGGGTCTTGTAATATGCGTACTTCTAAAGATTTATCAAAATTTGGTGTGCCGAATCTGAGTAACATGGTGAATTCGGTTAGTTCCCACTAGGCCGTAGTTGTAATAAGTGGACTGTTCGGGATATAGAAAAATTTTCACGAATGGAATCAAAATTTCTAGGCGAATTCAGTGAGTTCCCAATGGGACATGCTTGTATTACTGTTTTTTTCAATATGTAACAACATTTTAAGAACGGACTCTAAGTATCATGGTGAATTCAGTAGGTTCCCAATAGGATTCGCATGTAATAAGCTTGTTATTCAAGATAGAGCAACGTTTTAAGGAACGGAAACACTGTTTCTTTGTGAATTCAGTTAGTTCCCAGTAGCAGGCTCTTATAATATGCGTACTTCTAAAGATTTATCAAAATTTGGTGTGCCGAATCTGAGTAACATGGTGAATTCGGTTAGTTCCCACTAGGCCGTAGTTGTAATAAGTGGACTGTTTGGGATATAGAAAAATTTTCACGAATGGACTCAAAATTTCTAGGCGAATTCAGTGAGTTCCCAATGGGACATGCTTGTATTAGTGTGCCTTTCAATATGCAACAACATTTTAAGAACGGACTCTAAGTATCATGGTGAATTCAGTAGGTTCCCAATACGATTCGCATGTAATAAGCTTGTTATTCAAGATAGAGCAACGTTTTAAGGAACGGAAACACTGTTTCTCTGTGAATTCAGTTAGTTCCCAGTAGCAGGCTCTTGTAATATGCGTACTTCTAAAGATTTATCAAAATTTGGTGTGCCGAATCTGAGTAACATGGTGAATTCGGTTAGTTCCCAATAGGCCGTAGTTGTAATAAGTGGACTGTTCGGGATATAGAAAAATTTTCACGAATGGAATCAAAATTTCTAGGCGAATTCAGTGAGTTCCCAATGGGACATGCTTGTATGAGTGTGCCTTTCAATATGCAACAACATTTTAAGGAACGGACTCTAAGTATCATGGTGAATTCAGTAGGTTCCCAATAGGATTCGCATGTAATAAGCTTGTTATTCAAGATAGAGCAACGTTTTAAGGAACGGAAACACTGTTTCTCTGTGAATTCGGGGTTAGTTCCCAGTAGCAGGCTCTTGTAATATGCGTACTTCTAAAGATTTATCAAAATTTGGTGTGCCGAATCTGAGTAACATGGTGAATTCGGTTAGTTCCCACTAGGCCGTAGTTGTAATAAGTGGACTGTTCGGGATATAGAAAAATTTTCACGAATGGAATCAAAATTTCTAGGCGAATTCAGTGAGTTCCCAATGGGACATGCTTGTATTACTGTTTTTTTCAATATGTAACAACATTTTAAGAACGGACTCTAAGTATCATGGTGAATTCAGTAGGTTCCCAATAGGATTCGCATGTAATAAGCTTGTTATTCAAGATAGAGCAACGTTTTAAGGAACGGAAACACTGTTTCTCTGTGAATTCAGTTAGTTCCCAGTAGCAGGCTCTTGTAATATGCGTACTTCTAAAGATTTATCAAAATTTGGTGTGCCGAATCTGAGTAACATGGTGAATTCGGTTAGTTCCCAATAGGCCGTAGTTGTAATAAGTGGACTGTTCGGGATATAGAAAAATTTTCACGAATGGACTCAAAATTTCTAGGCGAATTCAGTGAGTTCCCAATGGGACATGCTTGTATTAGTGTGCTTTTCAATATGTAACAACATTTTAAGAACGGACTCTAAGTATCATGGTGAATTCAGTAGGTTCCCAATACGATTCGCATGTAATAAGCTTGTTATTCAAGATAGAGCAACGTTTTAAGGAACGGAAACACTGTTTCTCTGTGAATTCAGTTAGTTCCCTGTAGCAGGCTCTTGTAATATGCGTACTTCTTAAGATTTATCAAAATTTGGTGTGCCGAATCTGAGTAACATGGTGAATTCGGTTAGTTCCCACTAGGCCGTAGTTGTAATAAGTGGACTGTTCGGGATATAGAAAAATTTTCACGAATGGAATCAAAATTTCTAGGCGAATTCAGTGAGTTCCCAATGGGACATGCTTGTATGAGTGTGCCTTTCAATATGCAACAACATTTTAAGGAACGGACTCTAAGTATCATGGGGAATTCAGTAGGTTCCCAATAGGATTCGCATGTAATAAGCTTGTTATTCAAGATAGAGCAACGTTTTAAGGAACGGAAACACTGTTTCTCTGTGAATTCGGGGTTAGTTCCCAGTAGCAGGGTCTTGTAATATGCGTACTTCTAAAGATTTATCAAAATTTGGTGTGCCGAATCTGAGTAACATGGTGAATTCGGTTAGTTCCCACTAGGCCGTAGTTGTAATAAGTGGACTGTTCGGGATATAGAAAAATTTTCACGAATGGAATCAAAATTTCTAGGCGAATTCAGTGAGTTCCCAATGGGACATGCTTGTATTACTGTTTTTTTCAATATGTAACAACATTTTAAGAACGGACTCTAAGTATCATGGTGAATTCAGTAGGTTCCCAATAGGATTCGCATGTAATAAGCTTGTTATTCAAGATAGAGCAACGTTTTAAGGAACGGAAACACTGTTTCTTTGTGAATTCAGTTAGTTCCCAGTAGCAGGCTCTTGTAATATGCGTACTTCTAAAGATTTATCAAAATTTGGTGTGCCGAATCTGAGTAACATGGTGAATTCGGTTAGTTCCCACTAGGCCGTAGTTGTAATAAGTGGACTGTTTGGGATATAGAAAAATTTTCACGAATGGACTCAAAATTTCTAGGCGAATTCAGTGAGTTCCCAATGGGACATGCTTGTATTAGTGTGCCTTTCAATATGCAACAACATTTTAAGAACGGACTCTAAGTATCATGGTGAATTCAGTAGGTTCCCAATACGATTCGCATGTAATAAGCTTGTTATTCAAGATAGAGCAACGTTTTAAGGAACGGAAACACTGTTTCTCTGTGAATTCAGTTAGTTCCCAGTAGCAGGCTCTTGTAATATGCGTACTTCTAAAGATTTATCAAAATTTGGTGTGCCGAATCTGAGTAACATGGTGAATTCGGTTAGTTCCCAATAGGCCGTAGTTGTAATAAGTGGACTGTTCGGGATATAGAAAAATTTTCACGAATGGACTCAAAATTTCTAGGCGAATTCAGTGAGTTCCCAATGGGACATGCTTGTATTAGTGTGCTTTTCAATATGTAACAACATTTTAAGAACGGACACTAAGTATCATGGTGAATTCAGTAGGTTCCCAATACGATTCGCATGTAATAAGCTTGTTATTCAAGATAGAGCAACGTTTTAAGGAACGGAAACACTGTTTCTCTGTGAATTCAGTTAGTTCCCAGTAGCAGGCTCTTGTAATATTCGTACTTCTAAAGATTTATCAAAATTTGGTGTGCCGAATCTGAGTAACATGGTGAATTCGGTTAGTTCCCAATAGGCGGCAGTAGTAATAAGTGGACTGTTCGGGATATAGAAAAATTTTCACGAATGGAATCAAAATTTCTAGGCGAATTCAGTGAGTTCCCAATGGGACATGCTTGTATGAGTGTGCTTTTCAATATGTAACAACATTTTAAGGAACGGACTCTAAGTATCATGGTGAATTCAGTAGGTTCCCAATAGGATTCGCATGTAATAAGCTTGTTATTCAAGATAGAGCAACGTTTTATGGAACGGAAACACTGTTTCTCTGTGAATTCGGGGTTAGTTCCCAGTAGCAGGCTCTTGTAATATGCGTACTTCTAAAGATTTATCAAAATTTGGTGTGCCGAATCTGAGTAACATGGTGAATTCGGTTAGTTTCCACTAGGCCGTAGTTCTAATAAGTTGACAGTTCGGGATATAAAAAAATTTTCACGAATGGAATCAAAATTTCTAGGCGAATTCAGTGAGTTCCCAATGGGACATGCTTGTATTAGTGTGCTTTTCAATATGTAACAACATATTAAGAACGGACTCTAAGTATCATGGTGAATTCAGTAGGTTCCCAATACGATTCGCATGTAATTAGCTTGTTATTCAAGATAGAGCAACCTTTTAAGGAACGGAAACACTGTTTCTCTGTGAATTCAGTTAGTTCCCTGTAGCAGGCTCTTGTAATATGCGTACTTCTAAAGATTTATCAAAATTTGGTGTGCCGAATCTGAGTAACATGGTGAATTCGGTTAGTTCCCAATAGGCCGCAGTAGTAAGAGGGGACTTTTCGGGATATAGAAAAATTTTCACGAATGGAATCAAAATTTCTAGGCGAATTCAGTGAGTTCCAAATGGGACATGCTTGTATGAGTGTGCCTTTCAATATGCAACAACATTTTAAGGAACGGACTCTAAGTATCATGGTGAATTCAGTAGGTTCCCAATAGGATTCGCATGTAATAAGCTTGTTATTCAAGATAGAGCAACGTTTTAAGGAACGGAAACACTGTTTCTCTGTGAATTCAGTTAGTTCCCAGTAGCAGGCTCTTGTAATATGCGTACTTCTAAAGATTTATCAAAATTTGGTGTGCCGAATCTGAGTAACATGGTGAATTCGGTTAGTTCCCAATAGGCCGCAGTAGTAATAAGTGGACTGTTCGGGATATAGAAAAATTTTCACGAATGGAATCAAAATTTCTAGGCGAATTCAGTGAGTTCCCAATGGGACATGCTTGTATGAGTGTGCCTTTCAATATGCAACAACATTTTAAGGAACGGACTCTAAGTATCATGGTGAATTCAGTAGGTTCCCAATAGGATTCGCATGAAATAAGCTTGTTATTCAAGATAGAGCAACGTTTTAAGGAACGGAAACACTGTTTCTCTGTGAATTCAGTTAGTTCCCAGTAGCAGGCTCTTGTAATATGCGTACTTCTAAAGATTTATCAAAATTTGGTGTGCCGAATCTGAGTAACATGGTGAATTCGGTTAGTTCCCAATAGGCGGCAGTAGTAATAAGTGGACTGTTCGGGATATAGAAAAATTTTCACGAATGGAATCAAAATTTCTAGGCGAATTCAGTGAGTTCCCAATGGGACATGCTTGTATGAGTGTGCTTTTCAATATGTAACAACATTTTAAGGAACGGACTCTAAGTATCATGGTGAATTCAGTAGGTTCCCAATAGGATTCGCATGTAATAAGCTTGTTATTCAAGATAGAGCAACGTTTTAAGGAACGGAAACACTGTTTCTCTGTGAATTCAGTTAGTTCCCTGTAGCAGGCTCTTGTAATATGCGTACTTCTAAAGATTTATCAAAATTTGGTGTGCCGAATCTGAGTAACATGGTGAATTCGGTTAGTTCCCACTAGGCCGTAGTTGTAATAAGAAGACTGTTCGGGATATATAAAAATTTTCACGAATGGACTCAAAATTTCTAGGCGAATTCAGTGAGTTCCCAATGGGACATGCTTGTATTAGTGTGCTTTTCAATATGTAACAACATTTTAAGAACGGACTCTAAGTATCATGGTGAATTCAGTAGGTTCCCAATAGGATTCGCATGTAATAAGCTTGTTATTCAAGATAGAGCAACGTTTTAAGGAACGGAAACACTGTTTCTCTGTGAATTCAGTTAGTTCCCAGTAGCAGGCTCTTGTAATATGCGTACTTCTAAAGATTTATCAAAATTTGGTGTGCCGAATCTGAGTAACATGGTGAATTCGGTTAGTTCCCAATAGGCCGCAGTAGTAATAAGTGGACTGTTCGGGATATAGAAAAATTTTCACGAATGGAATCAAAATTTCTAGGCGAATTCAGTGAGTTCCCAATGGGACATGCTTGTATGAGTGTGCCTTTCAATATGCAACAACATTTTAAGGAACGGACTCTAAGTATCATGGTGAATTCAGTAGGTTCCCAATAGGATTCGCATGAAATAAGCTTGTTATTCAAGATAGAGCAACGTTTTAAGGAACGGAAACACTGTTTCTCTGTGAATTCAGTTAGTTCCCAGTAGCAGGCTCTTGTAATATGCGTACTTCTAAAGATTTATCAAAATTTGGTGTGCCGAATCTGAGTAACATGGTGAATTCGGTTAGTTCCCAATAGGCGGCAGTAGTAATAAGTGGACTGTTCGGGATATAGAAAAATTTTCACGAATGGAATCAAAATTTCTAGGCGAATTCAGTGAGTTCCCAATGGGACATGCTTGTATGAGTGTGCTTTTCAATATGTAACAACATTTTAAGGAACGGACTCTAAGTATCATGGTGAATTCAGTAGGTTCCCAATAGGATTCGCATGTAATAAGCTTGTTATTCAAGATAGAGCAACGTTTTAAGGAACGGAAACACTGTTTCTCTGTGAATTCAGTTAGTTCCCTGTAGCAGGCTCTTGTAATATGCGTACTTCTAAAGATTTATCAAAATTTGGTGTGCCGAATCTGAGTAACATGGTGAATTCGGTTAGTTCCCACTAGGCCGTAGTTGTAATAAGAAGACTGTTCGGGATATATAAAAATTTTCACGAATGGACTCAAAATTTCTAGGCGAATTCAGTGAGTTCCCAATGGGACATGCTTGTATTAGTGTGCTTTTCAATATGTAACAACATTTTAAGAACGGACTCTAAGTATCATGGTGAATTCAGTAGGTTCCCAATACGATTCGCATGTAATAAGCTTGTTATTCAAGATAGAGCAACGTTTTAAGGAACGGAAACACTGTTTCTCTGTGAATTCAGTTAGTTCCCAGTAGCAGGCTCTTGTAATATGCGTACTTCTAAAGATTTATCAAAATTTGGTGTGCCGAATCTGAGTAACATGGTGAATTCGGTTAGTTCCCACTAGGCCGTAGTTGTAATAAGTGGACTGTTCGGGATATATAAAAATTTTCACGAATGGACTCAAAATTTCTAGGCGAATTCAGTGAGTTCCCAATGGGACATGCTTGTATTAGTGTGCTTTTCAATATGTAACAACGTTTTAAGAACGGACTCTAAGTATCATGGTGAATTCAGTAGGTTCCCAATACGATTCGCATGTAATAAGCTTGTTATTCAAGATAGAGCAACGTTTTAAGGAACGGAAACACTGTTTCTCTGTGAATTCAGTTAGTTCCCAGTAGCAGGCTCTTGTAATATTCGTACTTCTAAAGATTTATCAAAATTTGGTGTGCCGAATCTGAGTAACATGGTGAATTCGGTTAGTTCCCAATAGGCCGCAGTAGTAATAAGTAGACTGTTCGGGATATAGAAAAATTTTCACGAATGGAATCAAAATTTCTAGGCGAATTCAGTGAGTTCCCAATGGGACATGCTTGTATGAGTGTGCTTTTCAATATGTAACAACATTTTAAGGAACGGACTCTAAGTATCATGGTGAATTCAGTAGGTTCCCAATAGGATTCGCATGTAATAAGCTTGTTATTCAAGATAAAGCAACGTTTTAAGGAACGGAAACACTGTTTCTCTGTGAATTCAGTTAGTTCCCTGTAGCAGGCTCTTGTAATATGCGTACTTCTAAAGATTTATCAAAATTTGGTGTGCCGAATCTGAGTAACATGGTGAATTCGGTTAGTTCCCAATAGGCCGCAGTAGTAAGAGGGGACTGTTCGGGATATAGAAAACTTTTCACGAATGGAATCAAAATTTCTAGGCGAATTCAGTGAGTTCCCAATGGGACATGCTTGTATGAGTGTGCCTTTCAATATGCAACAACATTTTAAGGAACGGACTCTAAGTATCATGGTGAATTCAGTAGGTTCCCAATAGGATTCGCATGTAATAAGCTTGTTATTCAAGATAGAGCAACGTTTTAAGGAACGGAAACACTGTTTCTCTGTGAATTCAGTTAGTTCCCAGTAGCAGGCTCTTGTAATATGCGTACTTCTAAAGATTTATCAAAATTTGGTGTGCCGAATCTGAGTAACATGGTGAATTCGGTTAGTTCCCACTAGGCCGTACTTGTAATAAGTGGACTGTTCGGGATATAGAAAAATTTTCACGAATGGACTCAAAATTTCTAGGCGAATTCAGTGAGTTCCCAATGGGACATGCTTGTATGAGTGTGCTTTTCAATATGTAACAACATTTTAAGAACGGACTCTAAGTATCATGGTGAATTCAGTAGGTTCCCAATACGATTCGCATGTAATAAGCTTGTTATTCAAGATAGAGCAACGTTTTAAGGAACGGAAACACTGTTTCTCTGTGAATTCAGTTAGTTCCCAGTAGCAGGCTCTTGTAATATTCGTACTTCTAAAGATTTATCAAAATTTGGTGTGCCGAATCTGAGTAACATGGTGAATTCGGTTAGTTCCCAATAGGCCGCAGTAGTAATAAGTGGACTGTTCGGGATATAGAAAAATTTTCACGAATGGAATCAAAATTTCTAGGCGAATTCAGTGAGTTCCCAATGGGACATGCTTGTAGGAGTGTGCTTTTCAATATGTAACAACATTTTAAGGAACGGACTCTAAGTATCATGGTGAATTCAGTAGGTTCCCAATAGGATTCGCATGTAATAAGCTTGTTATTCAAGATAAAGCAACGTTTTAAGGAACGGAAACACTGTTTCTCTGTGAATTCAGTTAGTTCCCTGTAGCAGGCTCTTGTAATATGCGTACTTCTAAAGATTTATCAAAATTTGGTGTGCCGAATCTGAGTAACATGGTGAATTCGGTTAGTTCCCAATAGGCCGCAGTAGTAAGAGGGGACTGTTCGGGATATAGAAAACTTTTCACGAATGGAATCAAAATTTCTAGGCGAATTCAGTGAGTTCCCAATGGGACATGCTTGTATGAGTGTGCCTTTCAATATGCAACAACATTTTAAGGAACGGACTCTAAGTATCATGGTGAATTCAGTAGGTTCCCAATAGGATTCGCATGTAATAAGCTTGTTATTCAAGATAGAGCAACGTTTTAAGGAACGGAAACACTGTTTCTCTGTGAATTCAGTTAGTTCCCAGTAGCAGGCTCTTGTAATATGCGTACTTCTAAAGATTTATCAAAATTTGGTGTGCCGAATCTGAGTAACATGGTGAATTCGGTTAGTTCCCACTAGGCCGTACTTGTAATAAGTGGACTGTTCGGGATATAGAAAAATTTTCACGAATGGACTCAAAATTTCTAGGCGAATTCAGTGAGTTCCCAATGGGACATGCTTGTATGAGTGTGCTTTTCAATATGTAACAACATTTTAAGAACGGACTCTAAGTATCATGGTGAATTCAGTAGGTTCCCAATACGATTCGCATGTAATAAGCTTGTTATTCAAGATACAGCAACGTTTTAAGGAACGGAAACACTGTTTCTCTGTGAATTCAGTTAGTTCCCAGGAGCAGGCTCTTGTAATATGCGTACTTCTAAAGATTTATCAAAATTTGGTGTGCCGAATCTGAGTAACATGGTGAATTCGGTTAGTTCCCAATAGGCCGCAGTAGTAATAAGTGGACTGTTCGGGATATAGAAAAATTTTCACGAATGGAATCAAAATTTCTAGGCGAATTCAGTGAGTTCCCAATGGGACATGCTTGTATGAGTGTGCTTTTCAATATGTAACAACATTTTAAGGAACGGACTCTAAGTATCATGGTGAATTCAGTAGGTTCCCAATACGATTCGCATGTAATAAGCTTGTTATTCAAGATAGAGCAACGTTTTAAGGAACGGAAACACTGTTTCTCTGTGAATTCAGTTAGTTCCCAGTAGCAGGCTCTTGTAATATTCGTACTTCTAAAGATTTATCAAAATTTGGTGTGCCGAATCTGAGTAACATGGTGAATTCGGTTAGTTCCCAATAGGCCGCAGTAGTAATAAGTGGACTGTTCGGGATATAGAAAAATTTTCACGAATGGAATCAAAATTTCTAGGCGAATTCAGTGAGTTCCCAATGGGACATGCTTGTATGAGTGTGCTTTTCAATATGTAACAACATTTTAAGGAACGGACTCTAAGTATCATGGTGAATTCAGTAGGTTCCCAATAGGATTCGCATGTAATAAGCTTGTTATTCAAGATAAAGCAACGTTTTAAGGAACGGAAACACTGTTTCTCTGTGAATTCAGTTAGTTCCCTGTAGCAGGCTCTTGTAATATGCGTACTTCTAAAGATTTATCAAAATTTGGTGTGCCGAATCTGAGTAACATGGTGAATTCGGTTAGTTCCCAATAGGCCGCAGTAGTAAGAGGGGACTGTTCGGGATATAGAAAACTTTTCACGAATGGAATCAAAATTTCCAGGCGAA
This sequence comes from Rattus norvegicus, assembly GCF_021556685.1. Classification (NCBI taxonomy): domain Eukaryota; kingdom Metazoa; phylum Chordata; class Mammalia; order Rodentia; family Muridae; genus Rattus; species Rattus norvegicus. The sequence continues at coordinate 43,187,495 of NC_141549.1, forward strand.
TTCAGTGAGTTCCCAATGGGACATGCTTGTATGAGTGTGCCTTTCAATATGCAACAACATTTTAAGGAACGGACTCTAAGTATCCTGGTGAATTCAGTAGGTTCTCAATAGGATTCGCATGTAATAAGCTTGTTATTCAAGATAGAGCAACGTTTTAAGGAACGGAAACACTGTTTCTCTGTGAATTCAGTTAGTTCCCAGTAGCAGGCTCTTGTAATATGCGTACTTCTAAAGATTTATCAAAATTTGGTGTGCCGAATCTGAGTAACATGGTGAATTCGGTTAGTTCCCACTAGGCCGTACTTGTAATAAGTGGACTGTTCGGGATATAGAAAAATTTTCACGAATGGAATCAAAATTTCTAGGCGAATTCAGTGAGTTCCCAATGGGACATGCTTGTATGAGTGTGCTTTTCAATATGTAACAACATTTTAAGAACGGACTCTAAGTATCATGGTGAATTCAGTAGGTTCCCAATACGATTCGCATGTAATAAGCTTGTTATTCAAGATAGAGCAACGTTTTAAGGAACGGAAACACTGTTTCTCTGTGAATTCAGTTAGTTCCCAGGAGCAGGCTCTTGTAATATGCGTACTTCTAAAGATTTATCAAAATTTGGTTGTCCGAATCTGAGTAACATGGTGAATTCGGTTAGTTCCCAATAGGCCGCAGTAGTAATAAGTGGACTGTTCGGGATATAGAAAAATTTTCACGAATGGAATCAAAATTTCTAGGCGAATTCAGTGAGTTCCCAATGGGACATGCTTGTATTAGTGTGCTTTTCAATATGTAACAACATTTTAAGAACGGACTCTAAGTATCATGGTGAATTCAGTAGGTTCCCAATACGATTCGCATGTAATAAGCTTGTTATTCAAGATAGAGCAACGTTTTAAGGAACGGAAACACTGTTTCTCTGTGAATTCAGTTAGTTCCCTGTAGCAGGCTCTTGTAATATGCGTACTTCTTAAGATTTATCAAAATTTGGTGTGCCGAATCTGAGTAACATGGTGAATTCGGTTAGTTCCCACTAGGCCGTAGTTGTAATAAGTGGACTGTTCGGGATATAGAAAAATTTTCACGAATGGAATCAAAATTTCTAGGCGAATTCAGTGAGTTCCCAATGGGACATGCTTGTATGAGTGTGCCTTTCAATATGCAACAACATTTTAAGGAACGGACTCTAAGTATCATGGGGAATTCAGTAGGTTCCCAATAGGATTCGCATGTAATAAGCTTGTTATTCAAGATAGAGCAACGTTTTAAGGAACGGAAACACTGTTTCTCTGTGAATTCGGGGTTAGTTCCCAGTAGCAGGGTCTTGTAATATGCGTACTTCTAAAGATTTATCAAAATTTGGTGTGCCGAATCTGAGTAACATGGTGAATTCGGTTAGTTCCCACTAGGCCGTAGTTGTAATAAGTGGACTGTTCGGGATATAGAAAAATTTTCACGAATGGAATCAAAATTTCTAGGCGAATTCAGTGAGTTCCCAATGGGACATGCTTGTATTACTGTTTTTTTCAATATGTAACAACATTTTAAGAACGGACTCTAAGTATCATGGTGAATTCAGTAGGTTCCCAATAGGATTCGCATGTAATAAGCTTGTTATTCAAGATAGAGCAACGTTTTAAGGAACGGAAACACTGTTTCTTTGTGAATTCAGTTAGTTCCCAGTAGCAGGCTCTTGTAATATGCGTACTTCTAAAGATTTATCAAAATTTGGTGTGCCGAATCTGAGTAACATGGTGAATTCGGTTAGTTCCCACTAGGCCGTAGTTGTAATAAGTGGACTGTTCGGGATATAGAAAAATTTTCACGAATGGACTCAAAATTTCTAGGCGAATTCAGTGAGTTCCCAATGGGACATGCTTGTATTAGTGTGCCTTTCAATATGCAACAACATTTTAAGAACGGACTCTAAGTATCATGGTGAATTCAGTAGGTTCCCAATACGATTCGCATGTAATAAGCTTGTTATTCAAGATAGAGCAACGTTTTAAGGAACGGAAACACTGTTTCTCTGTGAATTCAGTTAGTTCCCAGTAGCAGGCTCTTGTAATATGCGTACTTCTAAAGATTTATCAAAATTTGGTGTGCCGAATCTGAGTAACATGGTGAATTCGGTTAGTTCCCAATAGGCCGTAGTTGTAATAAGTGGACTGTTCGGGATATAGAAAAATTTTCACGAATGGACTCAAAATTTCTAGGCGAATTCAGTGAGTTCCCAATGGGACATGCTTGTATTAGTGTGCTTTTCAATATGTAACAACATTTTAAGAACGGACTCTAAGTATCATGGTGAATTCAGTAGGTTCCCAATACGATTCGCATGTAATAAGCTTGTTATTCAAGATAGAGCAACGTTTTAAGGAACGGAAACACTGTTTCTCTGTGAATTCAGTTAGTTCCCTGTAGCAGGCTCTTGTAATATGCGTACTTCTTAAGATTTATCAAAATTTGGTGTGCCGAATCTGAGTAACATGGTGAATTCGGTTAGTTCCCACTAGGCCGTAGTTGTAATAAGTGGACTGTTCGGGATATAGAAAAATTTTCACGAATGGAATCAAAATTTCTAGGCGAATTCAGTGAGTTCCCAATGGGACATGCTTGTATGAGTGTGCCTTTCAATATGCAACAACATTTTAAGGAACGGACTCTAAGTATCATGGTGAATTCAGTAGGTTCCCAATAGGATTCGCATGTAATAAGCTTGTTATTCAAGATAGAGCAACGTTTTAAGGAACGGAAACACTGTTTCTCTGTGAATTCGGGGTTAGTTCCCAGTAGCAGGGTCTTGTAATATGCGTACTTCTAAAGATTTATCAAAATTTGGTGTGCCGAATCTGAGTAACATGGTGAATTCGGTTAGTTCCCACTAGGCCGTAGTTGTAATAAGTGGACTGTTCGGGATATAGAAAAATTTTCACGAATGGAATCAAAATTTCTAGGCGAATTCAGTGAGTTCCCAATGGGACATGCTTGTATTACTGTTTTTTTCAATATGTAACAACATTTTAAGAACGGACTCTAAGTATCATGGTGAATTCAGTAGGTTCCCAATAGGATTCGCATGTAATAAGCTTGTTATTCAAGATAGAGCAACGTTTTAAGGAACGGAAACACTGTTTCTTTGTGAATTCAGTTAGTTCCCAGTAGCAGGCTCTTGTAATATGCGTACTTCTAAAGATTTATCAAAATTTGGTGTGCCGAATCTGAGTAACATGGTGAATTCGGTTAGTTCCCACTAGGCCGTAGTTGTAATAAGTGGACTGTTCGGGATATAGAAAAATTTTCACGAATGGACTCAAAATTTCTAGGCGAATTCAGTGAGTTCCCAATGGGACATGCTTGTATTAGTGTGCCTTTCAATATGCAACAACATTTTAAGAACGGACTCTAAGTATCATGGTGAATTCAGTAGGTTCCCAATACGATTCGCATGTAATAAGCTTGTTATTCAAGATAGAGCAACGTTTTAAGGAACGGAAACACTGTTTCTCTGTGAATTCAGTTAGTTCCCAGTAGCAGGCTCTTGTAATATGCGTACTTCTAAAGATTTATCAAAATTTGGTGTGCCGAATCTGAGTAACATGGTGAATTCGGTTAGTACCCACTAGGCCGTAGTTGTAATAAGTGGACTGTTCGGGATATAGAAAAATTTTCACGAATGGAATCAAAATTTCTAGGCGAATTCAGTGAGTTCCCAATGGGACATGCTTGTATTAGTGTGCTTTTCAATATGTAACAATATTTTAAGAACGGACTCTAAGTATCATGGTGAATTCAGTAGGTTCCCAATAGGATTCGCATGTAATAAGCTTGTTATTCAAGATAGAGCAACGTTTTAAGGAACGGAAACACTGTTTCTCTGTGAATTCAGTTAGTTCCCAGGAGCAGGCTCTTGTAATATGCGTACTTCTAAAGATTTATCAAAATTTGGTTGTCCGAATCTGAGTAACATGGTGAATTCGGTTAGTTTCCAATAGGCCGCAATAGTAGTAAGTGGACTGTTCGGGATATAGAAAAATTTTCACGAATGGAATCAAAATTTCTAGGCGAATTCAGTGAGTTCCCAATGGGACATGCTTGTATGAGTGTGCTTTTCAATATGTAACAACATTTTAAGGAACGGACTCTAAGTATCATGGTGAATTCAGTAGGTTCCCAATACGATTCGCATGTAATAAGCTTGTTATTCAAGATAGAGCAACGTTTTAAGGAACGGAAACACTGTTTCTTTGTGAATTCAGTTAGTTCCCTGTAGCAGGCTCTTGTAATATGCGTACTTCTTAAGATTTATCAAAATTTGGTGTGCCGAATCTGAGTAACATGGTGAATTCGGTTAGTTCCCAATAGGCCGCAGTAGTAAGAGGGGACTGTTCGGGATATAGAAAAATTTTCACGAATGGAATCAAAATTTCTAGGCGAATTCAGTGAGTTCCCAATGGGACATGCTTGTATGAGTGTGCCTTTCAATATGAAAAAACATTTTAAGAATGGACTCTAAGTATCATGGTGAATTCAGTAGGTTCCCAATAGGATTCGCATGTAATAAGCTTGTTATTCAAGATAGAGTAACGTTTTAAGGAACGGAAACACTGTTTCTCTGTGAATTCAGTTAGTTCCCAGTAGCAGGCTCTTGTAATATGCGTACTTCTAAAGATTTATCAAAATTTGGTGTGCCGAATCTGAGTAACATGGTGAATTCGGTTAGTACCCACTAGGCCGTAGTTGTAATAAGTGGACTGTTCGGGATATAGAAAAATTTTCACGAATGGAATCAAAATTTCTAGGCGAATTCAGTGAGTTCCCAATGGGACATGCTTGTATTAGTGTGCTTTTCAATATGTAACAATATTTTAAGAACGGACTCTAAGTATCATGGTGAATTCAGTAGGTTCCCAATAGGATTCGCATGTAATAAGCTTGTTATTCAAGATAGAGCAACGTTTTAAGGAACGGAAACACTGTTTCTCTGTGAATTCAGTTAGTTCCCAGGAGCAGGCTCTTGTAATATGCGTACTTCTAAAGATTTATCAAAATTTGGTGTGCCAAATCTGAGTAACATGGTGAATTCGGTTAGTTTCCAATAGGCCGCAATAGTAGTAAGTGGACTGTTCGGGATATAGAAAAATTTTCACGAATGGAATCAAAATTTCTAGGCGAATTCAGTGAGTTCCCAATGGGACATGCTTGTATGAGTGTGCTTTTCAATATGTAACAACATTTTAAGGAACGGACTCTAAGTATCATGGTGAATTCAGTAGGTTCCCAATACGATTCGCATGTAATAAGCTTGTTATTCAAGATAGAGCAACGTTTAAGGAACGGAAACACTGTTTCTTTGTGAATTCAGTTAGTTCCCTGTAGCAGGCTCTTGTAATATGCGTACTTCTTAAGATTTATCAAAATTTGGTGTGCCGAATCTGAGTAACATGGTGAATTCGGTTAGTTCCCAATAGGCCGCAGTAGTAAGAGGGGACTGTTCGGGATATAGAAAAATTTTCACGAATGGACTCAAAATTTCTAGGCGAATTCAGTGAGTTCCCAATGGGACATGCTTGTATGAGTGTGCCTTTCAATATGCAACAACATTTTAAGAATGGACTCTAAGTATCATGGTGAATTCAGTAGGTTCCCAATAGGATTCGCATGTAATAAGCATGTTATTCAAGATAGAGCAACGTTTTAAGGAACGGAAACACTGTTTCTCTGTGAATTCAGTTAGTTCCCAGTAGCAGGCTCTTGTAATATGCGTACATCTAAAGATTTATCAAAATTTGGTGTGCCGAATCTGAGTAACATGGTGAATTCGGTTAGTTCCCAGTAGGCCGCAGTAGTAATAAGTGGACTGTTCGGGATATAGAAAAATTTTCACGAATGGAATCAAAATTTCTAGGAGAATTCAGTGAGTTCCCAATGGGACATGCTTGTATGAGTGTGCTTTTCAATATGTAACAACATTTTAAGTAACGTACTCTAAGTATCATGGTGAATTCAGTAGGTTCCCAATAGGATTCGCATGTAATAAGCTTGTTATTCAAGATAGAGCAACGTTTTAAGGAATGGAAACACTGTTTCTCTGTGAATTCAGTTAGATCCCAGTAGCAGGCTCTTGTAATATGCGTACTTCTAAATATTTATCAAAATATGGTGTGCCGAATCTGAGTAACATGGTGAATTCGGTTAGTTTCCAATAGGCCACAATAGTAATAAGTGGACTGTTCGGGATATAGAAAAATTTTCACGAATGGACTCAAAATTTCAAGGCGAATTCAGTGAGTTCCCAAAGGGACATGCTTGTGTGAGTGTGCTTTTAAATATATAACAACATTTTAAGGAACGGACTCTAAGTATCATGGTGAATTCAGTAGGTTCCCAATAGGATTCGCATGTAATAAGCTTGTTATTCAAGATAGAGCAACGTTTTAAGGAACGGAAACACTGTTTCTCTGTGAATTCAGTTAGTTCCCAGTAGCAGGCTCTTGTAATATGCGTACTTCTTAAGATTTATCAAAATATGGTGTGCCGAATCTGAGTAACATGGTGAATTCGGTTAGTTCCCAATAGGCCGCAGTAGTAATAAGTGGACTGTTCGGGATATAGAAAAATGTTCACGAATGGAATCAAAATTTCTAGGCGAATTCAGTGAGTTCCCAATGGGACATGCTTGTATGAGTGTGCTTTTCAATATGTAACAACATTTTAAGGAACGGACTCTAAGTATCATGGTGAATTCAGTAGGTTCCCAATAGGATTCGCATGTAATAAGCTTGTTATTCAAGATAGAGCAACGTTTTAAGGAACGGAAACACTGTTTCTCTGTGAATTAAGTCAGTTCCCAGTAGCAGGCTCTTGTAATATGCGTACTTCTAAAGATTTATCAAAATTTGGTGTGCCGAATCTGAGTAACATGGTGAATTCGGTTAGTTCCCAATAGGCCGCAGTAGTAATAAGTGGACTGTTCGGGATATAGAAAAATTTTCACGAATGGAATCAAAATTTCTAGGCGAATTCAGTGAGTTCCCAAAGGGACATTTTTGTGTGACTGTGCTTTTCAATATGTAACAACATTTTAAGGAACGGACTCTAAGTATCATGGTGAATTCAGTAGGTTCCCAATAGGATTCGCATGTAATAAGCTTGTTATTCAAGATAGAGCAACGTTTTAAGGAACGGAAACACTGTTTCTCTGTGAATTGAGTTAGTTCCCAGTAGCAGGCTCTTGTAATATGCGTACTTCTTAAGATTTATCAAAATTTGGTGTGCCGAACTGAGTAACATGGTGAATTCGGTTAGTTCCCAATAGGCCGCAGTAGTAATAAGTGGACTGTTCGGGATATAGAAAAATTTTCACGAATGGAATCAAAATTTCTAGGCGAATTCAGTGAGTTCCCAATGGGACATGCTTGTATGAGTGTGCTTTTCAATATGTAACAACATTTTAAGGAACAGACTCTAAGTATCATGGTGAATTCAGTAGGTTCCCAATAGGATTCGCATGTAATAAGCTTGTTATTCAAGATAGAGCAACGTTTTAAGGAACGGAAACACTGTTTCTCTGTGAATTCAGTTAGTTCCCAGTAGCAGGCTCTTGTAATATGCGTACTTCTAAAGATTTATCAAAATTTGGTGTGCCGAATCTGAGTAACATGGTGAATTCGGTTAGTACCCACTAGGCCGTAGTTGTAATAAGTGGACTGTTCGGGATATAGAAAAATTTACACGAATGGACTCAAAATTTCTAGGCGAATTCAGTGAGTTCCCAATGGGACATGCTTGTATTAGTGTGCTTTTCAATATGTAACAACATTTTAAGAACGGACTCTAAGTATCATGGTGAATTCAGTAGGTTCCCAATACGATTCGCATGTAATAAGCTTGTTATTCAAGATAGAGCAACGTTTTAAGGAACGGAAACACTGTTTCTCTGTGAATTCAGTTAGTTCCCAGTAGCAGGCTCTTGTAATATGAGTACTTCTAAAGATTTATCAAAATTTGGTGTGCCGAATCTGAGTAACATGGTGAATTCGGTTAGTTCCCACTAGGCCGTAGTTGTAATAAGTGGACTGTTCGGGATATAGAAAAATTTTCACGAATGGAATCAAAATTTCTAGGCGAATTCAGTGAGTTCCCAATGGGACATGCTTGTATTAGTGTGCTTTTCAATATGTAACAATATTTTAAGGAACGGACTCTAAGTATCATGGTGAATTCAGTAGGTTCCCAATAGGATTCGCATGTAATAAGCTTGTTATTCAAGATAGAGCAACGTTTTAAGGAACGGAAACACTGTTTCTCTGTGAATTCAGTTAGTTCCCAGTAGCAGGCTCTTGTAATATGCGTACTTCTAAAGATTTATCAAATTTTGGTGTGCCGAATCTGAGTAACATGGTGAATTCGGTTAGTTTCCAATAGGCCGCAATAGTAATAAGTGGACTGTTCGGGATATAGAAAAATTTTCACGAATGGAATCAAAATTTCTAGGCGAATTCAGTGAGTTCCCAAAGGGACATGCTTGTGTGAGTGTGCTTTTCAATATGTAACAACATTTTAAGAACGGACTCTAAGTATCATGGTGAATTCAGTAGGTTCCCAATAGGATTCGCATGTAATAAGCTTGTTATTCAAGATAGAGCAACGTTTTAAGGAACGGAAACACTGTTTCTTTGTGAATTGAGTTAGTTCCCAGTAGCAGGCTCTTGTTATATGCGTACTTCTAAAGATTTATCAAAATTTGGTGTGCCGAATCTGAGTAACATGGTGAATTCGGTTAGTTCCCACTAGGCCGCAGTAGTAATAAGTGGACTGTTCGGGATATAGAAAAATTTTTACGAATGGACTCAAAATTTCTAGGCGAATTCAGTGAGTTCCCAATGGGACATGCTTGTATGAGTGTGCTTTTCAATATGTAACAACATTTTAAGAATGGCCTCTAAGTATCATGGTGAATTCAGTAATTTCCAATAGGATTCGCATGTAATAAGCTTGTTATTCAAGATAGAGCAACGTTTTAAGGAACGGAAACACTGTTTCTCTGTGAATTCAGTTAGATCCCAGTAGCAGGCTCTTGTAATATGCGTACTTCTAAAGATTTATCAAAATTTGGTGTGCCGAATCTGAGTAACATGGTGAATTCGGTTAGTTTCCAATAGGCCGCAATAGTAATAAGTGGACTGTTCGGGATATAGAAAAATTTTCACGAATGGAATCAAAATTTCTAGGCGAATTCAGTGAGTTCCCAAAGGGACATGCTTGTGTGAGTGTGCTTTTAAATATATAACAACATTTTAAGGAACGGACTCTAAGTATCATGGTGAATTCAGTAGGTTCCCAATAGGATTCGCATGTAATAAGCTTGTTATTCAAGATAGAGCAACGTTTTAAGGAACGGAAACACTGTTTCTCTGTGAATTCAGTTAGTTCCCAGTAGCAGGCTCTTGTAATATGCGTACTTCTTAAGATTTATCAAAATATGGTGTGCCGAATCTGAGTAACATGGTGAATTCGGTTAGTTCCCAATAGGCCGCAGTAGTAATAAGTGGACTGTTCGGGATATAGAAAAATTTTCACGAATGGAATCAAAATTTCTAGGCGAATTCAGTGAGTTCCCAATGGGACATGCTTGTATGAGTGTGCTTTTCAATATGTAACAACATTTTAAGGAACGGACTCTAAGTATCATGGTGAATTCAGTAGGTTCCCAATAGGATTCGCATGTAATAAGCTTGTTATTCAAGATAGAGCAACGTTTTAAGGAACGGAAACACTGTTTCTCTGTGAATTCAGTTAGTTCCCAGTAGCAGGCTCTTGTAATATGCGTACTTCTAAAGATTTATCAAAATTTGGTGTGCCGAATCTGAGTAACATGGTGAATTCGGTTAGTTCCCAATAGGCCGCAGTAGTAATAAGTGGACTGTTCGGGATATAGAAAAATTTTCACGAATGGAATCAAAATTTCTAGGCGAATTCAGTGAGTTCCCAAAGGGACATGTTTGTGTGAGTGTGCTTTTCAATATGTAACAACATTTTAAGGAACGGACTCTAAGTATCATGGTGAATTCAGTAGGTTCCCAATAGGATTCGCATGTAATAAGCTTGTTATTCAAGATAGAGCAACGTTTTAAGGAACGGAAACACTGTTTCTCTGTGAATTCAGTTAGTTCCCAGTAGCAGGCTCTTGTAATATGCGTACTTCTTAAGATTTATAAAAATTTGGTGTGCCGAACTGAGTAACATGGTGAATTCGGTTAGTTCCCAATAGGCCGCAGTAGTAATAAGTGGACAGTTCGGGATATAGAAAAATTTTCACGAATGGAATCAAAATTTCTAGGCGAATTCAGTGAGTTCCCAATGGGACATGCTTGTATGAGTGTGCTTTTCAATATGTAACAACATTTTAAGGAACGGACTCTAAGTATCATGGTGAATTCAGTAGGTTCCCAATAGGATTCGCATGTAATAAGCTTGTTATTCAAGATAGAGCAACGTTTTAAGGAACGGAAACACTGTTTCTCTGTGAATTCAGTTAGATCCCAGTAGCAGGCTCTTGTAATATGCGTACTTCTAAAGATTTATCAAAATTTGGTGTGCCGAATCTGAGTAACATGGTGAATTCGGTTAGTTCCCAATAGGCCGCAGTAGTAATAAGTGGACTGTTCGGGATATAGAAAAATTTTCACGAATGGAATCAAAATTTCTAGGCGAATTCAGTGAGTTCCCAAGGGGACATGTTTGTGTGAGTGTGCTTTTCAATATGTAACAACATTTTAAGGAACGGACTCTAAGTATCATGGTGAATTCAGTAGGTTCCCAATAGGATTCGCATGTAATAAGCTTGTTATTCAAGATAGAGCAACGTTTTAAGGAACGGAAACACTGTTTCTCTGTGAATTCAGTTAGTTCCCAGTAGCAGGCTCTTGTAATATGCGTACTTCTTAAGATTTATCAAAATTTGGTGTGCCGAACTGAGTAACATGGTGAATTCGGTTAGTTCCCAATAGGCCGCAGTAGTAATAAGTGGACTGTTCGGGATATAGAAAAATTTTCACGAATGGAATCAAAATTTCTAGGCGAATTCAGTGAGTTCCCAATGGGACATGCTTGTATGAGTGTGCTTTTCAATATGTAACAACATTTTAAGGAACGGACTCTAAGTATAATGGTGAATTCAGTAGGTTCCCAATAGGATTCGCATGTAATAAGCTTGTTCTTCAAGATAGAGCAGCGTTTTAAGGAACGGAAACACTGTTTCTCTGTGAATTCAGTTAGATCCCAGTAGCAGGCTCTTGTAATATGCGTACTTCTAAAGATTTATCAAAATTTGGTGTGCCGAATCTGAGTAACATGGTGAATTCGGTTAGTTTCCCATAGGCCGCAATAGTAATAAGTGGACTGTTCGGGATATAGAAAAATTTTCACGAATGGAATCAAAATTTCTAGGCGAATTCAGTGAGTTCCCAAAGGGACATGCTTGTGTGAGTGTGCTTTTAAATATATAACAACATTTTAAGGAACGGACTCTAAGTATCATGGTGAATTCAGTAGGTTCCCAATAGGATTCGCATGTAATAAGCTTGTCATTCAAGATAGAGCAACGTTTTAAGGAACGGAAACACTGTTTCTCTGTGAATTCAGTTAGTTCCCAGTAGCAGGCTCTTGTAATATGCGTACTTCTTAAGATTTATCAAAATATGGTGTGCCGAATCTGAGTAACATGGTGAATTCTGTTAGTTCCCAATAGGCCGCAGTAGTAATAAGTGGACTGTTCGGGATATAGAAAAATTTTCACGAATGGAATCAAAATTTCTAGGCGAATTCAGTGAGTTCCCAATGGGACATGCTTGTATGAGTGTGCTTTTCAATATGTAACAACATTTTAAGGAACGGACTCTAAGTATCATGGTGAATTCAGTAGGTTCCCAATAGGATTCGCATGTAATAAGCTTGTTATTCAAGATAGAGCAACGTTTTAAGGAACGGAAACACTGTTTCTCTGTGAATTCAGTTAGTTCCCAGTAGCAGGCTCTTGTAATATGCGTACTTCTAAAGATTTATCAAAATTTGGTGTGCCGAATCTGAGTAACATGGTGAATTCGGTTAGTTCCCAATAGGCCGCAGTAGTAATAAGTGGACTGTTCGGGATATAGAAAAATTTTCACGAATGGAATCAAAATTTCTAGGCGAATTCAGTGAGTTCCCAAGGGGACATGTTTGTGTGAGTGTGCTTTTCAATATGTAACAACATTTTAAGGAACGGACTCTAAGTATCATGGTGAATTCAGTAGGTTCCCAATAGGATTCGCATGTAATAAGCTTGTTATTCAAGATAGAGCAACGTTTTAAGGAACGGAAACACTGTTTCTCTGTGAATTCAGTTAGTTCCCAGTAGCAGGCTCTTGTAATATGCGTACTTCTAAAGATTTATCAAAATTTGGTGTGCCGAACTGAGTAACATGGTGAATTCGGTTAGTTCCCAATAGGCCGCAGTAGTAATAAGTGGACTGTTCGGGATATAGAAAAATTTTCACGAATGGAATCAAAATTTCTAGGCGAATTCAGTGAGTTCCCAATGGGACATGCTTGTATGAGTGTGCTTTTCAATATGTAACAACATTTTAAGGAACGGACTCTAAGTATAATGGTGAATTCAGTAGGTTCCCAATAGGATTCGCATGTAATAAGCTTGTTATTCAAGATAGAGCAACGTTTTAAGGAACGGAAACACTGTTTCTCTGTGAATTCAGTTAGTTCCCAGTAGCAGGCTCTTGTAATATGCGTACTTCTAAAGATTTATCAAAATTTGGTGTGCCGAATCTGAGTAACATGGTGAATTCGGTTAGTTCCCAATAGGCCGCAGTAGTAATAAGTGGACTGTTCGGGATATAGAAAAATTTTCACGAATGGAATCAAAATTTCTAGGCGAATTCAGTGAGTTCCCAAAGGGACATGTTTGTGTGAGTGTGCTTTTCAATATGTAACAACATTTTAAGGAACGGACTCTAAGTATCATGGTGAATTCAGTAGGTTCCCAATAGGATTCGCATGTAATAAGCTTGTTATTCAAGATAGAGCAACGTTTTAAGGAACGGAAACACTGTTTCTCTGTGAATTCAGTTAGTTCCCAGTAGCAGGCTCTTGTAATATGCGTACTTCTTAAGATTTATCAAAATTTGGTGTGCCGAACTGAGTAACATGGTGAATTCGGTTAGTTCCCAATAGGCCGCAGTAGTAATAAGTGGACAGTTCGGGATATAGAAAAATTTTCACGAATGGAATCAAAATTTCTAGGCGAATTCAGTGAGTTCCCAATGGGACATGCTTGTATGAGTGTGCTTTTCAATATGTAACAACATTTTAAGGAACGGACTCTAAGTATCATGGTGAATTCAGTAAGTTGCCAATAGGATACGCATGTAATAAGCTTGTTATTCAAGATAGAGCAACGTTTTAAGGAACGGAAACTCTGTTTCTCTGTGAATTCAGTTAGTTCCCAGTAGCAGGCTCTTGTAATATGCGTACTTCTAAAGATTTATCAAAATTTGGTGTGCCGAATCTGAGTAACATGGTGAATTCGGTTAGTTCCCACTAGGCCGTAGTTGTAATAAGTGGACTGTTCGGGATATAGAAAAATTTTCACGAATGGACTCAAAATTTCTAGGCGAATTCAGTGAGTTCCCAATGGGACATGCTTGTATTAGTGTGCTTTTCAATATGTAACAACATTTTAAGAACGGACTCTAAGTATCATGGTGAATTCAGTAGGTTCCCAATACGATTCGCATGTAATAAGCTTGTTATTCAAGATAGAGCAACGTTTTAAGGAACGGAAACACTGTTTCTCTGTGAATTCAGTTAGTTCCCAGTAGCAGGCTCTTGTAATATGCGTACTTCTAAAGATTTATCAAAATTTGGTGTGCCGAATCTGAGTAACATGGTGAATTCGGTTAGTTCCCAATAGGCCGCAGTAGTAATAAGTGGACTGTTCGGGATATAGAAAAATTTTCACGAATGGAATCAAAATTTCTAGGCGAATTCAGTGAGTTCCCAATGGGACATGCTTGTATGAGTGTGCTTTTCAATATGTAACAACATTTTAAGGAACGGACTCTAAGTATCATGGTGAATTCAGTAGGTTCCCAATAGGATTCGCATGTAATAAGCTTGTTATTCAAGATAGAGCAACGTTTTAAGGAACGGAAACACTGTTTCTCTGTGAATTCAGTTAGTTCCCAGTAGAAGGCTCTTGTAATATGCGTACTTCTAAAGATTTATCAAAATTTGGTGTGCCGAATCTGAGTAACATGGTGAATTCGGTTAGTTCCCAAGGGCCGCAGTAGTAAGAGGGGACTGTTCGGGATATAGAAAAATTTTCACGAATGGAATCAAAATTTCTAGGCGAATTCAGTGAGTTCCCAATGGGACATGCTTGTATGAGTGTGCCTTTCAATATGCAACAACATTTTAAGGAACGGACTCTAAGTATCATGGTGAATTCAGTAGGTTCCCAATAGGATTCGCATGTAATAAGCTTGTTATTCAAGATAGAGCAACGTTTTAAGGAACGGAAACACTGTTTCTCTGTGAATTCAGTTAGTTCCCAGTAGCAGGCTCTTGTAATATGCGTACTTCTAAAGATTTATCAAAATTTGGTGTGCCGAATCTGAGTAACATGGTGAATTCGGTTAGTTCCCACTAGGCCGTAGTTGTAATAAGTGGACTGTTCGGGATATAGAAAAATTTTCACGAATGGAATCAAAATTTCTAGGCAAATTCAGTGAGTTCCCAATGGGACATGCATGTATTAGTGTGCTTTTCAATATGTAACAACATTTTAAGAACGGACTCTAAGTATCATGGTGAATTCAGTAGGTTCCCAAGAGGATTCGCATGTAATAAGCTTGTTATTCAAGATAGAGCAACGTTTTAAGGAATGGAAACACTGTTTCTCTGTGAATTCAGTTAGTTCCCAGTAGCAGGCTCTTGTAATATGCGTACTTCTAAAGATTTATCAAAATTTGGTGTGCCGAATCTGAGTAACATGGTGAATTCGGTTAGTTCCCAATAGGCCGCAGTAGTAATAAGTGGACTGTTCGGGATATAGAAAAATTTTCACGAATGGAATCAAAATTTCTAGGCGAATTCAGTGAGTTCCCAATGGGACATGCTTGTATGAGTGTGCTTTTCAATATGTAACAACATTTTAAGGAACGGACTCTAAGTATCATGGTGAATTCAGTAGGTTCCCAATAGGATTCGCATGTAATAAGCTTGTTATTCAAGATAGAGAAACGTTTTAAGGAATGGAAACACTGTTTCTCTGTGAATTCAGTTAGTTCCCTGTAGCAGGCTCTTGTAATATGCGTACTTCTAAAGATTTATCAAAATTTGGTGTGCCGAATCTGAGTAACATGGTGAATTCGGTTAGTTCCCAATAGGCCGCAGTAGTAATAAGTGGACTGTTCGGGATATAGAAAAATTTTCACGAATGGAATCAAAATTTCTAGGCGAATTCAGTGAGTTCCCAATGGGACATGCTTGTATGAGTGTGCTTTTCAATATGTAACAACATTTTAAGGAACGGACTCTAAGTATCATGGTGAATTCAGTAGGTTCCCAATAGGATTCGCATGTAATAAGCTTGTTATTCAAGATAGAGCAACGTTTTAAGGAACGGAAACACTGTTTCTCTGTGAATTCAGTTAGTTCCCAGTAGCAGGCTCTTGTAATATGCGTACTTCTAAAGATTTATCAAAATTTGGTGTGCCGAATCTGAGTAACATGGTGAATTCGGTTAGTTCCCAAGGGCCGCAGTAGTAAGAGGGGACTGTTCGGGATATAGAAAAATTTTCACGAATGGAATCAAAATTTCTAGGCGAATTCAGTGAGTTCCCAATGGGACATGCTTGTATGAGTGTGCCTTTCAATATGCAACAACATTTTAAGGAACGGACTCTAAGTATCATGGTGAATTCAGTAGGTTCCCAATAGGATTCGCATGTAATAAGCTTGTTATTCAAGATAGAGCAACGTTTTAAGGAACGGAAACACTGTTTCTCTGTGAATTCAGTTAGTTCCCAGTAGCAGGCTCTTGTAATATGCGTACTTCTAAAGATTTATCAAAATTTGGTGTGCCGAATCTGAGTAACATGGTGAATTCGGTTAGTTCCCACTAGGCCGTAGTTGTAATAAGTGGACTGTTCGGGATATAGAAAAATTTTCACGAATGGAATCAAAATTTCTAGGCGAATTCAGTGAGTTCCCAATGGGACATGCTTGTATGAGTGTGCCTTTCAATATGCAAAAACATTTTAAGGAACGGACTCTAAGTATCATGGTGAATTCAGTAGGTTCCCAATAGGATTCGCATGTAATAAGCTTGTTATTCAAGATAGAGCAACGTTTTAAGGAACGGAAACACTGTTTCTCTGTGAATTCAGTTAGTTCCCAGTAGCAGGCTCTTGTAATATGCGTACTTCTAAAGATTTATCAAAATTTGGTGTGCCGAATCTGAGTAACATGGTGAATTCGGTTAGTTCCCACTAGGCCGTAGTTGTAATAAGTGGACTGTTCGGGATATAGAAAAATTTTCACGAATGGAATCAAAATTTCTAGGCGAATTCAGTGAGTTCCCAATGGGACATGCATGTATTAGTGTGCTTTTCAATATGTAACAACATTTTAAGAACGGACTCTAAGTATCATGGTGAATTCAGTAGGTTCCCAATAGGATTCGCATGTAATAAGCTTGTTATTCAAGATAGAGCAACGTTTTAAGGAACGGAAACACTGTTTCTCTGTGAATTCAGTTAGTTCCCAGTAGCAGGCTCTTGTAATATGCGTACTTCTTAAGATTTATCAAAATTTGGTGTGCCGAACTGAGTAACATGGTGAATTCGGTTAGTTCCCAATAGGCCGCAGTAGTAATAAGTGGACTGTTCGGGATATAGAAAAATTTTCACGAATGGAATCAAAATTTCTAGGCGAATTCAGTGAGTTCCCAATGGGACATGCTTGTATGAGTGTGCTTTTCAATATGTAACAACATTTTAAGGAACGGACTCTAAGTATAATGGTGAATTCAGTAGGTTCCCAATAGGATTCGCATGTAATAAGCTTGTTATTCAAGATAGAGCAACGTTTTAAGGAACGGAAACACTGTTTCTCTGTGAATTCAGTTAGTTCCCAGTAGCAGGCTCTTGTAATATGCGTACTTCTAAAGATTTATCAAAATTTGGTGTGCCGAATCTGAGTAACATGGTGAATTCGGTTAGTTCCCACTAGGCCGTAGTTGTAATAAGTGGACTGTTCGGGATATAGAAAAATTTTCACGAATGGAATCAAAATTTCTAGGCGAATTCAGTGAGTTCCCAATGGGACATGCTTGTATGAGTGTGCCTTTCAATATGCAACAACATTTTAAGGAACGGACTCTAAGTATCATGGTGAATTCAGTAGGTTCCCAATAGGATTCGCATGTAATAAGCTTGTTATTCAAGATAGAGCAACGTTTTAAGGAACGGAAACACTGTTTCTCTGTGAATTCAGTTAGTTCCCAGTAGCAGGCTCTTGTAATATGCGTACTTCTAAAGATTTATCAAAATTTGGTGTGCCGAATCTGAGTAACATGGTGAATTCGGTTAGTTCCCACTAGGCCGTAGTTGTAATAAGTGGACTGTTCGGGATATAGAAAAATTTTCACGAATGGAATCAAAATTTCTAGGCGAATTCAGTGAGTTCCCAATGGGACATGCATGTATTAGTGTGCTTTTCAATATGTAACAACATTTTAAGAACGGACTCTAAGTATCATGGTGAATTCAGTAGGTTCCCAATAGGATTCGCATGTAATAAGCTTGTTATTCAAGATAGAGCAACGTTTTAAGGAACGGAAACACTGTTTCTCTGTGAATTCAGTTAGTTCCCAGTAGCAGGCTCTTGTAATATGCGTACTTCTTAAGATTTATCAAAATTTGGTGTGCCGAACTGAGTAACATGGTGAATTCGGTTAGTTCCCAATAGGCCGCAGTAGTAATAAGTGGACTGTTCGGGATATAGAAAAATTTTCACGAATGGAATCAAAATTTCTAGGCGAATTCAGTGAGTTCCCAATGGGACATGCTTGTATGAGTGTGCTTTTCAATATGTAACAACATTTTAAGGAACGGACTCTAAGTATAATGGTGAATTCAGTAGGTTCCCAATAGGATTCGCATGTAATAAGCTTGTTATTCAAGATAGAGCAACGTTTTAAGGAACGGAAACACTGTTTCTCTGTGAATTCAGTTAGTTCCCAGTAGCAGGCTCTTGTAATATGCGTACTTCTAAAGATTTATCAAAATTTGGTGTGCCGAATCTGAGTAACATTGTGAATTCGGTTAGTTCCCAATAGGCCGCAGTAGTAATAAGTGGACTGTTCGGGATATAGAAAAATTTTCACGAATGGAATCAAAATTTCTAGGCGAATTCAGTGAGTTCCCAAAGGGACATGTTTGTGTGAGTGTGCTTTTCAATATGTAACAACATTTTAAGGAACGGACTCTAAGTATCATGGTGAATTCAGTAGGTTCCCAATAGGATTCGCATGTAAAAAGCTTGTTATTCAAGATAGAGCAACGTTTTAAGGAACGGAAACACTGTTTCTCTGTGAATTCAGTTAGTTCCCAGTAGCAGGCTCTTGTAATATGCGTACTTCTTAAGATTTATCAAAATTTGGTGTGCCGAACTGAGTAACATGGTGAATTCGGTTAGTTCCCAATAGGCCGCAGTAGTAATAAGTGGACAGTTCGGGATATAGAAAAATTTTCACGAATGGAATCAAAATTTCTAGGCGAATTCAGTGAGTTCCCAATGGGACATGCTTGTATGAGTGTGCTTTTCAATATGTAACAACATTTTAAGGAACGGACTCTAAGTATCATGGTGAATTCAGTAAGTTGCCAATAGGATACGCATGTAATAAGCTTGTTATTCAAGATAGAGCAACGTTTTAAGGAACGGAAACACTGTTTCTCTGTGAATTCAGTTAGTTCCCAGTAGCAGGCTCTTGTAATATGCGTACTTCTAAAGATTTATCAAAATTTGGTGTGCCGAATCTGAGTAACATGGTGAATTCGGTTCGTTCCCACTAGGCCGTAGTTGTAATAAGTGGACTGTTCGGGATATAGAAAAATTTTCACGAATGGACTCAAAATTTCTAGGCGAATTCAGTGAGTTCCCAATGGGACATGCTTGTATTAGTGTGCTTTTCAATATGTAACAACATTTTAAGAACGGACTCTAAGTATCATGGTGAATTCAGTAGGTTCCCAATACGATTCGCATGTAATAAGCTTGTTATTCAAGATAGAGCAACGTTTTAAGGAACGGAAACACTGTTTCTCTGTGAATTCAGTTAATTCCCAGTAGCAGGCTCTTGTAATATGCGTACTTCTAAAGATTTATCAAAATTTGGTGTGCCGAATCTGAGTAACATGGTGAATTCGGTTAGTTCCCAATAGGCCGCAGTAGTAATAAGTGGACTGTTCGGGATATAGAAAAATTTTCACGAATGGAATCAAAATTTCTAGGCGAATTCAGTGAGTTCCCAATGGGACATGCTTGTATGAGTGTGCTTTTCAATATGTAACAACATTTTAAGGAACGGACTCTAAATATCATGGTGAATTCAGTAGGTTCCCAATAGGATTCGCATGTAATAAGCTTGTTATTCAAGATAGAGCAACGTTTTAAGGAACGGAAACACTGTTTCTCTGTGAATTCAGTTAGTTCCCAGTAGAAGGCTCTTGTAATATGCGTACTTCTAAAGATTTATCAAAATTTGGTGTGCCGAATCTGAGTAACATGGTGAATTCGGTTAGTTCCCAAGGGCCGCAGTAGTAAGAGGGGACTGTTCGGGATATAGAAAAATTTTCACGAATGGAATCAAAATTTCTAGGCGAATTCAGTGAGTTCCCAATGGGACATGCTTGTATGAGTGTGCCTTTCAATATGCAACAACATTTTAAGGAACGGACTCTAAGTATCATGGTGAATTCAGTAGGTTCCCAATAGGATTCGCATGTAATAAGCTTGTTATTCAAGATAGAGCAACGTTTTAAGGAACGGAAACACTGTTTCTCTGTGAATTCAGTTAGTTCCCAGTAGCAGGCTCTTGTAATATGCGTACTTCTAAAGATTTATCAAAATTTGGTGTGCCGAATCTGAGTAACATGGTGAATTCGGTTAGTTCCCACTAGGCCGTAGTTGTAATAAGTGGACTGTTCGGGATATAGAAAAATTTTCACGAATGGAATCAAAATTTCTAGGCAAATTCAGTGAGTTCCCAATGGGACATGCATGTATTAGTGTGCTTTTCAATATGTAACAACATTTTAAGAACGGACTCTAAGTATCATGGTGAATTCAGTAGGTTCCCAAGAGGATTCGCATGTAATAAGCTTGTTATTCAAGATAGAGCAACGTTTTAAGGAACGGAAACACTGTTTCTCTGTGAATTCAGTTAGTTCCCAGTAGCAGGCTCTTGTAATATGCGTACTTCTAAAGATTTATCAAAATTTGGTGTGCCGAATCTGAGTAACATGGTTAATTCGGTTAGTTCCCAATAGGCCGCAGTAGTAATAAGTGGACTGTTCGGGATATAGAAAAATTTTCACGAATGGAATCAAAATTTCTAGGCGAATTCAGTGAGTTCCCAATGGGACATGCTTGTATGAGTGTGCTTTTCAATATGTAACAACATTTTAAGGAACGGACTCTAAGTATCATGGTGAATTCAGTAGGTTCCCAATAGGATTCGCATGTAATAAGCTTGTTATTCAAGATAGAGCAACGTTTTAAGGAACGGAAACACTGTTTCTCTGTGAATTCAGTTAGTTCCCTGTAGCAGGCTCTTGTAATATGCGTACTTCTAAAGATTTATCAAAATTTGGTGTGCCGAATCTGAGTAACATGGTGAATTCGGTTAGTTCCCAATAGGCCGCAGTAGTAATAAGTGGACTGTTCGGGATATAGAAAAATTTTCACGAATGGAATCAAAATTTCTAGGCGAATTCAGTGAGTTCCCAATGGGACATGCTTGTATGAGTGTGCTTTTCAATATGTAACAACATTTTAAGGAACGGACTCTAAGTATCATGGTGAATTCAGTAGGTTCCCAATAGGATTCGCATGTAATAAGCTTGTTATTCAAGATAGAGCAACGTTTTAAGGAACGGAAACACTGTTTCTCTGTGAATTCAGTTAGTTCCCAGTAGCAGGCTCTTGTAATATGCGTACTTCTAAAGATTTATCAAAATTTGGTGTGCCGAATCTGAGTAACATGGTGAATTCGGTTAGTTCCCAAGGGCCGCAGTAGTAAGAGGGGACTGTTCGGGATATAGAAAAATTTTCACGAATGGAATCAAAATTTCTAGGCGAATTCAGTGAGTTCCCATGGGACATGCTTGTATGAGTGTGCCTTTCATTATGCAACAACATTTTAAGGAACGGACTCTAAGTATCATGGTGAATTCAGTAGGTTCCCTATAGGGTTCGCATGTAATAAGCTTGTTATTCAAGATAGAGCAACGTTTTAAGGAACGGAAACACTGTTTCTCTGTGAATTCAGTTAGTTCCCAGTAGCAGGCTCTTGTAATATGCGTACTTCTAAAGATTTATCAAAATTTGGTGTGCCGAATCTGAGTAACATGGTGAATTCGGTTAGTTCCCACTAGGCCGTAGTTGTAATAAGTGGACTGTTCGGGATATAGAAAAATTTTCACGAATGGAATCAAAATTTCTAGGCAAATTCAGTGAGTTCCCAATGGGACATGCATGTATTAGTGTGCTTTTCAATATGTAACAACATTTTAAGGACGGACTCTAAGTATCATGGTGAATTCAGTAGGTTCCCAAGAGGATTCGCATGTAATAAGCTTGTTATTCAAGATAGAGCAACGTTTTAAGGAACGGAAACACTGTTTCTCTGTGAATTCAGTTAGTTCCCAGTAGCAGGCTCTTGTAATATGCGTACTTCTAAAGATTTATCAAAATTTGGTGTGCCGAATCTGAGTAACATGGTGAATTCGGTTAGTTCCCAATAGGCCGCAGTAGTAATAAGTGGACTGTTCGGGATATAGAAAAATTTTCACGAATGGAATCAAAATTTCTAGGCGAATTCAGTGAGTTCCCAATGGGACATGCTTGTATGAGTGTGCTTTTCAATATGTAACAACATTTTAAGGAACGGACTCTAAGTATCATGGTGAATTCAGTAGGTTCCCAATAGGATTCGCATGTAATAAGCTTGTTATTCAAGATAGAGCAACGTTTTAAGGAATGGAAACACTGTTTCTCTGTGAATTCAGTTAGTTCCCTGTAGCAGGCTCTTGTAATATGCGTACTTCTAAAGATTTATCAAAATTTGGTGTGCCGAATCTGAGTAACATGGTGAATTCGGTTAGTTCCCAATAGGCCGCAGTAGTAATAAGTGGACTGTTCGGGATATAGAAAAATTTTCACGAATGGAATCAAAATTTCTAGGCGAATTCAGTGAGTTCCCAATGGGACATGCTTGTATGAGTGTGCTTTTCAATATGTAACAACATTTTAAGGAACGGACTCTAAGTATCATGGTGAATTCAGTAGGTTCCCAATAGGATTCGCATGTAATAAGCTTGTTATTCAAGATAGAGCAACGTTTTAAGGAACGGAAACACTGTTTCTCTGTGAATTCAGTTAGTTCCCAGTAGCAGGCTCTTGTAATATGCGTACTTCTAAAGATTTATCAAAATTTGGTGTGCCGAATCTGAGTAACATGGTGAATTCGGTTAGTTCCCACTAGGCCGTAGTTGTAATAAGTGGACTGTTCGGGATATAGAAAAATTTTCACGAATGGAATCAAAATTTCTAGGCAAATTCAGTGAGTTCCCAATGGGACATGCATGTATTAGTGTGCTTTTCAATATGTAACAACATTTTAAGAACGGACTCTAAGTATCATTGTGAATTCAGTAGGTTCCCAAGAGGATTCGCATGTAATAAGCTTGTTATTCAAGATAGAGCAACGTTTTAAGGAACGGAAACACTGTTACTCTGTGAATTCAGTTAGTTCCCAGTAGCAGGCTCTTGTAATATGCGTACTTCTAAAGATTTATCAAAATTTGGTGTGCCGAATCTGAGTAACATGGTTAATTCGGTTAGTTCCCAATAGGCCGCAGTAGTAATAAGTGGACTGTTCGGGATATAGAAAAATTTTCACGAATGGAATCAAAATTTCTAGGCGAATTCAGTGAGTTCCCAATGGGACATGCTTGTATGAGTGTGCTTTTCAATATGTAACAACATTTTAAGGAACGGACTCTAAGTATCATGGTGAATTCAGTAGGTTCCCAATAGGATTCGCATGTAATAAGCTTGTTATTCAAGATAGAGCAACGTTTTAAGGAACGGAAACACTGTTTCTCTGTGAATTCAGTTAGTTCCCAGTAGCAGGCTCTTGTAATATGCGTACTTCTAAAGATTTATCAAAATTTGGTGTGCCGAATCTGAGTAACATGGTGAATTCGGTTAGTTCCCACTAGGCCGTAGTTGTAATAAGTGGACTGTTCGGGATATAGAAAAATTTTCACGAATGGAATCAAAATTTCTAGGCAAATTCAGTGAGTTCCCAATGGGACATGCATGTATTAGTGTGCTTTTCAATATGTAACAACATTTTAAGAACGGACTCTAAGTATCATGGTGAATTCAGTAGGTTCCCAAGAGGATTCGCATGTAATAAGCTTGTTATTCAAGATAGAGCAACGTTTTAAGGAACGGAAACACTGTTTCTCTGTGAATTCAGTTAGTTCCCAGTAGCAGGCTCTTGTAATATGCGTACTTCTAAAGATTTATCAAAATTTGGTGTGCCGAATCTGAGTAACATGGTTAATTCGGTTAGTTCCCAATAGGCCGCAGTAGTAATAAGTGGACTGTTCGGGATATAGAAAAATTTTCACGAATGGAATCAAAATTTCTAGGCGAATTCAGTGAGTTCCCAATGGGACATGCTTGTATGAGTGTGCTTTTCAATATGTAACAACATTTTAAGGAACGGACTCTAAGTATCATGGTGAATTCAGTAGGTTCCCAATAGGATTCGCATGTAATAAGCTTGTTATTCAAGATAGAGCAACGTTTTAAGGAACGGAAACACTGTTTCTCTGTGAATTCAGTTAGTTCCCTGTAGCAGGCTCTTGTAATATGCGTACTTCTAAAGATTTATCAAAATTTGGTGTGCCGAATCTGAGTAACATGGTGAATTCGGTTAGTTCCCAATAGGCCGCAGTAGTAATAAGTGGACTGTTCGGATATAGAAAAATTTTCACGAATGGAATCAAAATTTCTAGGCGAATTCAGTGAGTTCCCAATGGGACATGCTTGTATGAGTGTGCTTTTCAATATGTAACAACATTTTAAGGAACGGACTCTAAGTATCATTGTGAATTCAGTAGGTTCCCAATAGGATTCGCATGTAATAAGCTTGTTATTCAAGATAGAGCAACGTTTTAAGGAACGGAAACACTGTTTCTCTGTGAATTCAGTTAGTTCCCAGTAGCAGGCTCTTGTAATATGCGTACTTCTAAAGATTTATCAAAATTTGGTGTGCCGAATCTGAGTAACATGGTGAATTCGGTTAGTTCCCAAGGGCCGCAGTAGTAAGAGGGGACTGTTCGGGATATAGAAAAATTTTCACGAATGGAATCAAAATTTCTAGGCGAATTCAGTGAGTTCCCAATGGGACATGCTTGTATGAGTGTGCCTTTCATTATGCAACAACATTTTAAGGAACGGACTCTAAGTATCATGGTGAATTCAGTAGGTTCCCAATAGGGTTCGCATGTAATAAGCTTGTTATTCAAGATAGAGCAACGTTTTAAGGAACGGAAACACTGTTTCTCTGTGAATTCAGTTAGTTCCCAGTAGCAGGCTCTTGTAATATGCGTACTTCTAAAGATTTATCAAAATTTGGTGTGCCGAATCTGAGTAACATGGTGAATTCGGTTAGTTCCCACTAGGCCGTAGTTGTAATAAGTGGACTGTTCGGGATATAGAAAAATTTTCACGAATGGAATCAAAATTTCTAGGCAAATTCAGTGAGTTCCCAATGGGACATGCATGTATTAGTGTGCTTTTCAATATGTAACAACATTTTAAGGACGGACTCTAAGTATCATGGTGAATTCAGTAGGTTCCCAAGAGGATTCGCATGTAATAAGCTTGTTATTCAAGATAG
The DNA here is from genome assembly GCF_021556685.1 of Rattus norvegicus. Lineage (NCBI taxonomy): Eukaryota > Metazoa > Chordata > Mammalia > Rodentia > Muridae > Rattus > Rattus norvegicus. The sequence goes on from NC_141549.1 coordinate 43,212,756, forward strand.
AGCAACGTTTTAAGGAACGGAAACACTGTTTCTCTGTGAATTCAGTTAGTTCCCAGTAGCAGGCTCTTGTAATATGCGTACTTCTAAAGATTTATCAAAATTTGGTGTGCCGAATCTGAGTAACATGGTGAATTCGGTTAGTTCCCAATAGGCCGCAGTAGTAATAAGTGGACTGTTCGGGATATAGAAAAATTTTCACGAATGGAATCAAAATTTCTAGGCGAATTCAGTGAGTTCCCAATGGGACATGCTTGTATGAGTGTGCTTTTCAATATGTAACAACATTTTAAGGAACGGACTCTAAGTATCATGGTGAATTCAGTAGGTTCCCAATAGGATTCGCATGTAATAAGCTTGTTATTCAAGATAGAGCAACGTTTTAAGGAATGGAAACACTGTTTCTCTGTGAATTCAGTTAGTTCCCTGTAGCAGGCTCTTGTAATATGCGTACTTCTAAAGATTTATCAAAATTTGGTGTGCCGAATCTGAGTAACATGGTGAATTCGGTTAGTTCCCAATAGGCCGCAGTAGTAATAAGTGGACTGTTCGGGATATAGAAAAATTTTCACGAATGGAATCAAAATTTCTAGGCGAATTCAGTGAGTTCCCAATGGGACATGCTTGTATGAGTGTGCTTTTCAATATGTAACAACATTTTAAGGAACGGACTCTAAGTATCATGGTGAATTCAGTAGGTTCCCAATAGGATTCGCATGTAATAAGCTTGTTATTCAAGATAGAGCAACGTTTTAAGGAACGGAAACACTGTTTCTCTGTGAATTCAGTTAGTTCCCAGTAGCAGGCTCTTGTAATATGCGTACTTCTAAAGATTTATCAAAATTTGGTGTGCCGAATCTGAGTAACATGGTGAATTCGGTTAGTTCCCACTAGGCCGTAGTTGTAATAAGTGGACTGTTCGGGATATAGAAAAATTTTCACGAATGGAATCAAAATTTCTAGGCAAATTCAGTGAGTTCCCAATGGGACATGCATGTATTAGTGTGCTTTTCAATATGTAACAACATTTTAAGAACGGACTCTAAGTATCATGGTGAATTCAGTAGGTTCCCAAGAGGATTCGCATGTAATAAGCTTGTTATTCAAGATAGAGCAACGTTTTAAGGAACGGAAACACTGTTTCTCTGTGAATTCAGTTAGTTCCCAGTAGCAGGCTCTTGTAATATGCGTACTTCTAAAGATTTATCAAAATTTGGTGTGCCGAATCTGAGTAACATGGTTAATTCGGTTAGTTCCCAATAGGCCGCAGTAGTAATAAGTGGACTGTTCGGGATATAGAAAAATTTTCACGAATGGAATCAAAATTTCTAGGCGAATTCAGTGAGTTCCCAATGGGACATGCTTGTATGAGTGTGCTTTTCAATATGTAACAACATTTTAAGGAACGGACTCTAAGTATCATGGTGAATTCAGTAGGTTCCCAATAGGATTCGCATGTAATAAGCTTGTTATTCAAGATAGAGCAACGTTTTAAGGAACGGAAACACTGTTTCTCTGTGAATTCAGTTAGTTCCCTGTAGCAGGCTCTTGTAATATGCGTACTTCTAAAGATTTATCAAAATTTGGTGTGCCGAATCTGAGTAACATGGTGAATTCGGTTAGTTTCCAATAGGCCGCAGTAGTAATAAGTGGACTGTTCGGGATATAGAAAAATTTTCACGAATGGAATCAAAATTTCTAGGCGAATTCAGTGAGTTCCCAATGGGACATGCTTGTATGAGTGTGCTTTTCAATATGTAACAACATTTTAAGGAACGGACTCTAAGTATCATGGTGAATTCAGTAGGTTCCCAATAGGATTCGCATGTAATAAGCTTGTTATTCAAGATAGAGCAACGTTTTAAGGAACGGAAACACTGTTTCTCTGTGAATTCAGTTAGTTCCCAGTAGCAGGCTCTTGTAATATGCGTACTTCTAAAGATTTATCAAAATTTGGTGTGCCGAATCTGAGTAACATGGTGAATTCGGTTAGTTCCCAAGGGCCGCAGTAGTAAGAGGGGACTGTTCGGGATATAGAAAAATTTTCACGAATGGAATCAAAATTTCTAGGCGAATTCAGTGAGTTCCCAATGGGACATGCTTGTATGAGTGTGCCTTTCATTATGCAACAACATTTTAAGGAACGGACTCTAAGTATCATGGTGAATTCAGTAGGTTCCCAATAGGGTTCGCATGTAATAAGCTTGTTATTCAAGATAGAGCAACGTTTTAAGGAACGGAAACACTGTTTCTCTGTGAATTCAGTTAGTTCCCAGTAGCAGGCTCTTGTAATATGCGTACTTCTAAAGATTTATCAAAATTTGGTGTGCCGAATCTGAGTAACATGGTGAATTCGGTTAGTTCTCACTAGGCCGTAGTTGTAATAAGTGGACTGTTCGGGATATAGAAAAATTTTCACGAATGGAATCAAAATTTCTAGGCAAATTCAGTGAGTTCCCAATGGGACATGCATGTATTAGTGTGCTTTTCAATATGTAACAACATTTTAAGGACGGACTCTAAGTATCATGGTGAATTCAGTAGGTTCCCAAGAGGATTCGCATGTAATAAGCTTGTTATTCAAGATAGAGCAACGTTTTAAGGAACGGAAACACTGTTTCTCTGTGAATTCAGTTAGTTCCCAGTAGCAGGCTCTTGTAATATGCGTACTTCTAAAGATTTATCAAAATTTGGTGTGCCGAATCTGAGTAACATGGTGAATTCGGTTAGTTCCCAATAGGCCGCAGTAGTAATAAGTGGACTGTTCGGGATATAGAAAAATTTTCACGAATGGAATCAAAATTTCTAGGCGAATTCAGTGAGTTCCCAATGGGACATGCTTGTATGAGTGTGCTTTTCAATATGTAACAACATTTTAAGGAACGGACTCTAAGTATCATGGTGAATTCAGTAGGTTCCCAATAGGATTCGCATGTAATAAGCTTGTTATTCAAGATAGAGCAACGTTTTAAGGAATGGAAACACTGTTTCTCTGTGAATTCAGTTAGTTCCCTGTAGCAGGCTCTTGTAATATGCGTACTTCTAAAGATTTATCAAAATTTGGTGTGCCGAATCTGAGTAACATGGTGAATTCGGTTAGTTCCCAATAGGCCGCAGTAGTAATAAGTGGACTGTTCGGGATATAGAAAAATTTTCACGAATGGAATCAAAATTTCTAGGCGAATTCAGTGAGTTCCCAATGGGACATGCTTGTATGAGTGTGCTTTTCAATATGTAACAACATTTTAAGGAACGGACTCTAAGTATCATGGTGAATTCAGTAGGTTCCCAATAGGATTCGCATGTAATAAGCTTGTTATTCAAGATAGAGCAACGTTTTAAGGAACGGAAACATTGTTTCTCTGTGAATTCAGTTAGTTCCCAGTAGCAGGCTCTTGTAATATGCGTACTTCTAAAGATTTATCAAAATTTGGTGTGCCGAATCTGAGTAACATGGTGAATTCGGTTAGTTCCCACTAGGCCGTAGTTGTAATAAGTGGACTGTTCGGGATATAGAAAAATTTTCACGAATGGAATCAAAATTTCTAGGCAAATTCAGTGAGTTCCCAATGGGACATGCATGTATTAGTGTGCTTTTCAATATGTAACAACATTTTAAGAACGGACTCTAAGTATCATGGTGAATTCAGTAGGTTCCCAAGAGGATTCGCATGTAATAAGCTTGTTATTCAAGATAGAGCAACGTTTTAAGGAACGGAAACACTGTTTCTCTGTGAATTCAGTTAGTTCCCAGTAGCAGGCTCTTGTAATATGCGTACTTCTAAAGATTTATCAAAATTTGGTGTGCCGAATCTGAGTAACATGGTTAATTCGGTTAGTTCCCAATAGGCCGCAGTAGTAATAAGTGGACTGTTCGGGATATAGAAAAATTTTCACGAATGGAATCAAAATTTCTAGGCGAATTCAGTGAGTTCCCAATGGGACATGCTTGTATGAGTGTGCTTTTCAATATGTAACAACATTTTAAGGAACGGACTCTAAGTATCATGGTGAATTCAGTAGGTTCCCAATAGGATTCGCATGTAATAAGCTTGTTATTCAAGATAGAGCAACGTTTTAAGGAATGGAAACACTGTTTCTCTGTGAATTCAGTTAGTTCCCTGTAGCAGGCTCTTGTAATATGCGTACTTCTAAAGATTTATCAAAATTTGGTGTGCCGAATCTGAGTAACATGGTGAATTCGGTTAGTTCCCAATAGGCCGCAGTAGTAATAAGTGGACTGTTCGGGATATAAAAAATTTTCACGAATGGAATCAAAATTTTTAGGCGAATTCACTGAGTTCCCTATGGGACATGCTTGTATGAGTGTGCTTTTCAATATGTAACAACATTTTAAGGAACGGACTCTAAGTATCATGGTGAATTCAGTAGGTTCCCAATAGGATTCGCATGTAATAAGCTTGTTATTCAAGATAGAGCAACGTTTTAAGGAACGGAAACACTGTTTCTCTGTGAATTCAGTTAGTTCCCTGTAGCAGGCTCTTGTAATATGCGTACTTCTAAAGATTTATCAAAATTTGGTGTGCCGAATCTGAGTAACATGGTGAATTCGGTTAGTTCCCAATGGCCGCAGTAGTAAGAGGGGACTGTTCGGGATATAGAAAAATTTTCACGAATGGAATCAAAATATCTAGGCGAATTCAGTGAGTTCCCAATGGGACATGCTTGTATGAGTGTGCCTTTCAATATGCAACAACATTTTAAGGATCGGACTCTAAGTATCATGGTGAATTCAGTAGGTTCCCAATAGGATTCGCATGTAATAAGCTTGTTATTCAAGATAGAGCAACGTTTTAAGGAACGGAAACACTGTTTCTCTGTGAATTCAGTTAGTTCCCAGTAGCAGGCTCTTGTAATATGCGTACTTCTAAAGATTTATCAAAATTTGGTGTGCCGAATCTGAGTAACATGGTGAATTCGGTTAGTTCCCACTAGGCCGTAGTTGTAATAAGTGGACTGTTCGGGATATAGAAAAATTTTCACGAATGGAATCAAAATTTCTAGGCGAATTCAGTGAGTTCCCAATGGGACATGCATGTATTAGTGTGCTTTTCAATATGTAACAACATTTTAAGAACGGACTCTAAGTATCATGGTGAATTCAGTAGGTTCCCAAGAGGATTCGCATGTAATAAGCTTGTTATTCAAGATAGAGCAACGTTTTAAGGAACGGAAACACTGTTTCTCTGTGAATTCAGTTAGTTCCCAGTAGCAGGCTCTTGTAATATGCGTACTTCTAAAGATTTATCAAAATTTGGTGTGCCGAATCTGAGTAACATGGTGAATTCGGTTAGTTCCAATAGGCCGCAGTAGTAATAAGTGGACTGTTCGGGATATAGAAAAATTTTCACGAATGGAATCAAAATTTCTAGGCGAATTCAGTGAGTTCCCAATGGGATATGCTTGTATGAGTGTGCTTTTCAATATGTAACAACATTTTAAGGAACGGACTCTAAGTATCATGGTGAATTCAGTAGGTTCCCAATAGGATTCGCATGTAATAAGCTTGTTATTCAAGATAGAGCAACGTTTTAAGGAACGGAAACACTGTTTCTCTGTGAATTCAGTTAGTTCCCTGTAGCAGGCTCTTGTAATATGCGTACTTCTAAAGATTTATCAAAATTTGGTGTGCCGAATCTGAGTAACATGGTGAATTCGGTTAGTTCCCAATAGGCCGCAGTAGTAAGAGGGGACTGTTCGGGATATAGAAAAATTTTCACGAATGGAATCAAAATTTCTAGGCGAATTCAGTGAGTTCCCAATGGGACATGCTTGTATGAGTGTGCCTTTCAATATGCAACAACATTTTAAGGAACGGACTCCAAGTATCATGGTGAATTCAGTAGGTTCCCAATAGGATTCGCATGTAATAAGCTTGTTATTCAAGATAGAGCAACGTTTTAAGCAACGGAAACACTGTTTCTCTGTGAATTCAGTTAGTTCCCAGTAGCAGGCTCTTGTAATATGCGTACTTCTAAAGATTTATCAAAATTTGGTGTGCCGAATCTGAGTAACATGGTGAATTCGGTTAGTTCCCACTAGGCCGTAGTTGTAATAAGTGGACTGTTCGGGATATAGAAAAATTTTCACGAATGGACTCAAAATTTCTAGGCGAATTCAGTGAGTTCCCAATGGGACATGCTTGTATTAGTGTGCTTTTCAATATGTAACAACATTTTAAGAACGGACTCTAAGTATCATGGTGAATTCAGTAGGTTCCCAATACGATTCGCATGTAATAAGCTTGTTATTCAAGATAGAGCAACGTTTTAAGGAATGGAAACACTGTTTCTCTGTGAATTCAGTTAGTTCCCAGTAGCAGGCTCTTGTAATATGCGTACTTCTAAAGATTTATCAAAATTTGGTGTGCCGAATCTGAGTAACATGGTGAATTCGGTTAGTTCCCAATAGGCCGCAGTAGTAATAAGTGGACTGTTCGGGATAAAGAAAAATTTTCACGAATGGACTCAAAATTTCTAGGCGAATTCAGTGAGTTCCCAATGGGACATGCTTGTATTAGTGTGCTTTTCAATATGTAACAACATTTTAAGAACGGACTCTAAGTATCATGGTGAATTCAGTAGGTTCCCAAGAGGATTCGCATGTAATAAGCTTGTTATTCAAGATAGAGCAACGTTTTAAGGAACGGAAACACTGTTTCTCTGTGAATTCAGTTAGTTCCCAGTAGCAGGCTCTTGTAATATGCGTACTTCTAAAGATTTATCAAAATTTGGTGTGCCGAATCTGAGTAACATGGTGAATTCGGTTAGTTCCCAATAGGCCGCAGTAGTAATAAGTGGACTGTTCGGGATATAGAAAAATTTTCACGAATGGAATCAAAATTTCTAGGCGAATTCAGTGAGTTCCCAATGGGACATGCTTGTATGAGTGTGCTTTTCAATATGTAACAACATTTTAAGGAACGGACTCTAAGTATCATGGTGAATTCAGTAGGTTCCCAATAGGATTCGCATGTAATAAGCTTGTTATTCAAGATAGAGCAACGTTTTAAGGAACGGAAACACTGTTTCTCTGTGAATTCAGTTAGTTCCCTGTAGCAGGCTCTTGTAATATGCGTACTTCTAAAGATTTATCAAAATTTGGTGTGCCGAATCTGAGTAACATGGTGAATTCGGTTAGTTCCCAAGGGCCGCAGTAGTAAGAGGGGACTGTTCGGGATATATAAAAATTTTCACGAATGGAATCAAAATTTCTAGGCGAATTCAGTGAGTTCCCAATGGGACATGCTTGTATGAGTGTGCCTTTCAATATGCAACAACATTTTAAGGAACGGACTCTAAGTATCATGGTGAATTCAGTAGGTTCCCAATAGGATTCGCATGTAATAAGCTTGTTATTCAAGATAGAGCAACGTTTTAAGGAACGGAAACACTGTTTCTCTGTGAATTCAGTTAGTTCCCAGTAGCAGGCTCTTGTAATATGCGTACTTCTAAAGATTTATCAAAATTTGGTGTGCCGAATCTGAGTAACATGGTGAATTCGGTTAGTTCCCACTAGGCCGTAGTTGTAATAAGTGGACTGTTCGGGATATAGAAAAATTTTCACGAATGGACTCAAAATTTCTAGGCGAATTCAGTGAGTTCCCAATGGGACATGCTTGTATTAGTGTGCTTTTCAATATGTAACAACATTTTAAGAACGGACTCTAAGTATCATGGTGAATTCAGTAGGTTTCCAATACGATTCGCATGTAATAAGCTTGTTATTCAAGATAGAGCAACGTTTTAAGGAATGGAAACACTGTTTCTCTGTGAATTCAGTTAGTTCCCAGTAGCAGGCTCTTGTAATATGCGTACTTCTAAAGATTTATCAAAATTTGGTGTGCCGAATCTGAGTAACATGGTGAATTCGGTTAGTTCCCAATAGGCCGCAGGAGTAATAAGTGGACTGTTCGGGATATAGAAAAATTTTCACGAATGGAATCAAAATTTCTAGGCGAATTCAGTGAGTTCCCAATGGGACATGCTTGTATGAGTGTGCTTTTCAATATGTAACAACATTTTAAGGAACGGACTCTAAGTATCATGGTGAATTCAGTAGGTTCCCAATAGGATTCGCATGTAATAAGCTTGTTATTCAAGATAGAGCAACGTTTTAAGGAACGGAAACACTGTTTCTCTGTGAATTCAGTTAGTTCCCTGTAGCAGGCTCTTGTAATATGCGTACTTCTAAAGATTTATCAAAATTTGGTGTGCCGAATCTGAGTAACATGGTGAATTTGGTTAGTTCCCAATAGGCCGCAGGAGTAATAAGTGGACTGTTCGGGATATAGAAAAATTTTCACGAATGGAATCAAAATTTCTAGGCGAATTCAGTGAGTTCCCAATGGGACATGCTTGTATGAGTGTGCTTTTCAATATGTAACAACATTTTAAGGAACGGACTCTAAGTATCATGGTGAATTCAGTAGGTTCCCAATAGGATTCGCATGTAATAAGCTTGTTATTCAAGATAGAGCAACGTTTTAAGGAACGGAAACACTGTTTCTCTGTGAATTCAGTTAGTTCCCTGTAGCAGGCTCTTGTAATATGCGTACTTCTAAAGATTTATCAAAATTTGGTGTGCCGAATCTGAGTAACATGGTGAATTCGGTTAGTTCCCAATAGGCCGCAGTAGTAAGAGGGGACTGTTCGGGATATAGAAAAATTTTCACGAATGGAATCAAAATTTCTAGGCGAATTCAGTGAGTTCCCAATGGGACATGCTTGTATGAGTGTGCCTTTCAATATGCAACAACATTTTAAGGAACGGACTCCAAGTATCATGGTGAATTCAGTAGGTCCCCAATAGGATTCGCATGTAATAAGCTTGTTATTCAAGATAGAGCAACGTTTTAAGCAACGGAAACACTGTTTCTCTGTGAATTCAGTTAGTTCCCAGTAGCAGGCTCTTGTAATATGCGTACTTCTAAAGATTTATCAAAATTTGGTGTGCCGAATCTGAGTAACATGGTGAATTCGGTTAGTTCCCACTAGGCCGTAGTTGTAATAAGTGGACTTTTCGGGATAAAGAAAAATTTTCACGAATGGACTCAAAATTTCTAGGCGAATTCAGTGAGTTCCCAATGGGACATGCTTGTATTAGTGTGCTTTTCAATATGTAACAACATTTTAAGAACGGACTCTAAGTATCATGGTGAATTCAGTAGGTTCCCAAGAGGATTCGCATGTAATAAGCTTGTTATTCAAGATAGAGCAACGTTTTAAGGAACGGAAACACTGTTTCTCTGTGAATTCAGTTAGTTCCCAGTAGCAGGCTCTTGTAATATGCGTACTTCTAAAGATTTATCAAAATTTGGTGTGCCGAATCTGAGTAACATGGTGAATTCGGTTAGTTCCCAATAGGCCGCAGTAGTAATAAGTGGACTGTTCGGGATATAGAAAAATTTTCACGAATGGAATCAAAATTTCTAGGCGAATTCAGTGAGTTCCCAATGGGACATGCTTGTATTAGTGTGCTTTTCAATATGTAACAACATTTTAAGGAACGGACTCTAAGTATCATGGTGAATTCAGTAGGTTCCCAAAAGGATTCGCATGTAATAAGCTTGTTATTCAAGATAGAGCAACGTTTTAAGGAACGGAAACACTGTTTCTCTGTGAATTCAGTTAGTTCCCTGTAGCAGGCTCTTGTAATATGCGTACTTCTAAAGATTTATCAAAATTTGGTGTGCCGAATCTGAGTAACATGGTGAATTCGGTTAGTTCCCAATAGGCCGCAGTAGTAATAAGTGGACTGTTCGGGATATAGAAAAATTTTCACGAATGGAATCAAAATTTTTAGGCGAATTCAGTGAGTTCCCTATGGGACATGCTTGTATGAGTGTGCTTTTCAATATGTAACAACATTTTAAGGAACGGACTCTAAGTATCATGGTGAATTCAGTAGGTTCCCAATAGGATTCGCATGTAATAAGCTTGTTATTCAAGATAGAGCAACGTTTTAAGGAACGGAAACACTGTTTCTCTGTGAATTCAGTTAGTTCCCTGTAGCAGGCTCTTGTAATATGCGTACTTCTAAAGATTTATCAAAATTTGGTGTGCCGAATCTGAGTAACATGGTGAATTCGGTTAGTTCCCAAGGGCCGCAGTAGTAAGAGGGGACTGTTCGGGATATAGAAAAATTTTCACGAATGGAATCAAAATTTCTAGGCGAATTCAGTGAGTTCCCAATGGGACATGCTTGTATGAGTGTGCCTTTCAATATGCAACAACATTTTAAGGAACGGACTCTAAGTATCATGGTGAATTCAGTAGGTTCCCAATAGGATTCGCATGTAATAAGCTTGTTATTCAAGATAGAGCAACGTTTTAAGGAACGGAAACACTGTTTCTCTGTGAATTCAGTTAGTTCCAGTAGCAGGCTCTTGTAATATGCGTACTTCTAAAGATTTATCAAAATTTGGTGTGCCGAATCTGAGTAACATGGTGAATTCGGTTAGTTCCCACTAGGCCGTAGTTGTAATAAGTGGACTGTTCGGGATATAGAAAAATTTTCACGAATGGAATCAAAATTTCTAGGCGAATTCAGTGAGTTCCCAATGGGACATGCATGTATTAGTGTGCTTTTCAATATGTAACAACATTTTAAGAACGGACTCTAAGTATCATGGTGAATTCAGTAGGTTCCCAAGAGGATTCGCATGTAATAAGCTTGTTATTCAAGATAGAGCAACGTTTTAAGGAACGGAAACACTGTTTCTCTGTGAATTCAGTTAGTTCCCAGTAGCAGGCTCTTGTAATATGCGTACTTCTAAAGATTTATCAAAATTTGGTGTGCCGAATCTGAGTAACATGGTGAATTCGGTTAGTTCCCAATAGGCCGCAGTAGTAATAAGTGGACTGTTCGGGATATAGAAAAATTTTCACGAATGGAATCAAAATTTCTAGGCGAATTCAGTGAGTTCCCAATGGGATATGCTTGTATGAGTGTGCTTTTCAATATGTAACAACATTTTAAGGAACGGACTCTAAGTATCATGGTGAATTCAGTAGGTTCCCAATAGGATTCGCATGTAATAAGCTTGTTATTCATGATAGAGCAACCTTTTAAGGAACGGAAACACTGTTTCTCTGTGAATTCAGTTAGTTCCCTGTAGCAGGCTCTTGTAATATGCGTACTTCTAAAGATTTATCAAAATTTGGTGTGCCGAATCTGAGTAACATGGTGAATTCGGTTAGTTCCCAATAGGCCGCAGTAGTAAGAGGGGACTGTTCGGGATATAGAAAAATTTTCACGAATGGAATCAAAATTTCTAGGCGAATTCAGTGAGTTCCCAATGGGACATGCTTGTATGAGTGTGCCTTTCAATATGCAACAACATTTTAAGGAACGGACTCCAAGTATCATGGTGAATTCAGTAGGTTCCCAATAGGATTCGCATGTAATAAGCTTGTTATTCAAGATAGAGCAACGTTTTAAGCAACGGAAACACTGTTTCTCTGTGAATTCAGTTAGTTCCCAGTAGCAGGCTCTTGTAATATGCGTACTTCTAAAGATTTATCAAAATTTGGTGTGCCGAATCTGAGTAACATGGTGAATTCGGTTAGTTCCCACTAGGCCGTAGTTGTAATAAGTGGACTGTTCGGGATATAGAAAAATTTTCACGAATGGACTCAAAATTTCTAGGCGAATTCAGTGAGTTCCCAATGGGACATGCTTGTATTAGTGTGCTTTTCAATATGTAACAACATTTTAAGAACGGACTCTAAGTATCATGGTGAATTCAGTAGGTTCCCATTACGATTCGCATGTAATAAGCTTGTTATTCAAGATAGAGCAACGTTTTAAGGAATGGAAACACTGTTTCTCTGTGAATTCAGTTAGTTCCCAGTAGCAGGCTCTTGTAATATGCGTACTTCTAAAGATTTATCAAAATTTGGTGTGCCGAATCTGAGTAACATGGTGAATTCGGTTAGTTCCCAATAGGCCGCAGGAGTAATAAGTGGACTGTTCGGGATATAGAAAAATTTTCACGAATGGAATCAAAATTTCTAGGCGAATTCAGTGAGTTCCCAATGGGACATGCTTGTATGAGTGTGCTTTTCAATATGTAACAACATTTTAAGGAACGGACTCTAAGTATCATGGTGAATTCAGTAGGTTCCCAATAGGATTCGCATGTAATAAGCTTGTTATTCAAGATAGAGCAACGTTTTAAGGAACGGAAACACTGTTTCTCTGTGAATTCAGTTAGTTCCCTGTAGCAGGCTCTTGTAATATGCGTACTTCTAAAGATTTATCAAAATTTGGTGTGCCGAATCTGAGTAACATGGTGAATTCGGTTAGTTCCCAATAGGCCGCAGTAGTATGAGGGGACTGTTCGGGATATAGAAAAATTTTCACGAATGGAATCAAAATTTCTAGGCGAATTCAGTGAGTTCCCAATGGGACATGCTTGTATGAGTGTGCCTTTCAATATGCAACAACATTTTAAGGAACGGACTCTAAGTATCATGGTGAATTCAGTAGGTTCCCAATAGGATTCGCATGTAATAAGCTTGTTATTCAAGATAGAGCAACGTTTTAAGGAACGGAAACACTGTTTCTCTGTGAATTCAGTTAGTTCCCAGTAGCAGGCTCTTGTAATATGCGTACTTCTAAAGATTTATCAAAATTTGGTGTGCCGAATCTGAGTAACATGGTGAATTCGGTTAGTTCCCACTAGGCCGTATTGTAATAAGTGGACTGTTCGGGATATAGAAAAATTTTCACGAATGGACTCAAAATTTCTAGGCGAATTCAGTGAGTTCCCAATGGGACATGCTTGTATTAGTGTGCTTTTCAATATGTAACAACATTTTAAGAACGGACTCTAAGTATCATGGTGAATTCAGTAGGTTCCCAATACGATTCGCATGTAATAAGCTTGTTATTCAAGATAGAGCAACGTTTTAAGGAACGGAAACACTGTTTCTAGGTGAATTCAGTTAGTTCCCTGTAGCAGGCTCTTGTAATATGGGTACTTCTAAAGATTTATCAGAATTTGGTGTGCCGAATCTGAGTAACATGGTGAATTCGGTTAGTTCCCAATAGGCCGCAGTAGTAAGAGGGGACTGTTCGGGATATAGAAAAATTTTCACGAATGGAATCAAAATTTCTAGGCGAATTCAGTGAGTTCCCAATGGGACATGCTTGTATGAGTGTGCTTTTCAATATGTAACAACATTTTAAGGAACGGACTCTAAGTATCATGGTGAATTCAGTAGGTTCCCAATAGGATTCGCATGTAATAAGCTTGTTATTCAAGATAGAGCAACGTTTTAAGCAACGGAAACACTGTTTCTCTGTGAATTCAGTTAGTTCCCAGTAGCAGGCTCTTGTAATATGCGTACTTCTAAAGATTTATCAAAATTTGGTGTGCCGAATCTGAGTAACATGGTGAATTCGGTTAGTTCCCACTAGGCCGTAGTTGTAATAAGGGGACTGTTCGGGATATAGAAAAATTTTCACGAATGGAATCAAAATTTCTAGGCGAATTCAGTGAGTTCCCAATGGGACATGCTTGTATTAGTGTGCTTTTCAATATGTAACAACATTTTAAGAACGCACTCTAAGTATCATGGTGAATTGAGTAGGTTCCCAGTAGGATTCGCATGTAATAAGCTTGTTATTCAAGATAGAGCAACGTTTTAAGGAACGGAAACACTGTTTCTCTGTGAATTCAGTTAGTTCCCAGTAGCAGGCTCTTGTAATATGCGTACTTCTAAAGATTTATCAAAATTTGGTGTGCCGAATCTGAGTAACATGGTGAATTCGGTTAGTTCCCACTAGGCCGTAGTTGTAATAAGTGGACTGTTCGGGATATAGAAAAATTTTCACGAATGGAATCAAAATTTCTAGGCGAATTCAGTGAGTTCCCAATGGGACATGCTTGTATGAGTGTGCTTTTCAATATGTAACAACATTTTAAGAACGGACTCTAAGTATCATGGTGAATTCAGTAGGTTCCCATGAGGATTCGCATGTAATAAGCTTGTTATTCAAGATAGAGCAACGTTTTAAGGAACGGAAACACTGTTTCTCTGTGAATTCAGTTAGTTCCCAGTAGCAGGCTCTTGTAATATGCGTACTTCTAAAGATTTATCAAAATTTGGTGTGCCGAATCTGAGTAACATGGTGAATTCGGTTAGTTCCCACTAGGCCGTAGTTGTAATAAGTGGACTGTTCGGGATATAGAAAAATTTTCACGAATGGACTCAAAATTTCTAGGCGAATTCAGTGAGTTCCCAATGGGACATGCTTGTATTAGTGTGCTTTTCAATATGTAACAACATTTTAAGAACGGACTCTAAGTATCATGGTGAATTCAGTAGGTTCCCAAGAGGATTCGCATGTAATAAGCTTGTTATTCAAGATAGAGCAACGTTTTAAGGAACGGAAACACTGTTTCTCTGTGAATTCAGTTAGTTCCCAGTAGCAGGCTCTTGTAATATGCGTACTTCTAAAGATTTATCAAAATTTGGTGTGCCGAATCTGAGTAACATGGTGAATTCGGTTAGTTCCCATAGGCCGCAGTAGTAATAAGTGGACTGTTCGGGATATAGAAAAATTTTCACGAATGGACTCAAAATTTCTAGGCGAATTCAGTGAGTTCCCAATGGGACATGCTTGTATGAGTGTGCTTTTCAATATGTAACAACATTTTAAGGAACGGACTCTAAGTATCATGGTGAATTCAGTAGGTTCCCAATAGGATTCGCATGTAATAAGCTTGTTATTCAAGATAGAGCAACGTTTTTAAGGAACGGAAACACTGTTTCTCTGTGAATTCAGTTAGTTCCCTGTAGCAGGCTCTTGTAATATGCGTACTTCTAAAGATTTATCAAAATTTGGTGTGCCGAATCTGAGTAACATGGTGAATTCGGTTAGTTCCCAATAGGCCGCAGTAGTAAGAGGGGACTGTTCGGGATATCGAAAAATTTTCACGAATGGAATCAAAATTTCTAGGCGAATTCAGTGAGTTCCCAGTGGGACATGCTTGTATGAGTGTGCCTTTCAATATGCAACAACATTTTAAGGAACGGACTCTAAGTATCATGGTGAATTCAGTAGGTTCCCAATAGGATTCGCCTGTAATAAGCTTGTTATTCAAGATAGAGCAACGTTTTAAGGAACGGAAACACTGTTTCTCTGTGAATTCAGTTAGTTCCCAGTAGCAGGCTCTTGTAATATGCGTACTTCTAAAGATTTATCAAAATTTGGTGTGCCGAATCTGAGTAACATGGTGAATTCGGTTCGTTCCCACTAGGCCGTAGTTGTAATAAGTGGACTGTTCGGGATATAGAAAAATTTTCACGAATGGACTCAAAATTTCTAGGCGAATTCAGTGAGTTCCCAATGGGACATGCTTGTATTAGTGTGCTTTTCAATATGTAACAACATTTTAAGAACGGACTCTAAGTATCATGGTGAATTCAGTAGGTTCCCAATACGATTCGCATGTAATAAGCTTGTTATTCAAGATAGAGCAACGTTTTAAGGAACGGAAACACTGTTTCTCTGTGAATTCAGTTAGTTCCCAGTAGCAGGCTCTTGTAATATGCGTACTTCTAAAGATTTATCAAAATTTGGTGTGCCGAATCTGAGTAACATGGTGAATTCGGTTAGTTCCCAGTAGGCCGCAGGAGTAATAAGTGGACTGTTCGGGATATAGAAAAATTTTCACGAATGGAATCAAAATTTCTAGGCGAATTCAGTGAGTTCCCAATGGGACATGCTTGTATGAGTGTGCTTTTCAATATGTAACAACATTTTAAGGAACGGACTCTAAGTATCATGGTGAATTCAGTAGGTTCCCAATAGGATTCGCATGTAATAAGCTTGTTATTCAAGATAGAGCAACGTTTTAAGGAACGGAAACACTGTTTCTCTGTGAATTCAGTTAGTTCCCTGTAGCAGGCTCTTGTAATATGCGTACTTCTAAAGATTTATCAAAATTTGGTGTGCCGAATCTGAGTAACATGGTGAATTCGGTTAGTTCCCAATAGGCCGCAGTAGTAAGAGGGGACTGTTCGGGATATAGAAAAATTTTCACGAATGGAATCAAAATTTCTAGGCGAATTCAGTGAGTTCCCAATGGGACATGCTTGTATGAGTGTGCCTTTCAATATGCAACAACATTTTAAGGAACGGACTCTAAGTATCATGGTGAATTCAGTAGGTTCCCAATAGGATTCGCATGTAATAAGCTTGTTATTCAAGATAGAGCAACGTTTTAAGGAACGGAAACACTGTTTCTCTGTGAATTCAGTTAGTTCCCAGTAGCAGGCTCTTGTAATATGCGTACTTCTAAAGATATCAAAATTTGGTGTGCCGAATCTGAGTAACATGGTGAATTCGGTTAGTTCCCACTAGGCCGTATTGTAATAAGTGGACTGTTCGGGATATAGAAAAATTTTCACGAATGGACTCAAAATTTCTAGGCGAATTCAGTGAGTTCCCAATGGGACATGCTTGTATTAGTGTGCTTTTCAATATGTAACAACATTTTAAGAACGGACTCTAAGTATCATGGTGAATTCAGTAGGTTCCCAATACGATTCGCATGTAATAAGCTTGTTATTCAAGATAGAGCAACGTTTTAAGGAACGGAAACACTGTTTCTAGGTGAATTCAGTTAGTTCCCTGTAGCAGGCTCTTGTAATATGCGTACTTCTAAAGATTTATCAAAATTTGGTGTGCCGAATCTGAGTAACATGGTGAATTCGGTTAGTTCCCAATAGGCCGCAGTAGTAAGAGGGGACTGTTCGGGATATAGAAAAATTTTCACGAATGGAATCAAAATTTCTAGGCAAATTCAGTGAGTTCCCAATGGGACATGCTTGTATGAGTGTGCTTTTCAATATGTAACAACATTTTAAGGAACGGACTCTAAGTATCATGGTGAATTCAGTAGGTTCCCAATAGGATTCGCATGTAATAAGCTTGTTATTCAAGATAGAGCAACGTTTTAAGCAACGGAAACACTGTTTCTCTGTGAATTCAGTTAGTTCCCAGAAGCAGGCTCTTGTAATATGCGTACTTCTAAAGATTTATCAAAATTTGGTGTGCCGAATCTGAGTAACATGGTGAATTCGGTTAGTTCCCACTAGGCCGTAGTTGTAATAAGGGGACTGTTCGGGATATAGAAAAATTTTCACGAATGGAATCAAAATTTCTAGGCGAATTCAGTGAGTTCCCAATGGGACATGCTTGTATTAGTGTGCTTTTCAATATGTAACAACATTTTAAGAACGCACTCTAAGTATCATGGTGAATTCAGTAGGTTCCCAGTAGGATTCGCATGTAATAAGCTTGTTATTCAAGATAGAGCAACGTTTTAAGGAACGGAAACACTGTTTCTCTGTGAATTCAGTTAGTTCCCAGTAGCAGGCTCTTGTAATATGCGTACTTCTAAAGATTTATCAAAATTTGGTGTGCCGAATCTGAGTAACATGGTGAATTCGGTTAGTTCCCACTAGGCCGTAGTTGTAATAAGTGGACTGTTCGGGATATAGAAAAATTTTCACGAATGGAATCAAAATTTCTAGGCGAATTCAGTGAGTTCCCAATGGGACATGCTTGTATGAGTGTGCTTTTCAATATGTAACAACATTTTAAGAACGGACTCTAAGTATCATGGTGAATTCAGTAGGTTCCCAGTAGGATTCGCATGTAATAAGCTTGTTATTCAAGATAGAGCAACGTTTTAAGGAACGGAAACACTGTTTCTCTGTGAATTCAGTTAGTTCCCAGTAGCAGGCTCTTGTAATATGCGTACTTCTAAAGATTTTCAAAATTTGGTGTGCCGAATCTGAGTAACATGGTGAATTCGGTTAGTTCCCACTAGGCCGTAGTTGTAATAAGTGGACTGTTCGGGATATAGAAAAATTTTCACGAATGGACTCAAAATTTCTAGGCGAATTCAGTGAGTTCCCAATGGGACATGCTTGTATTAGTGTGCTTTTCAATATGTAACAACATTTTAAGAACGGACTCTAAGTATCATGGTGAATTCAGTAGGTTCCCAAGAGGATTCGCATGTAATAAGCTTGTTATTCAAGATAGAGCAACGTTTTAAGGAACGGAAACACTGTTTCTCTGTGAATTCAGTTAGTTCCCAGTAGCAGGCTCTTGTAATATGCGTACTTCTAAAGATTTATCAAAATTTGGTGTGCCGAATCTGAGTAACATGGTGAATTCGGTTAGTTCCCATAGGCCGCAGTAGTAATAAGTGGACTGTTCGGGATATAGAAAAATTTTCACGAATGGACTCAAAATTTCTAGGCGAATTCAGTGAGTTCCCAATGGGACATGCTTGTATGAGTGTGCTTTTCAATATGTAACAACATTTTAAGGAACGGACTCTAAGTATCATGGTGAATTCAGTAGGTTCCCAATAGGATTCGCATGTAATAAGCTTGTTATTCAAGATAGAGCAACGTTTTTAAGGAACGGAAACACTGTTTCTCTGTGAATTCAGTTAGTTCCCTGTAGCAGGCTCTTGTAATATGCGTACTTCTAAAGATTTATCAAAATTTGGTGTGCCGAATCTGAGTAACATGGTGAATTCGGTTAGTTCCCAATAGGCCGCAGTAGTAAGAGGGGACTGTTCGGGATATAGAAAAATTTTCACGAATGGAATCAAAATTTCTAGGCGAATTCAGTGAGTTCCCAGTGGGACATGCTTGTATGAGTGTGCCTTTCAATATGCAACAACATTTTAAGGAACGGACTCTAAGTATCATGGTGAATTCAGTAGGTTCCCAATAGGATTCGCCTGTAATAAGCTTGTTATTCAAGATAGAGCAACGTTTTAAGGAACGGAAACACTGTTTCTCTGTGAATTCAGTTAGTTCCCAGTAGCAGGCTCTTGTAATATGCGTACTTCTAAAGATTTATCAAAATTTGGTGTGCCGAATCTGAGTAACATGGTGAATTCGGTTCGTTCCCACTGGGCCGTAGTTGTAATAAGTGGACTGTTCGGGATATAGAAAAATTTTCACGAATGGACTCAAAATTTCTAGGCGAATTCAGTGAGTTCCCAATGGGACATGCTTGTATTAGTGTGCTTTTCAATATGTAACAACATTTTAAGAACGGACTCTAAGTATCATGGTGAATTCAGTAGGTTCCCAATACGATTCGCATGTAATAAGCTTGTTATTCAAGATAGAGCAACGTTTTAAGGAACGGAAACACTGTTTCTCTGTGAATTCAGTTAGTTCCCAGTAGCAGGCTCTTGTAATATGCGTACTTCTAAAGATTTATCAAAATTTGGTGTGCCGAATCTGAGTAACATGGTGAATTCGGTTAGTTCCCAATAGGCCGCAGTAGTAATAAGTGGACTGTTCGGGATATAGAAAAATTTTCACGAATGGAATCAAAATTTCTAGGCGAATTCAGTGAGTTCCCAATGGGACATGCTTGTATGAGTGTGCTTTTCAATATGTAACAACATTTTAAGGAACGGACTCTAAGTATCATGGTGAATTCAGTAGGTTCCCAATAGGATTCGCATGTAATAAGCTTGTTATTCAAGATAGAGCAACGTTTTAAGGAACGGAAACACTGTTTCTCTGTGAATTCAGTTAGTTCCCTGTAGCAGGCTCTTGTAATATGCGTACTTCTAAAGATTTATCAAAATTTGGTGTGCCGAATCTGAGTAACATGGTGAATTCGGTTAGTTCCCAATAGGCCGCAGTAGTAAGAGGGGACTGTTCGGGATATAGAAAAATTTTCACGAATGGAATCAAAATTTCTAGGCGAATTCAGTGAGTTCCCAATGGGACATGCTTGTATGAGTGTGCCTTTCAATATGCAACAACATTTTAAGGAACGGACTCTAAGTATCATGGTGAATTCAGTAGGTTCCCAATAGGATTCGCATGTAATAAGCTTGTTATTCAAAATAGAGCAACGTTTTAAGGAACGGAAACACTGTTTCTCCGTGAATTCAGTTAGTTCCCAGTAGCAGGCTCTTGTAATATGCGTACTTCTAAAGATTTATCAAAATTTGGTGTGCCGAATCTGAGTAACATGGTGAATTCGGTTCGTTCCCACTAGGCCGTAGTTGTAATAAGTGGACTGTTCGGGATATAGAAAAATTTTCACGAATGGAATCAAAATTTCTAGGCGAATTCAGTGAGTTCCCAATGGGACATGCTTGTATTAGTGTGCTTTTCAATATGTAACAACATTTTAAGAACGGACTCTAAGTATCATGGTGAATTCAGTAGGTTCCCAATACGATTCGCATGTAATAAGCTTGTTATTCAAGATAGAGCAACATTTTAAGGAACGGAAACACTGTTTCTCTGTGAATTCAGTTAGTTCCCAGTAGCAGGCTCTTGTAATATGCGTACTTCTAAAGATTTATCAAAATTTGGTGTGCCGAATCTGAGTAACATGATGAATTCGGTTAGTTCCCAATAGGCCGCAGTAGTAATAAGTGGACTGTTCGGGATATACAAAAATTTTCACGAATGGAATCAAAATTTCTAGGCGAATTCAGTGAGTTCCCAATGGGACATGCTTGTATGAGTGTGCTTTTCAATATGTAACAACATTTTAAGGAACGGACTCTAAGTATCATGGTGAATTCAGTAGGTTCCCAATAGGATTCGCATGTAATAAGCTTGTTATTCAAGATAGAGCAACGTTTTAAGGAACGGAAACACTGTTTCTCTGTGAATTCAGTTAGCTCCCTGTAGCAGGCTCTTGTAATATGCGTACTTCTAAAGATTTATCAAAATTTGGTGTGCCGAATCTGAGTAACATGGTGAATTCGGTTAGTTCCCAATAGGCCGCAGTAGTATGAGGGGACTGTTCGGGATATAGAAAAATTTTCACGAATGGAATCAAAATTTCTAGGCGAATTCAGTGAGTTCCCAATGGGACATGCTTGTATGAGTGTGCCTTTCAATATGCAACAACATTTTAAGGAACGGACTCTAAGTATCATGGTGAATTCAGTAGGTTCCCAATAATACGCATGTAATAAGCTTGTTATTCAAGATAGAGCAACGTTTTAAGGAACGGAAACACTGTTTCTCTGTGAATTCAGTTAGTTCCCAGTAGCAGGCTCTTGTAATATGCGTACTTCTAAAGATTTATCAAAATTTGGTGTGCCGAATCTGAGTAACATGGTGAATTCGGTTAGTTCCCACTAGGCCGTATTGTAATAAGTGGACTGTTCGGGATATAGAAAAATTTTCACGAATGGACTCAAAATTTCTAGGCGAATTCAGTGAGTTCCCAATGGGACATGCTTGTATTAGTGTGCTTTTCAATATGTAACAACATTTTAAGAACGGACTCTAAGTATCATGGTGAATTCAGTAGGTTCCCAATACGATTCGCATGTAATAAGCTTGTTATTCAAGATAGAGCAACGTTTTAAGGAACGGAAACACTGTTTCTAGGTGAATTCAGTTAGTTCCCTGTAGCAGGCTCTTGTAATATGCGTACTTCTAAAGATTTATCAGAATTTGGTGTGCCGAATCTGAGTAACATGGTGAATTCGGTTAGTTCCCAATAGGCCGCAGTAGTAAGAGGGGACTGTTCGGGATATAGAAAAATTTTCACGAATGGAATCAAAATTTCTAGGCGAATTCAGTGAGTTCCCAATGGGACATGCTTGTATGAGTGTGCTTTTCAATATGTAACAACATTTTAAGGAACGGACTCTAAGTATCATGGTGAATTCAGTAGGTTCCCAATAGGATTCGCATGTAATAAGCTTGTTATTCAAGATAGAGCAACGTTTTAAGCAACGGAAACACTGTTTCTCTGTGAATTCAGTTAGTTCCCAGTAGCAGGCTCTTGTAATATGCGTACTTCTAAAGATTTATCAAAATTTGGTGTGCCGAATCTGAGTAACATGGTGAATTCGGTTAGTTCCCACTAGGCCGTAGTTGTAATAAGGGGACTGTTCGGGATATAGAAAAATTTTCACGAATGGAATCAAAATTTCTAGGCGAATTCAGTGAGTTCCCAATGGGACATGCTTGTATTAGTGTGCTTTTCAATATGTAACAACATTTTAAGAACGCACTCTAAGTATCATGGTGAATTCAGTAGGTTCCCAGTAGGATTCGCATGTAATAAGCTTGTTATTCAAGATAGAGCAACGTTTTAAGGAACGGAAACACTGTTTCTCTGTGAATTCAGTTAGTTCCCAGTAGCAGGCTCTTGTAATATGCGTACTTCTAAAGATTTATCAAAATTTGGTGTGCCGAATCTGAGTAACATGGTGAATTCGGTTAGTTCCCACTAGGCCGTAGTTGTAATAAGTGGACTGTTCGGGATATAGAAAAATTTTCACGAATGGAATCAAAATTTCTAGGCGAATTCAGTGAGTTCCCAATGGGACATGCTTGTATGAGTGTGCTTTTCAATATGTAACAACATTTTAAGAACGGACTCTAAGTATCATGGTGAATTCAGTAGGTTCCCAGTAGGATTCGCATGTAATAAGCTTGTTATTCAAGATAGAGCAACGTTTTAAGGAACGGAAACACTGTTTCTCTGTGAATTCAGTTAGTTCCCAGTAGCAGGCTCTTGTAATATGCGTACTTCTAAAGATTTATCAAAATTTGGTGTGCCGAATCTGAGTAACATGGTGAATTCGGTTAGTTCCCACTAGGCCGTAGTTGTAATAAGTGGACTGTTCGGGATATAGAAAAATTTTCACGAATGGACTCAAAATTTCTAGGCGAATTCAGTGAGTTCCCAATGGGACATGCTTGTATTAGTGTGCTTTTCAATATGTAACAACATTTTAAGAACGGACTCTAAGTATCATGGTGAATTCAGTAGGTTCCCAAGAGGATTCGCATGTAATAAGCTTGTTATTCAAGATAGAGCAACGTTTTAAGGAACGGAAACACTGTTTCTCTGTGAATTCAGTTAGTTCCCAGTAGCAGGCTCTTGTAATATGCGTACTTCTAAAGATTTATCAAAATTTGGTGTGCCGAATCTGAGTAACATGGTGAATTCGGTTAGTTCCCATAGGCCGCAGTAGTAATAAGTGGACTGTTCGGGATATAGAAAAATTTTCACGAATGGACTCAAAATTTCTAGGCGAATTCAGTGAGTTCCCAATGGGACATGCTTGTATGAGTGTGCTTTTCAATATGTAACAACATTTTAAGGAACGGACTCTAAGTATCATGGTGAATTCAGTAGGTTCCCAATAGGATTCGCATGTAATAAGCTTGTTATTCAAGATAGAGCAACGTTTTTAAGGAACGGAAACACTGTTTCTCTGTGAATTCAGTTAGTTCCCTGTAGCAGGCTCTTGTAATATGCGTACTTCTAAAGATTTATCAAAATTTGGTGTGCCGAATCTGAGTAACATGGTGAATTCGGTTAGTTCCCAATAGGCCGCAGTAGTAAGAGGGGACTGTTCGGGATATCGAAAAATTTTCACGAATGGAATCAAAATTTCTAGGCGAATTCAGTGAGTTCCCAGTGGGACATGCTTGTATGAGTGTGCCTTTCAATATGCAACAACATTTTAAGGAACGGACTCTAAGTATCATGGTGAATTCAGTAGGTTCCCAATAGGATTCGCCTGTAATAAGCTTGTTATTCAAGATAGAGCAACGTTTTAAGGAACGGAAACACTGTTTCTCTGTGAATTCAGTTAGTTCCCAGTAGCAGGCTCTTGTAATATGCGTACTTCTAAAGATTTATCAAAATTTGGTGTGCCGAATCTGAGTAACATGGTGAATTCGGTTCGTTCCCACTAGGCCGTAGTTGTAATAAGTGGACTGTTCGGGATATAGAAAAATTTTCACGAATGGACTCAAAATTTCTAGGCGAATTCAGTGAGTTCCCAATGGGACATGCTTGTATTAGTGTGCTTTTCAATATGTAACAACATTTTAAGAACGGACTCTAAGTATCATGGTGAATTCAGTAGGTTCCCAATACGATTCGCATGTAATAAGCTTGTTATTCAAGATAGAGCAACGTTTTAAGGAACGGAAACACTGTTTCTCTGTGAATTCAGTTAGTTCCCGGTAGCAGGCTCTTGTAATATGCGTACTTCTAAAGATTTATCAAAATTTGGTGTGCCGAATCTGAGTAACATGGTGAATTCGGTTAGTTCCCAATAGGCCGCAGGAGTAATAAGTGGACTGTTCGGGATATAGAAAAATTTTCACGAATGGAATCAAAATTTCTAGGCGAATTCAGTGAGTTCCCAATGGGACATGCTTGTATGAGTGTGCTTTTCAATATGTAACAACATTTTAAGGAACGGACTCTAAGTATCATGGTGAATTCAGTAGGTTCCCAATAGGATTCGCATGTAATAAGCTTGTTATTCAAGATAGAGCAACGTTTTAAGGAACGGAAACACTGTTTCTCTGTGAATTCAGTTAGTTCCCTGTAGCAGGCTCTTGTAATATGCGTACTTCTAAAGATTTATCAAAATTTGGTGTGCCGAATCTGAGTAACATGGTGAATTCGGTTAGTTCCCAATAGGCCGCAGTAGTAAGAGGGGACTGTTCGGGATATAGAAAAATTTTCACGAATGGAATCAAAATTTCTAGGCGAATTCAGTGAGTTCCCAATGGGACATGCTTGTATGAGTGTGCCTTTCAATATGCAACAACATTTTAAGGAACGGACTCTAAGTATCATGGTGAATTCAGTAGGTTCCCAATAGGATTCGCATGTAATAAGCTTGTTATTCAAGATAGAGCAACGTTTTAAGGAACGGAAACACTGTTTCTCTGTGAATTCAGTTAGTTCCCAGTAGCAGGCTCTTGTAATATGCGTACTTCTAAAGATATCAAAATTTGGTGTGCCGAATCTGAGTAACATGGTGAATTCGGTTAGTTCCCACTAGGCCGTATTGTAATAAGTGGACTGTTCGGGATATAGAAAAATTTTCACGAATGGACTCAAAATTTCTAGGCGAATTCAGTGAGTTCCCAATGGGACATGCTTGTATTAGTGTGCTTTTCAATATGTAACAACATTTTAAGAACGGACTCTAAGTATCATGGTGAATTCAGTAGGTTCCCAATACGATTCGCATGTAATAAGCTTGTTATTCAAGATAGAGCAACGTTTTAAGGAACGGAAACACTGTTTCTAGGTGAATTCAGTTAGTTCCCTGTAGCAGGCTCTTGTAATATGCGTACTTCTAAAGATTTATCAAAATTTGGTGTGCCGAATCTGAGTAACATGGTGAATTCGGTTAGTTCCCACTAGGCCGTAGTTGTAATAAGGGGACTGTTCGGGATATAGAAAAATTTTCACGAATGGAATCAAAATTTCTAGGCGAATTCAGTGAGTTCCCAATGGGACATGCTTGTATTAGTGTGCTTTTCAATATGTAACAACATTTTAAGAACGCACTCTAAGTATCATGGTGAATTCAGTAGGTTCCCAGTAGGATTCGCATGTAATAAGCTTGTTATTCAAGATAGAGCAACGTTTTAAGGAACGGAAACACTGTTTCTCTGTGAATTCAGTTAGTTCCCAGTAGCAGGCTCTTGTAATATGCGTACTTCTAAAGATTTATCAAAATTTGGTGTGCCGAATCTGAGTAACATGGTGAATTCGGTTAGTTCCCACTAGGCCGTAGTTGTAATAAGTGGACTGTTCGGGATATAGAAAAATTTTCACGAATGGAATCAAAATTTCTAGGCGAATTCAGTGAGTTCCCAATGGGACATGCTTGTATGAGTGTGCTTTTCAATATGTAACAACATTTTAAGAACGGACTCTAAGTATCATGGTGAATTCAGTAGGTTCCCAGTAGGATTCGCATGTAATAAGCTTGTTATTCAAGATAGAGCAACGTTTTAAGGAACGGAAACACTGTTTCTCTGTGAATTCAGTTAGTTCCCAGTAGCAGGCTCTTGTAATATGCGTACTTCTAAAGATTTATCAAAATTTGGTGTGCCGAATCTGAGTAACATGGTGAATTCGGTTAGTTCCCACTAGGCCGTAGTTGTAATAAGTGGACTGTTCGGGATATAGAAAAATTTTCACGAATGGACTCAAAATTTCTAGGCGAATTCAGTGAGTTCCCAATGGGACATGCTTGTATTAGTGTGCTTTTCAATATGTAACAACATTTTAAGAACGGACTCTAAGTATCATGGTGAATTCAGTAGGTTCCCAAGAGGATTCGCATGTAATAAGCTTGTTATTCAAGATAGAGCAACGTTTTAAGGAACGGAAACACTGTTTCTCTGTGAATTCAGTTAGTTCCCAGTAGCAGGCTCTTGTAATATGCGTACTTCTAAAGATTTATCAAAATTTGGTGTGCCGAATCTGAGTAACATGGTGAATTCGGTTAGTTCCCATAGGCCGCAGTAGTAATAAGTGGACTGTTCGGGATATAGAAAAATTTTCACGAATGGACTCAAAATTTCTAGGCGAATTCAGTGAGTTCCCAATGGGACATGCTTGTATGAGTGTGCTTTTCAATATGTAACAACATTTTAAGGAACGGACTCTAAGTATCATGGTGAATTCAGTAGGTTCCCAATAGGATTCGCATGTAATAAGCTTGTTATTCAAGATAGAGCAACGTTTTTAAGGAACGGAAACACTGTTTCTCTGTGAATTCAGTTAGTTCCCTGTAGCAGGCTCTTGTAATATGCGTACTTCTAAAGATTTATCAAAATTTGGTGTGCCGAAT
The DNA here is from genome assembly GCF_021556685.1 of Rattus norvegicus. NCBI lineage: Eukaryota > Metazoa > Chordata > Mammalia > Rodentia > Muridae > Rattus > Rattus norvegicus. The sequence goes on from NC_141549.1 coordinate 43,239,445, forward strand.
CTGAGTAACATGGTGAATTCGGTTAGTTCCCAATAGGCCGCAGTAGTAAGAGGGGACTGTTCGGGATATAGAAAAATTTTCACGAATGGAATCAAAATTTCTAGGCGAATTCAGTGAGTTCCCAGTGGGACATGCTTGTATGAGTGTGCCTTTCAATATGCAACAACATTTTAAGGAACGGACTCTAAGTATCATGGTGAATTCAGTAGGTTCCCAATAGGATTCGCATGTAATAAGCTTGTTATTCAAGATAGAGCAACGTTTTAAGCAACGGAAACACTGTTTCTCTGTGAATTCAGTTAGTTCCCAGTAGCAGGCTCTTGTAATATGCGTACTTCTAAAGATTTATCAAAATTTGGTGTGCCGAATCTGAGTAACATGGTGAATTCGGTTAGTTCCCACTAGGCCGTAGTTGTAATAAGGGGACTGTTCGGGATATAGAAAAATTTTCACGAATGGAATCAAAATTTCTAGGCGAATTCAGTGAGTTCCCAATGGGACATGCTTGTATTAGTGTGCTTTTCAATATGTAACAACATTTTAAGAACGCACTCTAAGTATCATGGTGAATTCAGTAGGTTCCCAGTAGGATTCGCATGTAATAAGCTTGTTATTCAAGATAGAGCAACGTTTTAAGGAACGGAAACACTGTTTCTCTGTGAATTCAGTTAGTTCCCAGTAGCAGGCTCTTGTAATATGCGTACTTCTAAAGATTTATCAAAATTTGGTGTGCCGAATCTGAGTAACATGGTGAATTCGGTTAGTTCCCACTAGGCCGTAGTTGTAATAAGTGGACTGTTCGGGATATAGAAAAATTTTCACGAATGGAATCAAAATTTCTAGGCGAATTCAGTGAGTTCCCAATGGGACATGCTTGTATGAGTGTGCTTTTCAATATGTAACAACATTTTAAGAACGGACTCTAAGTATCATGGTGAATTCAGTAGGTTCCCAGTAGGATTCGCATGTAATAAGCTTGTTATTCAAGATAGAGCAACGTTTTAAGGAACGGAAACACTGTTTCTCTGTGAATTCAGTTAGTTCCCAGTAGCAGGCTCTTGTAATATGCGTACTTCTAAAGATTTATCAAAATTTGGTGTGCCGAATCTGAGTAACATGGTGAATTCGGTTAGTTCCCACTAGGCCGTAGTTGTAATAAGTGGACTGTTCGGGATATAGAAAAATTTTCACGAATGGACTCAAAATTTCTAGGCGAATTCAGTGAGTTCCCAATGGGACATGCTTGTATTAGTGTGCTTTTCAGTATGTAACAACATTTTAAGAACGGACTCTAAGTATCATGGTGAATTCAGTAGGTTCCCAAGAGGATTCGCATGTAATAAGCTTGTTATTCAAGATAGAGCAACGTTTTAAGGAACGGAAACACTGTTTCTCTGTGAATTCAGTTAGTTCCCAGTAGCAGGCTCTTGTAATATGCGTACTTCTAAAGATTTATCAAAATTTGGTGTGCCGAATCTGAGTAACATGGTGAATTCGGTTAGTTCCCATAGGCCGCAGTAGTAATAAGTGGACTGTTCGGGATATAGAAAAATTTTCACGAATGGACTCAAAATTTCTAGGCGAATTCAGTGAGTTCCCAATGGGACATGCTTGTATTAGTGTGCTTTTCAATATGTAACAACATTTTAAGAACGGACTCTAAGTATCATGGTGAATTCAGTAGGTTCCCAATACGATTCGCATGTAATAAGCTTGTTATTCAAGATAGAGCAACGTTTTAAGGAACGGAAACACTGTTTCTCTGTGAATTCAGTTAGTTCCCAGTAGCAGGCTCTTGTAATATGCGTACTTCTAAAGATTTATCAAAATTTGGTGTGCCGAATCTGAGTAACATGGTGAATTCGGTTAGTTCCCAATAGGCCGCAGTAGTAATAAGTGGACTGTTCGGGATATAGAAAAATTTTCACGAATGGAATCAAAATTTCTAGGCGAATTCAGTGAGTTCCCAATGGGACATGCTTGTATGAGTGTGCTTTTCAATATGTAACAACATTTTAAGGAACGGACTCTAAGTATCATGGTGAATTCAGTAGGTTCCCAATAGGATTCGCATGTAATAAGCTTGTTATTCAAGATAGAGCAACGTTTTAAGGAACGGAAACACTGTTTCTCTGTGAATTCAGTTAGTTCCCTGTAGCAGGCTCTTGTAATATGCGTACTTCTAAAGATTTATCAAAATTTGGTGTGCCGAATCTGAGTAACATGGTGAATTCGGTTAGTTCCCAATAGGCCGCAGTAGTAAGAGGGGACTGTTCGGGATATAGAAAAATTTTCACGAATGGAATCAAAATTTCTAGGCGAATTCAGTGAGTTCCCAATGGGACATGCTTGTATGAGTGTGCCTTTCAATATGCAACAACATTTTAAGGAACGGACTCTAAGTATCATGGTGAATTCAGTAGGTTCCCAATAGGATTCGCATGTAATAAGCTTGTTATTCAAAATAGAGCAACGTTTTAAGGAACGGAAACACTGTTTCTCTGTGAATTCAGTTAGTTCCCAGTAGCAGGCTCTTGTAATATGCGTACTTCTAAAGATTTATCAAAATTTGGTGTGCCGAATCTGAGTAACATGGTGAATTCGGTTCGTTCCCACTAGGCCGTAGTTGTAATAAGTGGACTGTTCGGGATATAGAAAAATTTTCACGAATGGAATCAAAATTTCTAGGCGAATTCAGTGAGTTCCCAATGGGACATGCTTGTATTAGTGTGCTTTTCAATATGTAACAACATTTTAAGAACGGACTCTAAGTATCATGGTGAATTCAGTAGGTTCCCAATACGATTCGCATGTAATAAGCTTGTTATTCAAGATAGAGCAACATTTTAAGGAACGGAAACACTGTTTCTCTGTGAATTCAGTTAGTTCCCAGTAGCAGGCTCTTGTAATATGCGTACTTCTAAAGATTTATCAAAATTTGTTGTGCCGAATCTGAGTAACATGATGAATTCGGTTAGTTCCCAATAGGCCGCAGTAGTAATAAGTGGACTGTTCGGGATATACAAAAATTTTCACGAATGGAATCAAAATTTCTAGGCGAATTCAGTGAGTTCCCAATGGGACATGCTTGTATGAGTGTGCTTTTCAATATGTAACAACATTTTAAGGAACGGACTCTAAGTATCATGGTGAATTCAGTAGGTTCCCAATAGGATTCGCATGTAATAAGCTTGTTATTCAAGATAGAGCAACGTTTTAAGGAACGGAAACACTGTTTCTCTGTGAATTCAGTTAGCTCCCTGTAGCAGGCTCTTGTAATATGCGTACTTCTAAAGATTTATCAAAATTTGGTGTGCCGAATCTGAGTAACATGGTGAATTCGGTTAGTTCCCAATAGGCCGCAGTAGTAAGAGGGGACTGTTCGGGATATAGAAAAATTTTCACGAATGGAATCAAAATTTCTAGGCGAATTCAGTGAGTTCCCAATGGGACATGCTTGTATGAGTGTGCCTTTCAATATGCAACAACATTTTAAGGAACGGACTCTAAGTATCATGGTGAATTCAGTAGGTTCCCAATAGGATTCGCATGTAATAAGCTTGTTATTCAAGATAGAGCAACGTTTTAAGGAACGGAAACACTGTTTCTCTGTGAATTCAGTTAGTTCCCAGTAGCAGGCTCTTGTAATATGCGTACTTCTAAAGATTTATCAAAATTTGGTGTGCCGAATCTGAGTAACATGGTGAATTCGGTTAGTTCCCACTAGGCCGTAGTTGTAATAAGTGGACTGTTCGGGATATAGAAAAATTTTCACGAATGGACTCAAAATTTCTAGGCGAATTCAGTGAGTTCCCAAAGGGACATGCTTGTATTAGTGTGCTTTTCAATATGTAACAACATTTTAAGAACGGACTCTAAGTATCATGGTGAATTCAGTAGGTTCCCAATACGATTCGCATGTAATAAGCTTGTTATTCAAGATAGAGCAACGTTTTAAGGAACGGAAACACTGTTTCTCTGTGAATTCAGTTAGTTCCCAGTAGCAGGCTCTTGTAATATGCGTACTTCTAAAGATTTATCAAAATTTGGTGTGCCGAATCTGAGTAACATGGTGAATTCGGTTAGTTCCCAATAGGCCTCAGTAGTAATAAGTGGACTGTTCGGGATATAGAAAAATTTTCACGAATGGAATCAAAATTTCTAGGCGAATTCAGTGAGTTCCCAATGGGACATGCTTGTATGAGTGTGCTTTTCAATATGTAACAACATTTTAAGGAACGGACTCTAAGTATCATGGTGAATTCAGTAGGTTCCCAATAGGATTCGCATGTAATAAGCTTGTTATTCAAGATAGAGCAACGTTTTAAGGAACGGAAACACTGTTTCTCTGTGAATTCAGTTAGTTCCCAGTAGCAGGCTCTTGTAATATGCGTACTTCTAAAGATTTATCAAAATTTGGTGTGCCGAATCTGAGTAACATGGTGAATTCGGTTAGTTCCCACGATGCCGTAGTAGTAATAAGTGGACTGTTCGGGATATAGAAAAATTTTCACGAATGGACTCAAAATTTCTAGGCGAATTCAGTGAGTTCCCAATGGGACATGCTTGTATTAGTGTGCTTTTCAATATTTAACAACAATTTAAGGAACGGACTCTAAGTATCATGGTGAATTCAGTAGGTTCCCAATAGGATTCGCATGTAATAAGCTTGTTATTCAAGATAGAGCAACGTTTTAAGGAACGGAAACACTGTTTCTCTGTGAATTCAGTTAGTTCCCAGTAGCAGGCTCTTGTAATATGCGTACTTCTAAAGATTTATCAAAATTTGGTGTGCCGAATCTGAGTAACATGGTGAATTCGGTTAGTTCCCAATAAGCCGCAGTAGTAATAAGTGGACTGTTCGGGATATAGAAAAATTTTCACGAATGGAATCAAAATTTCTAGGCGAATTCAGTGAGTTCCCAATGGGACATGCTTGTATGAGTGTGCTTTTCAATATTTAACAACATTTTAAGAACGGACTCTAAGTATCATGGTGAATTCAGTAGGTTCCCAAAAGGGTTCGCATGTAATAAGCTTGTTATTCAAGATAGAGCAACGTTTTAAGGAACGGAAACACTGTTTCTCTGTGAATTCAGTTAGTTCCCAGTAGCAGGCTCTTGTAATATGCGTACTTCTAAAGATTTTTCAAAATTTGGTGTGCCGAATCTGAGTAACATGGTGAATTCGGTTAGTTCCCAATAGGCCGCAGTAGTAATAAGTGGACTGTTCGGGATATAGAGAAATTTTCACGAATGGAATCAAAATTTCTAGGCGAATTCAGTGAGTTCCCAATGGGACATGCTTGTATGAGTGTGCTTTTCAATATGTAACAACATTTTAAGAAACGGACTCTAAGTATCATGGTGAATTCAGTAGGTTCCCAATAGGATTCGCATGTAATAAGCTTGTTATTCAAGATAGAGCAACGTTTTAAGGAACGGAAACACTGTTTCTCTGTGAACTCAGTTAGTTCCCAGTAGCAGGCTCTTGTAATATGCGTACTTCTAAAGATTTATCAAAATTTGGTGTGCCGAATCTGAGTAACATGGTGATTTCGGTTAGTTCCCAATAGGCCGCAGTAGTAAGAGGGGACTGTTTGGGACATAGATAAATTTTCACGAATGGAATCAAAATTTCTAGGCGAATTCAGTGAGTTCCCAATGGGACATGCTTGTATGAGTGTGCCTTTCAATATGCAACAACATTTTAAGGAACGGACTCTAAGTATCATGGTGAATTCAGTAGGTTCCCAATAGGATTCGCATGTAATAAGCTTGTTATTCAAGATAGAGCAACGTTTTAAGGAACGGAAACACTGTTTCTCTGTGAATTCAGTTAGTTCCCAGTAGCAGGCTCTTGTAATATGCGTACTTCTAAAGATTTTTCAAAATTTGGTGTGCCGAATCTGAGTAACATGGTGAATTCGGTTAGTTCCCAATAGGCCGCAGTAGTAATAAGTGGACTGTTCGGGATATACAAAAATTTTCACGAATGGAATCAAAATTTCTAGGCGAATTCAGTGAGTTCCCAATGGGACATGCTTGTATGAGTGTGCTTTTCAATATGTAACAACATTTTAAGGAACGGACTCTAAGTATCATGGTGAATTCAGTAGGTTCCCAATAGGATTCGCATGTAATAAGCTTGTTATTCAAGATAGAGCAACGTTTTAAGGAACGGAAACACTGTTTCTCTATGAACTCAGTTAGTTCCCAGTAGCAGGCTCTTGTAATATGCGTACTTCTAAAGATTTATCAAAATTTGGTGTGCCGAATCTGAGTAACATGGTGATTTCGGTTAGTTCCCAATAGGCCGCAGTAGTAAGAGGGGACTGTTTGGGATATAGAAAAATTTTCACGAATGGAATCAAAATTTCTAGGCGAATTCAGTGAGTTCCCAATGGGACATGCTTGTATGAGTGTGCCTTTCAATATGCAACAACATTTTAAGGAACGGACTCTAAGTATCATGGTGAATTCAGTAGGTTCCCAATAGGATTCGCATGTAATAAGCTTGTTATTCAAGATAGAGCAACGTTTTAAGGAACGGAAACACTGTTTCTCTGTGAATTCAGTTAGTTCCCAGTAGCAGGCTCTTGTAATATGCGTACTTCTAAAGATTTATCAAAATTTGGTGTGCCGAATCTGAGTAACATGGTGAATTCGGTTAGTTCCCACTAGGCCATAGTTGTAATAAGTGGACTGTTCGGGATATAGAAAAATTTTCACGAATGGACTCAAAATTTCTAGGCGAATTCAGTGAGTTCCCAATGGGACATGTTTGTATGAGTGTGCTTTTCAATATGTAACAACATTTTAAGAACGGACTCTAAGTATCATGGTGAATTCAGTAGGTTCCCAATACGATTCGCATGTAATAAGCTTGTTATTCAAGATAGAGCAACGTTTTAAGGAACGGAAACACTGTTTCTCTGTGAATTCAGTTAGTTCCCAGTAGCAGGCTCTTGTAATATGCGTACTTCTAAAGATTTATCAAAATTTGGTGTGCCGAATCTGAGTAACATGGTGAATTCGGTTAGTTCCCAATAGGCCTCAGTAGTAATAAGTGGACTGTTCGGGATATAGAAAAATTTTCACGAATGGAATCAAAATTTCTAGGCGAATTCAGTGAGTTCCCAATGGGACATGCTTGTATGAGTGTGCTTTTCAATATGTAACAACATTTTAAGGAACGGACTCTAAGTATCATGGTGAATTCAGTAGATTCCCAATAGGATTCGCATGTAATAAGCTTGTTATTCAAGATAGAGCAACGTTTTAAGGAACGGAAACACTGTTTCTCTGTGAATTCAGTTAGTTCCCTGTAGCAGGCTCTTGTAATATGCGTACTTCTAAAGATTTATCAAAATTTGGTGTGCCGAATCTGAGTAACATGGTGAATTCGGTTAGTTCCCACGAGGCCGTAGTAGTAATAAGTGGACTGTTCGGGATATAGAAAAATTTTCACGAATGGACTCAAAATTTCTAGGCGAATTCAGTGAGTTCCCAATGGGACATGCTTGTTTTAGTGTGCTTTTCAATATTTAACAACAATTTAAGGAACGGACTCTAAGTATCATGGTGAATTCAGTAGGTTCCCAATAGGATTCGCATGTAATAAGCTTGTTATTCAAGATAGAGCAACGTTTTAAGGAACGGAAACACTGTTTCTCTGTGAATTCAGTTAGTTCCCTGTAGCAGGCTCTTGTAATATGCGTACTTCTAAAGATTTATCAAAATTTGGTGTGCCGAATCTGAGTAACATGGTGAATTCGGTTAGTTCCCAATAAGCCACAGTAGTAAGAGGGGACTGTTCGGGATATAGAAAAATTTTCACGAATGGAATCAAAATTTCTAGGCGAATTCAGTGAGTTCCCAATGGGACATGCTTGTATGAGTGTGCTTTTCAATATTTAACAACATTTTAAGAACGGACTCTAAGTATCATGGTGAATTCAGTAGGTTCCCAATAGGATTCGCATGTAATAAGCTTGTTATTCAAGATAGAGCAACGTTTTAAGGAACGGAAACACTGTTTCTCTGTGAATTCAGTTAGTTCCCAGTAGCAGGCTCTTGTAATATCGTACTTCTAAAGATTTTTCAAAATTTGGTGTGCCGAATCTGAGTAACATGGTGAATTCGGTTAGTTCCCAATAGGCCATAGTTGTAATAAGTGGACTGTTCGGGATATAGAAAAATTTTCACGAATGGACTCAAAATTTCTAGGCGAATTCAGTGAGTTCCCAATGGGACATGTTTGTATGAGTGTGCTTTTCAATATGTAACAACATTTTAAGAACGGACTCTAAGTATCATGGTGAATTCAGTAGGTTCCCAATACGATTCGCATGTAATAAGCTTGTTATTCAAGATAGAGCAACGTTTTAAGGAACGGAAACACTGTTTCTCTGTGAATTCAGTTAGTTCCCAGTAGCAGGCTCTTGTAATATGCGTACTTCTAAAGATTTATCAAAATTTGGTGTGCCGAATCTGAGTAACATGGTGAATTCGGTTAGTTCCCAATAGGCCGTAGTTGTAATAAGTGGACTGTTCGGGATATAGAAAAATTTTCACGAATGGACTCAAAATTTCTAGGCGAATTCAGTGAGTTCCCAATGGGACATGCTTGTATGAGTGTGCTTTTCAATATGTAACAACATTTTAAGAACGGACTCTAAGTATCATGGTGAATTCAGTGGGTTCCCAATACGATTCGCATGTAATAAGCTTGTTATTCAAGATAGAGCAACGTTTTAAGGAACGGAAACACTGTTTCTCTGTGAATTCAGTTAGTTCCCAGTAGCAGGCTCTTGTAATATGCGTACTTCTAAAGATTTATCAAAATTTGGTGTGCCGAATCTGAGTAACATGGTGAATTCGGTTAGTTCCCAATAGGCCTCAGTAGTAATAAGTGGACTGTTCGGGATATAGAAAAATTTTCACGAATGGAATCAAAATTTCTAGGCGAATTCAGTGAGTTCCCAATGGGACATGCTTGTATGAGTGTGCTTTTCAATATGTAACAACATTTTAAGGAACGGACTCTAAGTATCATGGTGAATTCAGTAGGTTCCCAATAGGATTCACATGTAATAAGCTTGTTATTCAAGATAGAGCAACGTTTTAAGGAACGGAAACACTGTTTCTCTGTGAATTCAGTTAGTTCCCAGTAGCAGGCTCTTGTAATATGCGTACTTCTAAAGATTTATCAAAATTTGGTGTGCCGAATCTGAGTAACATGGTGAATTCGGTTAGTTCCCACGAGGCCGTAGTAGTAATAAGTGGACTGTTCGGGATATAGAAAAATTTTCACGAATGGACTCAAAATTTCTAGGCGAATTCAGTGAGTTCCCAATGGGACATGCTTGTATTAGTGTGCTTTTCAATATTTAACAACAATTTAAGGAACGGACTCTAAGTATCATGGTGAATTCAGTAGGTTCCCAATAGGATTCGCATGTAATAAGCTTGTTATTCAAGATAGAGCAACGTTTTAAGGAACGGAAACACTGTTTCTCTGTGAATTCAGTTAGTTCCCAGTAGCAGGCTCTTGTAATATGCGTACTACTAAAGATTTATCAAAATTTGGTGTGCCGAATCTGAGTAACATGGTGAATTCGGTTAGTTCCCAATAAGCCGCAGTAGTAAGAGGGGACTGTTCGGGATATAGAAAAATTTTCACGAATGGAATCAAAATTTCTAGGCGAATTCAGTGAGTTCCCAATGGGACATGCTTGTATGAGTGTGCTTTTCAATATTTAACAACATTTTAAGAACGGACTCTAAGTATCATGGTGAATTCAGTAGGTTCCCAATAGGATTCGCATGTAATAAGCTTGTTATTCAAGATAGAGCAACGTTTTAAGGAACGGAAACACTGTTTCTCTGTGAATTCAGTTAGTTCCCAGTAGCAGGCTCTTGTAATATGCGTACTTCTAAAGATTTATCAAAATTTGGTGTGCCGAATCTGAGTAACATGGTGAATTCGGTTAGTTCCCAATAGGCCGCAGTAGTAATAAGTGGACTGTTCGGGATATACAAAAATTTTCACGAATGGAATCAAAATTTCTAGGCGAATTCAGTGAGTTCCCAATGGGACATGCTTGTATGAGTGTGCTTTTCAATATGTAACAACATTTTAAGGAACGGACTCTAAGTATCATGGTGAATTCAGTAGGTTCCCAATAGGATTCGCATGTAATAAGCTTGTTATTCAAGATAGAGCAACGTTTTAAGGAACGGAAACACTGTTTCTCTATGAACTCAGTTAGTTCCCAGTAGCAGGCTCTTGTAATATGCGTACTTCTAAAGATTTATCAAAATTTGGTGTGCCGAATCTGAGTAACATGGTGATTTCGGTTAGTTCCCAATAGGCCGCAGTAGTAAGAGGGGACTGTTTGGGATATAGAAAAATTTTCACGAATGGAATCAAAATGTCTAGGCGAATTCAGTGAGTTCCCAATGGGACATGCTTGTATGAGTGTGCCTTTCAATATGCAACAACATTTTAAGGAACGGACTCTAAGTATCATGGTGAATTCAGTAGGTTCCCAATAGGATTCGCATGTAATAAGCTTGTTATTCAAGATAGAGCAACGTTTTAAGGAACGGAAACACTGTTTCTCTGTGAATTCAGTTAGTTCCCAGTAGCAGGCTCTTGTAATATGCGTACTTCTAAAGATTTATCAAAATTTGGTGTGCCGAATCTGAGTAACATGGTGAATTCGGTTAGTTCCCACTAGGCCGTAGTTGTAATAAGTGGACTGTTCGGGATATAGAAAAATTTTCACGAATGGACTCAAAATTTCTAGGCGAATTCAGTGAGTTCCCAATGGGACATGCTTGTATGAGTGTGCTTTTCAATATGTAACAACATTTTAAGAACGGACTCTAAGTATCATGGTGAATTCAGTAGGTTCCCAATACGATTCGCATGTAATAAGCTTGTTATTCAAGATAGAGCAACGTTTTAAGGAACGGAAACACTGTTTCTCTGTGAATTCAGTTAGTTCCCAGTAGCAGGCTCTTGTAATATGCGTACTTCTAAAGATTTTTCAAAATTTGGTGTGCCGAATCTGAGTAACATGGTGAATTCGGTTAGTTCCCAATAGGCCGCAGTAGTAATAAGTGGACTGTTCGGGATATACAAAAATTTTCACGAATGGAATCAAAATTTCTAGGCGAATTCAGTGAGTTCCCAATGGGACATGCTTGTATGAGTGTGCTTTTCAATATGTAACAACATTTTAAGGAACGGACTCTAAGTATCATGGTGAATTCAGTAGGTTCCCAATAGGATTCGCATGTAATAAGCTTGTTATTCAAGATAGAGCAACGTTTTAAGGAACGGAAACACTGTTTCTCTATGAACTCAGTTAGTTCCCAGTAGCAGGCTCTTGTAATATGCGTACTTCTAAAGATTTATCAAAATTTGGTGTGCCGAATCTGAGTAACATGGTGATTTCGGTTAGTTCCCAATAGGCCGCAGTAGTAAGAGGGGACTGTTTGGGATATAGAAAAATTTTCACGAATGGAATCAAAATTTCTAGGCGAATTCAGTGAGTTCCCAATGGGACATGCTTGTATGAGTGTGCTTTTCAATATGTAACAACATTTTAAGGAACGGACTCTAAGTATCATGGTGAATTCAGTAGGTTCCCAATAGGATTCGCATGTAATAAGCTTGTTATTCAAGATAGAGCAACGTTTTAAGGAACGGAAACACTGTTTCTCTGTGAATTCAGTTAGTTCCCAGTAGCAGGCTCTTGTAATATGCGTACTTCTAAAGATTTATCAAAATTTGGTGTGCCGAATCTGAGTAACATGGTGAATTCGGTTAGTTCCCACGAGGCCGTAGTAGTAATAAGTGGACTGTTCGGGATATAGAAAAATTTTCACGAATGGACTCAAAATTTCTAGGCGAATTCAGTGAGTTCCCAATGGGACATGCTTGTATTAGTGTGCTTTTCAATATTTAACAACAATTTAAGGAACGGACTCTAAGTATCATGGTGAATTCAGTAGGTTCCCAATAGGATTCGCATGTAATAAGCTTGTTATTCAAGATAGAGCAACGTTTTAAGGAACGGAAACACTGTTTCTCTGTGAATTCAGTTAGTTCCCAGTAGCAGGCTCTTGTAATATGCGTACTTCTAAAGATTTATCAAAATTTGGTGTGCCGAATCTGAGTAACATGGTGAATTCGGTTAGTTCCCAATAAGCCGCAGTAGTAAGAGGGGACTGTTCGGGATATAGAAAAATTTTCACGAATGGAATCAAAATTTCTAGGCGAATTCAGTGAGTTCCCAATGGGACATGCTTGTATGAGTGTGCTTTTCAATATTTAACAACATTTTAAGAACGGACTCTAAGTATCATGGTGAATTCAGTAGGTTCCCAATAGGATTCGCATGTAATAAGCTTGTTATTCAAGAGAGAGCAACGTTTTAAGGAACGGAAACACTGTTTCTCTGTGAATTCAGTTAGTTCCCAGTAGCAGGCTCTTGTAATATGCGTACTTCTAAAGATTTTTCAAAATTTGGTGTGCCGAATCTGAGTAACATGGTGAATTCGGTTAGTTCCCAATAGGCCGCAGTAGTAATAAGTGGACTGTTCGGGATATAGAAAAATTTTCACGAATGGAATCAAAATTTCTAGGCGAATTCAGTGAGTTCCCAATGGGACATGCTTGTATGAGTGTGCTTTTCAATATGTAACAACATTTTAAGGAACGGACTCTAAGTATCATGGTGAATTCAGTAGGTTCCCAATAGGATTCGCATGTAATAAGCTTGTTATTCAAGATAGAGCAACGTTTTAAGGAACGGAAACACTGTTTCTCTATGAACTCAGTTAGTTCCCAGTAGCAGGCTCTTGTAATATGCGTACTTCTAAAGATTTATCAAAATTTGGTGTGCCGAATCTGAGTAACATGGTGATTTCGGTTAGTTCCCAATAGGCCGCAGTAGTAAGAGGGGACTGTTTGGGATATAGAAAAATTTTCACGAATGGAATCAAAATTTCTAGGCGAATTCAGTGAGTTCCCAATGGGACATGCTTGTATGAGTGTGCCTTTCAATATGCAACAACATTTTAAGGAACGGACTCTAAGTATCATGGTGAATTCAGTAGGTTCCCAATAGGATTCGCATGTAATAAGCTTGTTATTCAAGATAGAGCAACGTTTTAAGGAACGGAAACACTGTTTCTCTGTGAATTCAGTTAGTTCCCAGTAGCAGGCTCTTGTAATATGCGTACTTCTAAAGATTTATCAAAATTTGGTGTGCCGAATCTGAGTAACATGGTGAATTCGGTTAGTTCCCACTAGGCCGTAGTTGTAATAAGTGGACTGTTCGGGATATAGAAAAATTTTCACGAATGGACTCAAAATTTCTAGGCGAATTCAGTGAGTTCCCAATGGGACATGCTTGTATGAGTGTGCTTTTCAATATGTAACAACATTTTAAGGAACGGACTCTAAGTATCATGGTGAATTCAGTAGGTTCCCAATACGATTCGCATGTAATAAGCTTGTTATTCAAGATAGAGCAACGTTTTAAGGAACGGAAACACTGTTTCTCTGTGAATTCAGTTAGTTCCCAGTAGCAGGCTCTTGTAATATGCGTACTTCTAAAGATTTATCAAAATTTGGTGTGCCGAATCTGAGTAACAAGGATGAATTCGGTTAGTTCCCAATAGGTCTCAGTAGTAATAAGTGGACTGTTCGGGATATAGAAAAATTTTCACGAATGGAATCAAAATTTCTAGGCGAATTCAGTGAGTTCCCAATGGGACATGCTTGTATGAGTGTGCTTTTCAATATGTAACAACATTTTAAGGAACGGACTCTAAGTATCATGGTGAATTCAGTAGGTTCCCAATAGGATTCGCATGTAATAAGCTTGTTATTCAAGATAGAGCAACGTTTTAAGGAACGGAAACACTGTTTCTCTGTGAATTCAGTTAGTTCCCTGTAGCAGGCTCTTGTAATATGCGTACTTCTAAAGATTTATCAAAATTTGGTGTGCCGAATCTGAGTAACATGGTGAATTCGGTTAGTTCCCACGAGGCCGTAGTAGTAATAAGTGGACTGTTCGGGATATAGAAAAATTTTCACGAATGGACTCAAAATTTCTAGGCGAATTCAGTGAGTTCCCAATGGGACATGCTTGTATTAGTGTGCTTTTCAATATTTAACAACAATTTAAGGAACGGACTCTAAGTATCATGGTGAATTCAGTAGGTTCCCAATAGGATTCGCATGTAATAAGCTTGTTATTCAAGATAGAGCAACGTTTTAAGGAACGGAAACACTGTTTCTCTGTGAATTCAGTTAGTTCCCAGCAGCAGGCTCTTGTAATATGCGTACTTCTAAAGATTTATCAAAATTTGGTGTGCCGAATCTGAGTAACATGGTGATTTCGGTTAGTTCCCAATAGGCCGCAGTAGTAAGAGGGGACTGTTTGGGATATAGAAAAATTTTCACGAATGGAATCAAAATTTCTAGGCGAATTCAGTGAGTTCCCAATGGGACATGCTTGTATGAGTGTGCCTTTCAATATGCAACAACATTTTAAGGAACGGACTCTAAGTATCATGGTGAATTCAGTAGGTTCCCAATAGGATTCGCATGTAATAAGCTTGTTATTCAAGATAGAGCAACGTTTTAAGGAACGGAAACACTGTTTCTCTGTGAATTCAGTTAGTTCCCAGTAGCAGGCTCTTGTAATATGCGTACTTCTAAAGATTTATCAAAATTTGGTGTGCCGAATCTGAGTAACATGGTGAATTCGGTTAGTTCCCACTAGGCCGTAGTTGTAATAAGTGGACTGTTCGGGATATAGAAAAATTTTCACGAATGGACTCAAAATTTCTAGGCGAATTCAGTGAGTTCCCAATGGGACATGCTTGTATGAGTGTGCTTTTCAATATGTAACAACATTTTAAGGAACGGACTCTAAGTATCATGGTGAATTCAGTAGGTTCCCAATACGATTCGCATGTAATAAGCTTGTTATTCAAGATAGAGCAACGTTTTAAGGAACGGAAACACTGTTTCTCTGTGAATTCAGTTAGTTCCCAGTAGCAGGCTCTTGTAATATGCGTACTTCTAAAGATTTATCAAAATTTGGTGTGCCGAATCTGAGTAACAAGGATGAATTCGGTTAGTTCCCAATAGGTCTCAGTAGTAATAAGTGGACTGTTCGGGATATAGAAAAATTTTCACGAATGGAATCAAAATTTCTAGGCGAATTCAGTGAGTTCCCAATGGGACATGCTTGTATGAGTGTGCTTTTCAATATGTAACAACATTTTAAGGAACGGACTCTAAGTATCATGGTGAATTCAGTAGGTTCCCAATAGGATTCGCATGTAATAAGCTTGTTATTCAAGATAGAGCAACGTTTTAAGGAACGGAAACACTGTTTCTCTGTGAATTCAGTTAGTTCCCTGTAGCAGGCTCTTGTAATATGCGTACTTCTAAAGATTTATCAAAATTTGGTGTGCCGAATCTGAGTAACATGGTGAATTCGGTTAGTTCCCACGAGGCCGTAGTAGTAATAAGTGGACTGTTCGGGATATAGAAAAATTTTCACGAATGGACTCAAAATTTCTAGGCGAATTCAGTGAGTTCCCAATGGGACATGCTTGTATTAGTGTGCTTTTCAATATTTAACAACAATTTAAGGAACGGACTCTAAGTATCATGGTGAATTCAGTAGGTTCCCAATAGGATTCGCATGTAATAAGCTTGTTATTCAAGATAGAGCAACGTTTTAAGGAACGGAAACACTGTTTCTCTGTGAATTCAGTTAGTTCCCAGCAGCAGGCTCTTGTAATATGCGTACTTCTAAAGATTTATCAAAATTTTGTGTGCCGAATCTGAGTAACATGGTGAATTCGGTTAGTTCCCAATAGGCCGCAGTAGTAAGAGGGGACTGTTCGGGATATAGAAAAATTTTCACGAATGGAATCAAAATTTCTAGGCGAATTCAGTGAGTTCCCAATGGGACATGCTTGTATGAGTGTGCCTTTCAATATGCAACAACATTTTAAGGAACGGACTCTAAGTATCATGGTGAATTCAGTAGGTTCCCAATAGGATTCGCATGTAATAAGCTTGTTATTCAAGATAGAGCAACGTTTTAAGGAACGGAAACACTGTTTCTCTGTGAATTCAGTTAGTTCCCAGTAGCAGGCTCTTGTAATATGCGTACTTCTAAAGATTTATCAAAATTTGGTTTGCCGAATCTGAGTAACATGGTGAATTCGGTTAGTTCCCACTAGGCCGTAGTTGTAATAAGTGGACTGTTCGGGATATAGAAAAATTTTCACGAATGGACTCAAAATTTCTAGGCGAATTCAGTGAGTTCCCAATGGGACATGCTTGTATTAGTGTGCTTTTCAATATGTAACAACATTTTAAGAACGGACTCTAAGTATCATGGTGAATTCAGTAGGTTCCCAATACGATTCGCATGTTATAAGCTTGTTATTCAAGATAGAGCAACGTTTTAAGGAACGGAAACACTGTTTCTCTGTGAATTCAGTTAGTTCCCAGTAGCAGGCTCTTGTAATATGCGTACTTCTAAAGATTTATCAAAATTTGGTGTGCCGAATCTGAGTAACATGGTGAATTCGGTTAGTTCCCAATAGGCCGCAGTAGTAATAAGTGGACTGTTCGGGATATAGAAAAATTTTCACGAATGGAATCAAAATTTCTAGGCGAATTCAGTGAGTTCCCAATGGGACATGCTTGTATGAGTGTGCTTTTCAATATGTAACAACATTTTAAGGAACGGACTCTAAGTATCATGGTGAATTCAGTAGGTTCCCAATAGGATTCGCATGTAATAAGCTTGTTATTCAAGATAGAGCAAAGTTTTAAGGAACGGAAACACTGTTTCTCTGTGAATTCAGTTAGTTCCCAGTAGCAGGCTCTTGTAATATGCGTACTTCTAAAGATTTATCAAAATTTGGTGTGCCGAATCTGAGTAACATGGTGAATTCGGTTAGTTCCCAATAGGCCGCAGTAGTAAGAGGGGACTGTTCGGGATATAGAAAAATTTTCACGAATGGAATCAAAATTTCTAGGCGAATTCAGTGAGTTCCCAATGGGACATGCTTGTATGAGTGTGCCTTTC